>NW_026705106.1:0-600000 GCF_029867415.1 Vicia villosa | reverse complement strand
CAAAAATATCATGTTTAAGTGCCTAATCACAAGTGACTAAAAAGTAGGCCCGCTAAGCGGAGGCACCAAAATATCTGTTTTGTCTTCAGGGTCCGCTAAGCTGTCTCAACTTTGAAGTTCACCTCTGCCAAGCCTCGCTTGTGCTCCGCTAAGCATACTTGGTTTTGAATTTGCTTCTGTCCAGCTTCGCTTATGGTCCGCTAAGCGGACCTTCTGGTACATTTCTTCTTCTTTAAGCATCCCAACCTCCTTACAAGCTTATTCCATCCATCTCTTTCATTCCAAGCTTGCCAAAATAATCCATACCTATAAAATAAAGTAAACAAAAGTCATAAAACTAAACTTATGTACAAGATAAACAAAATATTATTTATTTACATACTATTACACCAAAAAGGAATCAAACTTGGTGAAAGAGTTAAGAAATAACACAAAATCTATACACAAAATATGTACAATTAGAATTCTAACAACTCTCCCCAACTTTGACCTTTGTTGTCCTCGAACAAAGCTAGCTCAAAAGCACAAAACTAATATTCACAAAAGGTTAGTAACATCAATTGAATGATTCAAACTTGAATTACATACCTACAAGACAAGTCTTCCTTGCTTGTACAATATTCTAATATGACTATGAGCCAAATTCTAAACATAAACTTTGCAACACAATTGCAATAAGGAAATAATGTTCATGAATGAATCTCCTAAGCTTCACTTCACAAAAGAAATGAAGGACAAATGAAATGATAGCATAAGGGACTTATCACACTCACTAGAAATGGTGCACATCCAAAACAATTCATATATTCATCTATACTATGCACACGAGACAATAGAAACAAAGATCACTGAGGGCTTTATTCGGTTGTAACTTGGTCTGGGTTCCAAACAAGTGATAATATATGTACACAACCATTGAAACAAAAAGGGTGAATGATCATGGAAAGCATTTATTTATTTACACAACTATTTATTTGTTACCCTTTTATTCTTCACCACACAATGCATTCCTTTCATTTCTTTGAATCATTTAGATTTTTCTTCTTTCTTTATTATTTTTTCTTTCTCTTTTTCATTTCTTTTCTTTTTCAAAGAATGCATTGCACCACCATTTTCTTTCTCTTTCTTATCTTTAGTGGACATCTCTCCCCAAACTTTAAACATTTCTATCTATCAAGACATCAATGCTTTCCATTCAAGGTTCAAGTACTATTGGGTTAAGTGTTTACCAAAGAAAGTTTTCAAGTGAATCAAGACTTTTCTTTATCTTTTTCAAAATTAATTTTAATTTCCTTTGATTCACTTGTCAAAAACAAATTTTTTAGGCTCAAAATTGGTTGCAAATGATCGCACTCTCACGGGTAGCCCTTTTTATGGTGGTTTTTCTCGTACTGCTCAAAAAAATTTTCCTCGATCCTTTCTAAGTCCTAATGTCTCATAACAAAGCAAGATTAAACATGAATCATTTGAGTTAACGCCAATTGCTAGAACACTCTTATTTTTGTACAAAGTGGATGTCCTCTAACTTTTCTAGTTTTGTCCTAAAATCGATTCAAACATAAACAAAATTTACAAAAATGCAATGTGGCTCAAAATTTGTGTAAAGCCCTTAATCCATAGTCATATTATAATCTACAAAGCAATAAAATTCTTACCTTGGTATGTATATCATCAAGAATATTATCATCACCATCCAAATTTGATGTTGACATACCTTGGCATTTGCTTCTTTAGAGCACAACTTCTATTTCAAAGACAAACACAAAAAATTTATATACAATACATCATATATACAATATATGTACACCCTAACCTACAATTAACCAAGATTATACTAACTAACTTAATATAAAGGAAATCTTATTTATGTACATTCTATATACTACTAATACTACCTAAACAACCGCATAGCACTACTAAAAACATAATATTATAATAAACAACTAACAATAATACTTAAAATAACAAGGGCATAAATTGCCCACAGAAGAACAAAATACTTCAAAACATCAACTTAATTAACAAAGGCATACATTGCCTACAAAATATGTTCGGGTGGCACACACAACCATCAAAGTACAAAAAAACCTCATCCGCATACGGATGGAACAAAATATCCAAAATCAACATAAAATTAAAATACTACCAAGTCTTAATCATAAAGCTAAAGTAATACGAAAGAAAAAATAACAAAAACTAAACATAAACTAAACAACACAAGATTAACATCACATCCTTAATCTTCTTCCCCTTGCTCCATGTCTTCCTCTGCCTCTTCATCCTCCCCCTCTCTGAAAAATGGCCTCTCCGCAGGCCATGCACAATGAGCCTCATACTCCTCATTTGTTGGAAAGGAAGGAACATCCGCCAGATTGACTTGGTGGCGGTACAACTTACAGAGTGAGTCATGAATCATCGCTTGCGATCTCCTGTTTGCATCAAAATAAGCCCAATTACACCTGCAAGCCATCTGCTCGTTATACCTTCCAGCAGCAGTAGAAGCCATATTCTGTGGCTGAGGATGGGATCTAACACCTAGCTTTGGAGATAAGTACCTGTGAATGTATCTAGTGTTCACAATACTAGTGAGATTCATACTTACCACACTAGGAAGCTCCACACTAGCTTTCTTACAAAGTCCCATAATGAGACCAGGAAATCCAAGCTGAGCTGAAGGCTTTGTCCCCAGTTTGTGACCACTTTAAGCCACAGTCCTCATCTACTGAGAGATAATCTGTGCTACATCAATTTCCATCCTGTCATAATCCACCATAATAAACAAGACATGTCAATGGTGAGGTCGGAGTTATGAATTCTTGGTTTGATGTTGCTCAGCAAGAAAACCAGGTATAGCTGCGCCATTTGGTTCATGTTAGCTCTATTCATTTTTTGAATATAACCAGAAGGGTTAAGAGTGAACCCACGGTGTTCAAAAGAGAGAACATTGGAAATTTCCTGCATATCCCATGTCTTAGCCGCTACTTTCCTAGCATAAGCACACTTCTCACCTTCCTGAAGGCGTGAAGGTTCACCAAGGAATGAATTAATAACATCCCAAGAGAAAGATACAGCCCTACCTCTCACATAAGAATTGTAAGTATACTTCATCCCCTCCACCGACAAAGCATTGGCGTAGAATTCACGCATAATATCCACATTAATCTGAGTTTCTGGAGAGATGAGAGCTTCCCACTTCCTGGCCCCATTGGGCCCTCTTATTTTTTTTTCTGGTTTTCCGCAGGTCCGCTTAGCGGAGGGGGGGGGGGGGGGGGGGGGGGGGAAGGGGTCCGCTAAGCGGATGACAGAAATCAACAATTTTCTGGTTTTTCAGCAGACCAGTCCATCCCAATTTTTCTCCACCGAATTTCCAACTACCAAAAACATAAGAAACAAAAGTTACTTACAATGTTAGGGTGCCTCCCAACTAGCACTTTGTTTAACGTCGGTTAGCTCGACGGTCCAAGGCGGCTTCACGGATCAAAGAACGGAACGCCTTCCGAACTTCGGTCGACTTCACCACCAAGTTACGATTTGAGTCTTTGGCCATTCACAATCCAACTTTCTTTTGTTGTCGGGTTTTCAAGCAAAACCGCTCCGTATTCTTTCACTTCTTTTATTCGGAATGGACCCGAACATTTTGATTTCAACTTGCCCGAAAACAATTTCAATCTTGAATTAATCAAAGGCACCATTTGAACTTCTTTGAAATTCTTCTCCACTATCTTCTTGTCATGATATCCCTTCACTTTATACTTGTAGATTTTGTTGGATTCATAGGCTTGAAGTCTCAATTCCTCCATTTCATGCAATTGTAACTTCCTTTTCTCACCACTCAACTTAGAATCAAATTAAATAACTTCAAGGCCCAGTACGCCTTATGTTCCAACTCCACGGGCAAATGACAACTCTTCCCGTATACCATTTGAAATGGAGTGAGTCCAATCGGTGCCTTGTAAGCGGTCCGATAAGCCCACAAAGCTTCATCTAACTTTTGCGCCTAATCTTTTCTTGAAGAAGAAACTGTTTTTTCCAAAATCCTCTTTATCTCACGATTAGATACCTCCGCTTGTCCATTGGCTTGTGGATGGTAGGGTGTTGTAACCTTATGCTTCACACCATAATGCTCTAAAACTTTTTCAAGTGAAGTGCTGCAAAAGTGTGAGCCGCCATCACTAATTAAAACCCTCGGAGTACCAAACCTAGTAAAGATGTTTTTCTTCAAGAATTTGATTACGGTCTTGCCATCTGCCTTAGCACACACACTAGCTTCTACCCACTTGAAAACATAATCAACTGCCACCAAAATGTATTCACAAGCAAATGATGGTGGAAACGGGCCAACAAAATCTATTCCCCAACAATTAAAAACCTCTACTTCCAACATATTGTACAAAGGCATCTCATTTCTTTTATTCACTCCTCCACTCCTTTGACACTCATCACAACTTTCTGCATGTAAGTAAGCATCTTTTAACAAGGTAGGCCAAAAGAATCCCGATTGAAGAACTTTTGCCGCCGTCCTTTGCCCACCATAGGGTGATTTATGACAATGCCACAATATTCTCTTTGCTTCTTCCTTTGTCACACAGCTCCTTAACACATTATCAACTCCAATTTTGAATAGGTAAGGATCATCCCACACAAAGAACTTAGCATCATGAAGGAATTTCTTTTTTGCACTTTTACTCAAATCCTCTGGTATCCAACCCGATGCCTTATGATTGGCCATGTTCGCAAACCACGGCCTTTCTTGCACCATAAACAACTTCTCATCCGGGAATGATTCTAAAACCTCCTCTTCTTTGTTGGTTACTTCTTCATTCACTAACCTTGACAAATGATCCGCCACCAAGTTTTCCGCTTTTTTCTTATCTCGAATCTCTAGGTCGAATTCTTGTAACAATAATATCCACCTAATGAACCTTTGCTTTGAATCCGGCTTGGTGAGAAAATATTTTATAGCTGCATGGTCAGTGTACACAACAACTTTCGGGCCAATTAAATAGGACCTAAATTTTTCTAATGCATATACAATAGCTAGTAGTTCTTTTTCGGTTGTTGCATAATTGATTTGTGCTTCATTAAGAATCTTACTAGCATAATGTATAACATGAAATTTTTTTCCTTTCCTTTGACCCAACACCGCTCCTACCGCATAATCGCTAGCGTCACACATTAGTTCAAAATCAAGTTTCCAATCGGGCGCTATGATTATGGGTGCTGTCATACCCCAAAATTTTCCCATCATATTTAATCATATTTCAGTCTATCTGACTTTCAAATACTCAAAGATATACAAGAAGGCAGCATACAGTCTCTCCTAAACAACAACCCTCAAACTAGGGTTTTGATCTTCTCAAAGTAAAATCAGTTTCTGATACCTCAAGTGGATCCCATGGTATATCGTATGTATCAAAGGACCCTCATGACAATTTTCAAGCTCTGATTCAAAAGATTCCTCGCCCAATGGCCCAAACGATCAATAATCGACTGGGTGACCTAAAAGTCAAACTATGGTCAAAGTATTGTAAAAAATCCTGATTTTTTTTGTCAACAACCTTATTTTGAAGTATCATTCACCATTTGATCAAGGATTGATCATGGTTCATCAAGAAAAGATCAGAAATCAACGAATCCAAAAGTTTCTAAATTAGGGTTTCATAGGAGAAAGTCAACTGAACTTTGACCAGCCATAACTTCTACATGGAACATCAGAAATTTCCCATTCAAAGCTCATTTTTAAGAAAATTTAATTCTCTACAACTTTGTCTCTCACAAGCCAAGTCCAAAAATGTTTCATTTGGGAGATATGAGTCAAAACATTACAGGTCCTCCAAAAGGTCAACAAAAAGTCATCTTTTTCAAAAGTTCATAACTTGAACATGGAAAACTCAATTGAGACGAAACCAAAAGGAGGTTTTAGAGGACATTCTTAGCTTTCTAAAATGGTCAAAAGCATCACCATAGGGTTAAAATTGAGAGAGATACACATGCTTAAAGTTGGGAGATTTTGAGAAAATGCACAAAAGGCAAAGTGGAGAATTTTGGATATTTGGACTATTGGGCCTAAGTTTTGGATTCTAATCACACATATGATCCATAAAAGGGCCTATAAAGTCATCCTTATATTTTTGGCATTTTTATTTCTATTTATTTGAATTTTATTCATTTAAATAGTTAATAAATTAAATAAAAAAACCAAAAATATTGAATTAAATCATGGGGCCTTATCTTGAATCATATAAAATCCCAAGAAACATGTGGATGACTAAATAATTTCGTTTTCCATGATTTTGGGAACCTTCCCCACAGAGCAGTTTTCATAGTATATCCCCACATAACAAACTTTAAGAAGTTATCTTCAAGCAATCTAATCCCAACAGAAACTTGGTTCCCCAACGGAATTTATACCTTCGACATTGCCGGTTTTCCGACACAATCTTCTTCTCTAGCATGGTTTATTCAAACTCGCTATTTCCATTAAAGTTGCCGCTCAGAAATCTGGTCGGATAGTATACTCATCTCTCTTGTCCCCAGGATACATCAGGATCAGATCACTCAAGTCAATCTCATCCCCAAGCGAAGATCAAAAATCCCCAGCTGGATATCATCGAACGAAAGACAAGAATTCTCTTGTCATTATCTCCAACAGCATACAGGGATTTATTTTCTCATTCTGAAGCTTCTATACAAGAGTTATCAATATGCTTCGTCTATATAGTCCATCCTTGCATTATTCATAAATACATGCATAACATACAGTACTCTCGTTTATTTCGGGAATCTCGATACATGCATCATGACATTGCATAAAACTAATCTTTCCTTTTCAGGTCATTTCATAATCAAAAGAATATTATCATCCAAGTGCGGTACAAATACAATCGTATCAACGATTCAATCTCAACGCTCATTCAAGACAAATACAATTCTGATACTTCATTCCGGGTCTTTCTTCAAAGATAATTCAGAAACAATCAAAGAGCTTCATATCCTTTCTAGGAGCCTTTCTAGGTCGGTCTTGTTTAAGACATATCACAATCTTTCTAGGTACTCTTTTCTAAGACATTTATCCTCCTTTCTAGGAACCTTTCTAGGTAATATTTTCTAAGATGATTCATATCCTTTCTAGGAACCTTTCTAGGTAATCTTTTCTAAGATGATTCATATCCTTTCTAGGAGCCTTTCTAGGTAGTCTTGTTTAAGACGTATCATATCCTTTCTAGGTAGTCTCGTTTAAGACATATCTCAACCTCTTTAGGTAATCTTCCTTAAAATAGTTATCCAATCTCTTTCTAAGACATATCTTGCCCTTTCAAGGAGCTTCTCAGTTAATCTTCTATAAGACAGTTCTTCCTGAGCATTGGTTAAAGCCTAATCTCTTTCGCATCAGCCAGGGATCTGCCCTATTCAAGAACCTCTTCAGGTAGTCTTCTATAAGACATTACTTCATTTTGATGAATTTCTCCTTAAGACACAATCAATGCATATGACTCACGCTGAAAAGCATCTGCTTCGGACAAATATCTTGTCCACATCTGAATGGCATCTTTAAGCCCATCTATGACAAATTTCCACCAACATCCAGATGGCATCTTTAAGCCCATCTCCTAAAAGAAGTCCCTATCTCAGCAAGGGCAAATTTCTTGGTATTCTAGTGTTCAATCCTCTTCCACCTTCAGATTCCGACCGGCACACAGGCCAATCTACATCCTCAGGTATAATAAGATTGAACAGGGGCAGCTGTCATACCCCAAAATTTGCCCAACATATTTATTCATATTTCAGTCCATCTGACTTTCAAATGCTCAAAGATACACAAGAAAGAAGCATGCAGTCTCTCTCCTAAACGACAACCTCTAAATTAGGGTTTCTGATTTAATCGAGGAATTTGAACTTCTGATACCTCAAGTGGAATCCATAATCTCTCATATGATTCAAAGTACCCTCAGGCCAAGTTGCAAGCTCCAGTTCATAGGATTGTTCAGTCAACTGCTCAAACGATCAATAATCGACTAGTTAACCTAAAAGTCAAACTATGGTCAAACCACAGTCAAAACTTCTGATTTTGGTCAACATCCTCATTATGAAGTATCATTCATCATTTGATCAAAGATTGATCATGATTCATCAAGAAAAGATCAGAAATTAACACATTCAAAGGTTTCTAAATTAGGGTTTCATAGGAGAAAGTCAACTGAACTTTGACCAGCCATAACTTCCACCTGGTACATCAGAAATTTTCCATCCAAAGCTCAGTTTGAAGGAAATTGAATTCTCTACAACTTTTCCTCTCACATGCCAAGGCTAAAAATGCTTCATTTAAGAGGTATGAGCTAATACATTACAGGTCCTTCTAGAAGATCGCAAAAAAAGCAGTTTTTTGTCAGGAGGAATATCATCAAGATAAAATCTCTAAATGAAAAATATGTTCCAAAGTGGCTTGTAGAGGACATCTTGAGGATTCCAAAAAGTCCTAGAACTCTTCCATATCTTAAAAATTGAGGGAGATATGCCTTGTCAAAGTTGGACAATTTTAAAGGAAAAAATGTGAAATAAAAGGCTCCAAAATGAATCTTTTTGCAAAGAGGCCCAACTTTTTATGACCCAATCTTGTTCCTAAAGTAACCCAAGGGATCCAATCTGAAAGCCACGAATTATTGGTTGAAATTTGATTTTATATGAATTTTTATTCATTTAAATCATAGTTTAATCAAATATTTGGAAGAGAAATATAAGAGATTTGATTTGATTTGTTTTTTTAAACATAACCAATCAACAAAATATGTATTATTGCATATCAAATTCGTGCTTAAGTGGATTGGTGATAAAATATTAAAATTGGACACATTTAGAAAGATTTGTAAATCAAATTTCCAACAAAAGCAAATCTTTGATTCAAGGTGATTCATCCAAATTTTGTTGACCTAATAACTCTCATATATATACTTGGCAAGACCAGACCTCAAGGGGACGAAAATTGGTAGACCAATAAGGGTTTTCAAAGAAGCAAAATCTCAAAGAAAAGTGTGGATTTCGTGTGCTTTCTCCAAGCAATTTAAGAACCTCTAAATCATTCAAACATCTTCACAAGGTGGTATAAGGTAAGGTTGATACATTATAAACGTCTCATGCTGCCCATAATGCATGCTCCATGTTCAACATATTCATGGTGGTTTCTTTAAAATTCGTTTTTCATGTATCGCTATGTATAAATGTGTTTTGATGAGTTTGTTGAGTATATGACATGTGCTAAGGAAGATTAGGGCCTTCACTTTGAAGCTTTCACGTGTAGACTATGTGATGCCATGGTTAGGGTTCCATGGAGGAAAGCTCTCGGATTCCACATTCCAGGATGTATTAGCGCAAACCGATTGCACCATTGGACTCGCAGCCATCCAATTAGTGGATCTGGGTGCTTCTAAGTTTTGTTTGGATCGTGTTTTCGTTTTTTTATGATTGCAGGTATTAGCTACGCTTTTCTATAGCTAAATCGAAGCAAATATCCAAGCAAACTCGTAGCAAAATATCTGTGACTTTTTGGTGGAGAAGACGATGACGTCAGCAACATGTGGAACAGTTTGAGTGGCTGGTCAAAGGATCTCTCTCTCTCCGCGTGCGTATCCACGCCTGATTGGCCGGTCAAATAATCAAAGCTTCTCTCTCTCATTCCCATTGGTCCATAATAACGCAGGGGGGCCCAGCTAACTTTCTCTTTTGACTTGTTCCATTATCTTAATTGTTTTGTATTTATTTTTATTAAGATATTATATTAAGAAGCAATATTTGCAGACCAATTGGCAAGAGAATTGGAAAGCATTCCTATGGTCCCGAGTTCGAGTCTGACCCAGAACATATATTTTTAACAAATATTCACGATGAGATCCCATGCCCACGCCTTCATGAAGCTACAGTACACCCTCACACACTTACCATTGGATCAACTGTTGGACGAGATCCAGCGCACCTGGATATGGAGGACCATCATACACTCTCAAGACTCAACCATATTGGATTAAAGCCGAGTTCTTTTTCTAACTTGTTTTTTTATTATTAAATTGCATAAATATTTTCAATCTATTAATTTCTTTTCCTTTTGTGATTACTATTATTTCTTGAATTAGTTTTATATAGTAATATTAATTATTTGATTTTAATCGTAAGCTCGATTTTTCTTTTTTAATATAATTATCTTTAAACCATAAAATTATTATTGTTATATATAATGTTAATCAAGTATTTTTTTAATTTGTTAACTTCGATGCATTTATAAATCTTAATAGCCTTAGGATTACTGGTAGGTAGGGGTGGTAAAACGGGCCCGGTCCGCGGGGAAAGCCCGTTTTACCCGCATTTTTTCGCGGGGCGGGGCAAGGTTTTAGGCCCGCTCTCTTGTATGTGCCCGCCCCGCCCCGCCCCGTTTTTTTGCGGGCTTTTGCGGGCATAAGCTTTTTCATAGAATTTTACTATTTTTAGGCCTAAAAGGATCAATGCCCGCGGGCTTTCCCCGCCCCGCCCTCACTTTTTGCGGGGCGGGACAAGGTTTTAGGCCCGCACTCTTCAATATGCCCGCCCCGCCCCGCCCCGTTTTTTCGCGGGCTTTTGCGGGGCGGGCCTAAACGGGGCGGGCATGCCCGTTTGCCACCCCTACTGGTAGGTGTT
Organism: Vicia villosa; assembly: GCF_029867415.1. Taxonomy (NCBI): domain Eukaryota; kingdom Viridiplantae; phylum Streptophyta; class Magnoliopsida; order Fabales; family Fabaceae; genus Vicia; species Vicia villosa. The sequence goes on along the minus strand of NW_026705106.1, from coordinate 589,338 downwards.
GCCCATTAACCCTGGTTAACTTTTATCCCTTTTGGGGCTTGCCTTGCCATTTTTTGCCTCAATTATTACTGTTTTAATCTTTGATCTGCCACGTTATAATTGTTGAGATCACTCATACACTAAATGTTTCTCTTCTTTGTATCCAATTTTCAGGTTAATCAAAATCCTCCGACAACGCGCCTTACCAACTAAAGAGCTAAGTTTTCTAACTTTTGTGTCATATATTTATTTTTATTTTTAATTACATAATTCCTATTTTATTTATTATCAATGCCTTGTACTTGCCACAAAAAGTTTTCTACCTTTCTCTTCTTCATTTTTCAGGGTTAGCCAAGATCTTCCGACTACGCACCATCAGAGCTAAGTTTCCAATCCTTATTTTATTTTATTTAAATATTATTTTACTTTTTGCCTTTTGCCTAAAATAGGGTTTGCCTCAAATAATCAATACACTAACCTTTATTATTTTCCTTTTAATTTTCAGAGTTCGAGGAAGATCAAGGCATTCAAGATATTTAAACTAATTATCGATCCCTCTTATTTTCTGTCTTTATTTTCCGCCTTTTAATTTCCCCCGTCCCTGCAGGTGTTTATTGTAATAGCGTAGGAAATTTTGTTTCTGCCTTTATTTTATTTTAATTGCGTGGTTAGTAATCCTAGGGAGTGCAAGCCTGCTAAATAACTTAGATCACTAATTACAAGATAAATATCATCGAAGTTAACCACGTGATTGTTGCACCCACACACCTTTAGGGTAACCCTTCTTGTTGCCTGTTGCCTTACATGGTTGCCTTGTTGCCTCTAAGTATGCTAAATAGTCAAAGTCCCTCGATTCCGAGGATACCTAAAGCAAGGTTTCCTAAAGAGATTGAAAATCATCTAGTCCCTCGAAGTTGCCTCGGTAAAAAGATGATTGTCCCAATTGCTAAGGTATCCTCGCATGATGCCTAAGAAAATCAAATGACTATTATATCCTTCCCTTAGACTACCTGCCTTCTTTATGGCAAGGGACAGTCTTATGGCGAACGATTATTCTCGACGACCCTTTCAACATCCAATTGAAAGACTTCCTGCCCTCATATGGTATGGATAGATCCTTTCGCCCGAAAAGCTAAAAGAACGATTTTTCAAACTTAGGGTAGTTGCTACTAATTGCTTGCTCTAAAAATTCAAATTATTTTTCACACCTCTTTTCAAAATCAAATTCGAAAAGACTACGCTAATTTACAAGCTAAAGTTCTTATTCAAAATTTTTATTCACACTCTACTTTTCAAACAATTCAAACATTTTCAAAGTGAGCTAAGCAATTAAGAGCCCATGGATGCAAAGGGTGCCTTACACCTTCCCTTTGTATAACTTACCCCCCGAACTCAAAATCTTTCAAAAGGTCTTTTCCTGTTCTTTTAGCCTTTCTTATTGGATAAAATAAAAGTCGGTGGCGACTCATGCTCAACCGCGACATTTCAGATAAAGTCAGTTCACCGTATTACAACGTATTTTTTTATCAATTAAAATTCTTAGGTTTGTTAACCTCGATTTATTTATAAATCTTAAAATCCTCAGGTAGGTGTCATCCATTAATGCGTTTTTAAGCCTTACAAACCCTGTAGGTCACAATAAGTTTTCTTGAATAAACATGTTAGGTTCAGGGGTAGGGTTTGCAAACCTCTTAGGGTTTATAGATCTTTAAGGTTTGTAGATCATCCGTACACTAAAAATTCTTTCTTTGTTCAAATTTTCAGGACTAATCAAGATTCTCCGATTACGCGCCATGCCAATCAAAAAGCTAAGTTCCGATCCTTTTCTTACTTAAATTTAATTTTTATTCATTTTTACTTTTGCCTTATAGGTCCAATTAGGGTTTACTTCAATAGTCAATGAATCTCTCCTACACTCACCTTTATTTATTTTCCGTCTAAATTCTCAGATGATCAGAGTCAATCAAGGGTTCGAGGAGGATCAAGGCGTTCAAAGATTTTTTCTATTTATTTTTCTGTTACCCTATAAGGGTTTTCTTCTGCCTTTTAATTCCCCCATCCCGCAGGTGTTTATTGTAATAGCGTAGGACATTTAAATTTCCTTATTTTTCTGCTGTGGTTAGTAATCTTAGGGAGTGCAAGCCTTGAATTGAATTAGGATAGCTAATTACAAGATTAAATATTCGAACTGAACCACGTGATTGTTGCACCCACACACCTTTAGGGTAATCCCTCTTGTTGCCTTATTGTTGCCTTATATTGTTGCTTTGTTGCCTCTAAGTATACTAAATAGTCAAGTCCCTCGATTCCGAGGATACCTAAAGCAATGTTGCCATCAAAGTTATTGAAACTCCCTCAAGGTTGCCTTATAAAGAATAAATTGTCCCAATTGCTAAGGTATCCTCGCATGATGCCTTAAATGACTATTATATCCTTCCCTTAGACTACCTGCCCTCTTTATGGCAAGGGTCAGTCTTATGGAAAATGATTTCTCGATGACCCTTAAACATCCAATTGAAAGACTTCCTGCCCTCTTATGGTATGGATAAATCCTTTCGCCCGAAAGACTAAAAGAACAATTTTTCAAACTTAGGGTAGTTGCTACTAATTGCTTGCTCTTTTCAAATTCAAATTCAAAATTTTTTCCCACTCTTTTCCAAAATCAAATTCAAAGAGACTACGCTTATTTACAAGCTAAAGTTCTTCTTCAAATTCCTATTCACACCCTACTTTTCAAACAAATCAAGCATTTTTGAAAACAAAGTGAGCTAAGCAATTAAGAGCCCATGGAAAACCATGGATGCAAAGGGTGCCTTACACCTTCCCTTTGTATAACTTACCCCCCGAACTCAAATATTTTTAAAAAGGTCTTTTTCTGTTCTTTTAGCCTTTCCTAATTGGATAAAATAAAAGTCGGTGGCGACTCTTGCTATCTGCGACATTTCAAATAAAGTCAGTTCACCGTATTACAGGTGCGGTGGTCAATCTTTGTTTCAACTCATTAAAAGCTAATAGACATGCATCATCAAAAATAAAAGGCTTATCTTTGTTGAGCAAGTTTCTCAATGGCTTTGCAATCTTTGAGAAATCTTTGATAAACCTCCTATAAAATCCCGCTTGACCTAAAAAGCTTCGAATTCCTTTGACATTTGTTGGTGGCGGTAAATTCTCAATAACCTCCACTTTTGCTCGATCAAATTTAATGCCTTTGGAAGAGACTTTATGACCAAGAACAATGACCTCGGTAGCCATTAATTTGCATTTTTCCCTATTAAGCACCAAGTTGGTTTCAACACATCTTTTCAACACGGCATCCAAATTCTTCAAACAAAGATCGAATGATGCTCCAAAGACGGAGAAGTCGTCCATGAAAACTTCCATTGTCTTTTCAATGAAGTCCGAGAAAATAGCTTGCATACATCTTTGAAAAGTAGCCGGTACATTACACAATCCAAACGGCATTCACCTATAAGCAAAGATTCCAAAAGGACAAGTGAACGCCGTTTTCTCTTGATCTTCCGGATTGACCAAAATTTGGTTGTACCCGGGATATCCATCTAAGAAACAATAAAACTCTTGATCCGAAATTTTTTCCAACATTTGGTTCATAAAAGGTAAAGGGAAGTGATCTTTCCTAGTAGCTTGATTAAGCTTTCGGTAATCAATGCACATCCTCCATCCCGTAACTGTTCTTGTCGGTATCAACTCATTCTTGTCATTTGTGATCACGGTCATTCCTCCTTTCTTCGGTACCACTTGGACTGGACTTACTCATGCACTATCGGAAATAGGATAGATCATTCCGGCTTCCAATAGCTTCACCACTTCCTTCCTTATAACTTCTTTCATCGTAGGATTCGACCAGCGTTGAGGTTGAGCAACCAGTTTAAAATCCTCCTCCATCATGATTTTATGCATACAATAGGCCAGACTAATCCCTTTTAAATAAGAAAGAACCCATCCTATTGCTTCCTTGTTAGCTTTCAACACATGAATTAGCTTCTCTTCCTCCCTGTTCGACAATGAACCACTAATTCTCACCGGCTTCTTCCCACCTTCTTCAAGAAAAACATATTTCAAGTGAGATGGTAGCATTTTCAATTCTAAATTTCCTTCATCCACCTTTGGCTCATCTTTCAACTCTTCCATATTTGCTTCAAAAGGACTCATCTCTTCAGATACATCAAGATATCGCAAACATTCTTCAATCTCTTTTTTTCCGTCTTCATTAAGAACATCAAGAGCTTCAGTCAATGTTTTCTCGAGAGGGTTGAATACATGAACTTGAATTTCAACTTGCATAATAACTTCCTCCATAGCATCAATTCTAAAACAATCACCATCATCACTCGGACGTGTCATAGCTTCAAAGAGATCAAAGCACACTTCTTCATCTTGAAATCTCACCTTCATTAAACCATCGTTAATATCAATCATCATCCTCGCCGTCTTCATAAAAGGTCGTCCAAGAATCAATGGTGTATCAATATCTTCCTCCATGTCGATCACCACAAAATCAACGGGAAACAAGAATTTGTCAACCTTCACCAGTAAATCTTCCGCAACCCCATAAGGACAGGTTGTGGACTTGTCAGCTAGTTGTAACGTCATTCTCATCGCCTTTAAGTCAAAAATGCCTTATCTTTTCACCATGGACAATGGAATGAGATTGATACTTGAACCCAAATCAACTAAACCTCTTCCCACATGAATATCACCAATAGTAACTGGAAAAGAGTCTCGTCCTGGATCGCTCTCTTTTCTTGGTAAAGTACTTTGAATAATTGCACTACGCTTCACATCAAGGATGACGGTTTCGGGCTCGGTGTACTTCTTCTTCTTTGTGAGAATATCTTTCATGAACTTTGCATACTTTGGCATATGCTCCAAAGCTTTCGAAAAAGGAATGTTGATTTGAAATTTTCGAAATATATCCATGAATCGAGAATAGAGTATTTCATTATCCTTTCTTGTAGGAGCATGAGGATATGGTAAATTACGCACCGGTGGACTTACTCCTTTCTTCTTCTTCTTCTCTTCTTGACTTTTTTTCTTCTTCTCTCTATTTTTTTCTTTTTCTAACTCTTCTTTCTCACTTTTCTCCTTTTCAACTAAAACTTCCTCATTTTCATTTTTTCTATCTCACTCTCTTTTTCTTTTCTCTTCGTCCCCATCATCAACCTTCTTTTCAACATCAGCCTCAACTACTCTCCCACTCCTTGTAACAACGGCTTTACAATGTGTAACACCCCATATTTTCTAATTTTAATTTAATCGGAAATTAAATTATTATTTAGAATTATTTGGTATTTTGTTGAATTATTGGAGAATTATGGATTAAGGGCCATTGGGCCGGATGGTGAGATTAGTAGTATGGGGGTGCTAAGTGAGTAAGCCCATTACTAATTATTTTATGGTTTCATAAAATAAAGAAAATAAGGAAAAAGAGTCAGAACGTGAAAAATGAGAAGTGGAAGAGAAGAGTTGAGGAACATAAAGAGGAGCCAAAGAGGAAGAGGACCAAAGATCAAGAATTTGGCTAAGGTAAGGGGGGACTCTTCCAATTATCATCTCTTATCGTGTTATGAATGATAGGGCATGATTAGGGATATTGTTTGGGTCAATTTGATCATATGTCAGAGTTAGGTTTTGGGATAATTTTAATAGAAGTTGAATAATTGATGAATAACTCTGTGAATTCTATATAGAATTGTATGTTAATTGATGTTTGTGTTGTGGGTATTGTATCAATTGTTGTGTTGTTGTGTTCTTCCATGAACACTAAATCTGAGTTATGGGTTTCCAATAATTGGATAGAAAGTTAGGTCTTAATGTGTAAAACTGACATAAGATAATAGATTGATGAAATTGGATGAATACCATATGTTAATGTGTGAAAAGATGGTGTTTTAGACTTAAAATCGTAGCCTGTTATGAGTGAAAACGAGTGGAAAACGGACTGGTGCGAAATTGCATATTTTTGGAGGAATACTGGTGAAATGCGTATGAGAATTGGTGATACGCGTATGGGATGGGGCCATACGCGTATGGGTGTGTTCATACTCGTATGGAAATTCTCAGTGTAAAATTAGTTCTGTTGATTCGCGTATGGGATGGCTGATACGCGTATGGGTTTGGGCCATACGCGTATGGGAGGTGCCATACTCGTATGGCTTCTGTGTGTAAAAATTCAGTTTTGTGATTTTCTTCGAAAGTTCGAAGATGCGTAACTTTTGATCCGTAACTCTATTTTTAGTGCCGTTTTGAGTATGATGAACCTTATGAGATAACCTATAAGTTTAAATGATAAAATGAGGTGTAGCTTTCAATTAATTTTGAATTATGAATTTATTGCTTGATGAATGATGTATTGTACATATATATGATGAGATATGACAATACATGCTATGTTTTAAACATGATTCGTATGATGATTTTGTTTGATTGTGTAATGGAACACATGAGATATTTCATGTGATGATATGAGTATGATGTGAATACTTTGTTTGTTTGATGGATGATATATTGTTGACATATGTGATGAGATGTGACAATATAAGACGTGTTTGAAAACATGATTATGTGATGATTGTTGAGAATTGTACAATGATGATTGACTTGTTTTGGAAGATGTGAATACATGTATATTCTTACTTTTGATGATGATGATGATTAGTGTAATACATGTATGTTCTGTAATGATGGTGATGATGATTGATTTGTGATGAATGATGTTAATGTATATATGAACATGCTTAATAATGATGATGATGATGATGATGAAATGAGTATAGATGATGCTACTCATAGAATGGTGATGATGAAAGTATGTTATATATATGTTTGCATGCATTCATAAACATTGATGAGGCTGAATCCTAGATGATGAGAGGATTCAGTGAAGGGCAGAATTCCCATTGTGTGGAATTTGTGCTGGCAGGGCCGTATCTGGATGATGATAGATCGGTCGGTGGATGATTTCCACTGGTGATGTTTGGTACCACATGCATAGAGTCAGTTGCATTCATATGCATGAATTTGATAACATGACTGAATGTATTTCATTGTTATGATTGGTATTGTGTGTTTTGTGTGGTGATGGATTATCTGAATATAGATGGATTGGGTGAATAATATAACTATTAATGTGTTGTTATTTATAATGCAATAATATTTGTTAATTGCGAATGAGACTCACCCTTACACTATATTTTTCAGATTAAGGATAGCGGCTTCGACTCGGTGAGGATTAGCTCATGAGTCAATGTGTCGGTTAGCGTCGGGTCATGCTCTGATAGATGTAACACTGGGGGAACGCTAGTTTAGAGTTTATGATGATACTCTATTTTTGTTTAATTTATTTGAGGATTAATACATCGATGATGTGATGTAATTTGATGATGTTATTCCGCTGTGTCAACATGATATATTATGAATTATGAGTTATAATGAAATGTTCCTTAGTGAATGCATGACAATTGATTTATGATAATTTGTTTTAATTGGAATTGTGGCACCCTTGTTTTCATGTTTTACTCTGAATTATTTTATAAATTTCCGCGGGGTTTAGAAGGGTGTTACAATAGTGGTATCAGAGCAGGTCGGTCTGTCCGGCCAATTGTCGAGTCATTTGAGTTGCCCGACAGTTGTATACTGTCGGCGTTTTATCCCTTGGTACGCGACATGTGAGTGAATCACTGTCGGTACTTGTTTGTTTTGTTGCAGGTGTTGGATTGAAACAAGTGGGGGAGAAGTTTCACTTCTCGGTTATGTTTCAGTTGTAAGATGATTGGTTCAGTAGGCTGTTGTTGGCAATAGTACAAGCGTTGTTGGAGTTGTTGTTTCCCGAATCGAGGATGACTTGGAATTAAGGCTTAACTGGTAATTAAGTTAGAGCATCTTGAAGGAGGATGGTTAGAGGTAATTGATGATTATTTGTGGAAGAGGGAAATTAGAAAGTTGCAATGTATCAGCTCTGCTGGTGGACTGCGAAGTTGTCAGTTGAGTAGCCTTGCGTCTCGGAAAAGGTTCGGTTGCAAGTTTGCAAAGAGGATTGCTGTCATGATGTTTCAGAAATCGAACTTCGGTGATGGGATATGTTGCTCAAGTTATAAGAATGTTTGGAAGCGAAGAGATATGATAAGGGGCTGTTTGGAATGTGATTGATTTGAAGAGGATGAGTTTTGGAGCGGAATTCCCGTAAGCAAAACGCAGGAAAGTTGTTGAATCGTTATGAAACTTCGGAAATTCATAACTGGAGTTCTAGACATCCGATTCGAGTTCCGTTTGAAGCGTCGGAAAGCTAATGAGATGAACTTTGTTATAAAAATGGTTGCAGCAGCTGTAACATATTTAATTGTGTCAGTAGGATGTTGGAAAGAGGTTAAGTTGCAGTTACGCTTGTTCTTAGAACTAGACTTGTTTGTTGGTGCTGCACGGGATGTCAATGTCAGAGTTGAACGGATTGAAGGAATGATTAGAAGGTTTGTTGAGAAGTAATTTTAAGAATTGAATATACCATTTGGAGAGTTTTGGAGATATCGTATAGAGCGTCGCTGCATGATGTCGATGTGGCATTTCGGATGACGATTGGAAAATGCATATCATGAGTTCCGAGTGTCGGATTAATGTGCCGTTTGAACCTATGAAGAGGAGAGATTATGTTCTACCTTATGGGAGAGTTATAAATACAGTAGAGTGATTTTATGAAGAGATATTTTGAAGTCGGTTTAAGAAGCGTGAAACTTGTTGAATAGGAACGCCTACTACTGCGATTGTTTGAAACGAAATTGAGTAGAACATGTTGTTGATGAATGAGTTGATGAGATGTTCGGTAATAAAGATGATTTGAGTGCCGATGGATTTTAGCATGGAGTGAATTAGTGGTAAAGGTGGAATAAACTTTGGGAACAGTCGAAGTCGTATTTGTGATGCCAGAGAAGAATTGTAGAGGATTTCTGACACCTATTGATGTGAGGAAGACTTTGTTGAAATTCCTGGTGGAATGACATTTGGACGCAAAAGACGTCATGGGATTGGGAGTAAAACCACGAGTTATGAATGTTGTCGCAGTCTTTTGCTAAGATGAGGATTTTGATTTGGAACGAGATGAATAGTAATGTACGAGTATATTAGTGATTATGAAGTTTGGAAGTACTTAACAAGTGTGTGTTGCTAAGTGACTATGAAGCAGATTGTGTGAAATGTTTGGGCGTTGGCGTCTCACCGACAAGATCCAATAAGAGGGAAGTGTGCGAGTTGTAAAGACTCAAAGTGAATTATTTAACTATGACGATGTTAATGAGTTTGAGTGCAAACTCGGAAAGAACACTATTATGTAGTAACGAAGATTTATGCTTACATATGGTTGTCGGCTATCTATTGACAAATTGAGGACTTGATCACCCTTAATCTCTTGTTGGTAGTAGACGAAATCATATAGATGGGATGAACTTGTTTTGTTACCTTAATGGTTTGGGATGTGAAGAATACTAAGCCGTGAGAATAATCACTCACCAGGTTGTGTGAACTTATGAAGAAGTGAATACGAAAGAGTGCAATATATTGGATGATGACTTAAGACGGGTAATCAGAGTCGCGCAACGAAAGTGTGATGTGGAGTAGTGTGCAAGTACTACTCGTGGGCAGTGAGGAATTAATATGTCGGAAGCCTACATAGAGAATATGTATTGATTTATATGTTGGATTTAGAATCTAGTGGAGGTAATGATGTCGTATCGAAGAATTAGAACTCTTTTGAATAATTTCCGAGATGACGAACATATTATTGTGGTTGTACGTAGTTAACGAGTATGTATTTGGCAAAGTTAAGATGAGGAGTTGATACTATATGATGCTATAATAATTTTGTTTCGTTGTTAAGGTGATATTATGGATTCCAGATATAATGAGGAATTATACTCTATGAAGGACGAAGTTGATTTAATTCTTAAAGAAGAGTGGGATTCAGTTTGAGCTATGATGTAAGCAATGGTATATCAAGGCTGATGAGTGTGATTATAACTACTTGTGTGCACTCATTCCGATGGTTAGAATGTTTAATAGATGAAGTAAATCAGGAATTTGTTTTTGAGTGCGAGTAAGTATTGATGAGTGGTGGATTAGTACCATGGATGGTAAAGAATGATTCTTGAACGAATGAGTAAAGAGAGTCAGAATTGGGTAAAACTGAGAAATCTAATTGGTAATGATGATTGTAATGAGTAATCAAAATAGTGCAGCAAAAGCGGAATGTAACGTGTTGGATAATTGCTGGTATGACTTGAGAGGAGTTAGATAGTTGAAATTCAATGGTATAGGAATGTTATTATCGAGTTTCTTGAAGGAAGTAGTTTGTGAAAAGTGTAAGTATTATTTCATCGCCCAGATGGAAAAGTGTGTCTAAGGTTAGGACGTTCGGTAGATGGAATGCTTTACTGCAGTGTTGATCAGGTGTGGTCATACCATGGTTGTGTAATTATATTACTCAGTTAGTGGGTGTATTGTATGTGTTGTACCTCAATGTTCCATTGTTGTCAATCTTTTGGAGATATAACGAGTGGTACACCTTTGGATGGTCAAATGTGACGTAAGAGTTGTGACTTGAATGTATGAAACATGTTTTCTGTTGGTAACATCAGATGGATTTTGATGATCGATTGATGGGAATGTTACTTAGGAGCTAGAGAGATAGACGAAGGACTCCTATCTGGAACTTTTCACTGGAAGTATGTTTTCGAGGACGAAAACTCTTTTAGTGGGGGAGAGTTGTAACACCCCATATTTTCTAATTTTAATTTAATCGGAAATTAAATTATTATTTAGAATTATTTGGTATTTTGTTGAATTATTGGAGAATTATGGATTAAGGGCCATTGGGCCGGATGGTGAGATTAGTAGTATGGGGGTGCTAAGTGAGTAAGCCCATTACTAATTATTTTATGGTTTCATAAAATAAAGAAAATAAGGAAAAAGAGTCAGAACGTGAAAAATGAGAAGTGGAAGAGAAGAGTTGAGGAACGTAAAGAGGAGCCAAAGAGGAAGAGGACCAAAGATCAAGAATTTGGCTAAGGTAAGGGGGGACTCTTCCAATTATCATCTCTTATCGTGTTATGAATGATAGGGCATGATTAGGGATATTGTTTGGGTCAATTTGATCATATGTCAGAGTTAGGTTTTGGGATAATTTTAATAGAAGTTGAATAATTGATGAATACCTCTGTGAATTCTATATAGAATTGTATGTTAATTGATGTTTGTGTTGTGGGTATTGTATCAATTGTTGTGTTGTTGTGTTCTTCCATGAACACTGAATATGAGTTATGGGTTTCCAATAATTGGATAGAAAGTTAGGTTTTAATGTGTAAAATTGACATAAGATAATAGATTGATGAAATTGGATGAATACCATATGTTAATGTGTGAAAAGATGGTGTTTTAGACTTAAAATCGTAGCCTGTTATGAGTGAAAACGAGTGGAAAACGGACTGGTGCGAAATTGCATATTTTTGGAGGAATACTGGTGAAATGCGTATGAGAATTGGTGATACGCGTATGGGATGGGGCCATACGCGTATGGGTGTGTTCATACTCGTATGGAAATTCTCAGTGTAAAATTAGTTCTGTTGATTCGCGTATGGGATGGCTGATACGCGTATGGGTTTGGGCCATACGCGTATGGGAGGTGCCATACTCGTATGGCTTCTGTGTGTAAAAATTCAGTTTTGTGATTTTCTTCGAAAGTTCGAAGATGCGTAACTTTTGATCCGTAACTCTATTTTTAGTGCCGTTTTGAGTATGATGAACCTTATGAGATAACCTATAAGTTTAAATGATAAAATGAGGTGTAGCTTTCAATTAATTTTGAATTATGAATTTATTGCTTGATGAATGATGTATTGTACATATATATGATGAGATATGACAATACATGCTATGTTTTAAACATGATTCGTATGATGATTTTGTTTGATTGTGTAATGGAACACATGAGATATTTCATGTGATGATATGAGTATGATGTGAATACTTTGTTTGTTTGATGGATGATATATTGTTGACATATGTGATGAGATGTGACAATATAAGACGTGTTTGAAAACATGATTATGTGATGATTGTTGAGAATTGTACAATGATGATTGACTTGTTTTGGAAGATGTGAATACATGTATATTCTTACTTTTGATGATGATGATGATTAGTGTAATACATGTATGTTCTGTAATGATGGTGATGATGATTGATTTGTGATGAATGATGTTAATGTATATATGAACATGCTTAATAATGATGATGATGATGATGATGAAATGAGTATAGATGATGCTACTCATAGAATGGTGATGATGAAAGTATGTTATATATATGTTTGCATGCATTCATAAACATTGATGAGGCTGAATCCTAGATGATGAGAGGATTCAGTGAAGGGCAGAATTCCCATTGTGTGGAATTTGTGCTGGCAGGGCCGTATCTGGATGATGATAGATCGGTCGGTGGATGATTTCCACTGGTGATGTTTGGTACCACATGCATAGAGTCAGTTGCATTCATATGCATGAATTTGATAACATGACTGAATGTATTTCATTGTTATGATTGGTATTGTGTGTTTTGTGTGATGATGGATTATCTGAATATAGATGGATTGGGTGAATAATATAACTATTGATGTGTTGTTATTTATAATGCATTAATATTTGTTAATTGCGAATGAGACTCACCCTTACACTATATTTTTCAGATTAAGGATAGCGGCTTCGACTCGGTGAGGATTAGCTCATGAGTCAATGTGTCGGTTAGCGTCGGGTCATGCTCTGATAGATGTAACACTGGGGGAACGCTAGTTTAGAGTTTATGATGATACTCTATTTTTGTTTAATTTATTTGAGGATTAATACATCGATGATGTGATGTAATTTGATGATGTTATTCCGCTGTGTCAACATGATATATTATGAATTATGATTTATAATGAAATGTTCCTTAGTGAATGCATGACAATTGATTTATGATAATTTGTTTTAATTGGAATTGTGGCACCCTTGTTTTTATGTTTTACTCTGAATTATTTTATAAATTTCCGCGGGGTTTAGAAGGGTGTTACACAATGCTCCTTAGGATTTGGTTGAGTATTTGCTGAAAATGATGGTCCGGTTTGCTTTTCCGCCAATTGTTTCGCTAATTTCCCCACTTGTGTCTCAAGATTCTTAATCGCCGCTTCATTACTTTTTTGGTTTGCCATCGAAGCTTGCATAAATTGATTCAATGTTTCTTCCAACTTTGAAGGCTTATCTTGAGGTGGTGGTTGTTGATAAGGATTTTGCCTATTGAAATTCTCCAGTCTCCACCCTTGGCTATATGGTTGTGCATTTTGCCTTTGTTGATATCCCCCTTGGTATTGGTAAGGAGCTTACCGCTGTTGGTAGCCTCCTTGATTCTAGTTACCCATGTAATTTTCCTCCGCATTGATTGGTGGACAATAACCAGTGGGATGTTCTCCACTACACAATTCACATTGAACAACTTGTTTGTTTTTGTTGGGAAGTTCTCGTAACTCTTTAAGTTGTTGAGGAAGCCTTGCCATTTGCTTAGTAAGCTCTTTCACTTGTTGAGAGAGAAGCTTATTTTGAGCAAGAATCGCATCATTAGTACCAAGCTCAATAATGTCGGGATTTCTTTATGAAACACCCTGGTTCTGTTGAACCTGATGATCATTTCTGGCCATCTTCTCTATTATTTCAATTGCTTCCTCCGCTGTCTTCGCCATCAAGGAACCTCCAACAGTAGCATCTAACAACAGCTTGGGTTGTGGTTGTAAGCCATTAAGAAAAATATGAATCTGAGTGAGTTCATCAAAGCCACGACTAGGACATTTTCTCAACATTGACTTATACCTTTACCATGCTTCATTGAGAGATTCATTAACACCCTATGAGAACACTGAAATAGCTGTTTTCTCTTTAAGCAACCTTGATTGGGGGAAAAACCTGTCAAGAAACTTTTCTTCCAACTCATTCCAATTTGTCATAGTTTGGGTGGGTTGGTCAAGGTACAAATCTTTAGCTTTGCCAATCAATGAATGAGGGAACAATCTTTTAAACACCTTCTCTTCCTCTCTTTCAGGAGCTCCCACCGCACCAGCAATCTCATAGAACTTCGTCAAGTGAGTGTATGGATTCTCATGATCAAGGCATGCAAAGGGACTAGCATATAACAACTGAAGAATGCCAGTCTTCATCTCTGAGTTTCTTGCATTGTTGTCATTTCTTGCAAACTGAGCTGTTTTCCTCGGACTATTTGCACATGGTGGTCTTGGTTCTGGTGGTGGTGGTGGATCACCATTTCCAGCCATCTCTTTTTCAATAACTTGTGGAGTTGATGACGTAGTTGCTTCTTGTGCTAATCTTAGTTCTTTGGCTATAGTTTCCTTCTTCTCCTTGTTTTGCTGTTCAGTCTACGTGCAGTTCTTTCAATCTCTGGATCAAAAAGAAGTTGTTCTGCGGGTATACTTCCTCGCATAAACAAAGCTGAAACACTAACCAAACAAGTGAGCCAAGACTAGGTAATTATAATAATAATAATAGTAGTTCTATTCAAAACACACAAAAACTATTGCAATGCTTGTAATATATAAACGCCAATCCCCGACAACGGCGCCATTTTGTTAAAAGCATAGGATAAGTATTTCTTTTATCGTCTCCTCAGGGATTGATGCGGTACTACCGCTGTTCTACAGTTTAGTGTATTTTGAGTTAAGGTTGGGTAAAAGTTTGGTGACATAAAATGTAGAGAGCATGAAAAGTAAATAAAGACAATAAAATAGGTTTGAAAATGATTTGAGAAAACTGTGGCAAGATTAGTGTTCATTAGTTTGCTTCATATGTACTCTAATGATCATATATATGAACCTATTAATGATTAATACAACCACGTATCCTCTCGATACCGTTTATCTCTAAAGCAATATCGTGATTATTATCATATTAACTGTCAGATGATCTCTCATGCCGACAATCAACATGATAATCTTAAAAGCTTGATACAAGTGATTATCAACTCACAAATCTATCTCTAGAGTTTGTTTATTGATAGATGAATATCCTTTAGGTCAAGATTTGAAACATATCTCTCAATAGTGTATCAAAACAACATATAAACATGAATAACAAAGATATTCACCATAAATTAATCATCAACCAAGTTCATACACAAAAAGATCAAAGAAAATACATATTTACAAACTAACTACCTCTAATCTTGACATAAGATGAAACTTAGTACCTTAAGGTGAAAAGTACACTTTAACACTTTTTGAAATTCAAATTTCAGACCCACTATATATTCACTTTTCCTCTTTTTCCCTCATAACTTCTCATTCTCCACAAACACTCAAATTTCTTTCTCTCATTCTCCCTTGGACCATACTTCCTTTCTCTCTCATTTTCATAACAATCTCAAGAACATCAATAATATTTTTTCCGGAATTTCTTCAAAACTCAATCGATCATTCTCCTTTCCCCTCCCGATTTCCACGCGCCACCACCAGCAATTGAAACTCCACCGATCGTCACCCTAGTTCTGGTGAACTCCCTCCGGCACACCACTTCCTCCGCGCGGGACACCGTGAACCACTGCGCTTCGCCGCTCTCCTCCAGTTCCGATCGCGAGCCACACGATCTCCTCATCTCTCTCTCTCTCGTGTGATTTCGTTCGTGGATCTCCCTTTGTCTTTGCACTTCAAATTCCTCTTCAGTTTCATTAATTTCTTTAATCCTTTAATCGCTTGATAATTCAAATTGATGATGTTGAGTAGTGTTGATGGTGTTTGATTGTAGAGAATTGAATATAATAATTGTTCTTGATAATGATTAGATTGATGAATCAAACTTTTGATGAAATAATGGTTGTTGTTGTTATTTGTTGTTAATGATGATGATCAATTGTTCATGAAGCTAATTGTTGTTCTTGATTGTTCATAATTGTGGAACTTAATTGATGATGATTCTTGTTGTTGATTTGGTTGATGATGATAATTGTTGAATTATATGAACATTAATTTTTGTTGATTATTGAAATAATTGTTGTCAATAAATGTTGTTGTTTCTAATTCTTTAATAATTGTTGACAATGATACTTGAAATGAAGTTGATGTTATTGTTGTTGCTTAATTGTTGCAACCTGAGGAGGACGTTTGAATTGTTGCCTGTATCAAATTGTTGATGATTAAATGATGATGATGTGCATGATTGTTGTTAATGGTAGTTGATTCGTGAGGTATTGCTTGTTAAACTTGAATTAGTGTTGTTCTTACTTGAGTTTGCGCACCAAATTATGGATTCTAATGTCGATTTCGGTTGATTTCCCTAAATGTTATGGTTGTTACCCAGATTTGCTCATGTGTCGTATTTCTCTTTCGTAAATTGATGGATGCTCATTTGTGCTTGATAATGCATTTAATTGTGAACTGTGTGCTTAAATTTCAATTTCGATACGACTTTCCTTGAGTTTCCAAAAGATGATGCAATGCTGTCCCAATTTTGTTTATGACATGTAAATTGTGTTTCAAAATTCATATAGTGCATGTGTGTTTATAATTGCTCGTTTGCGGACCATTGTTGTCGCCTTTGTGCGTTTTCGAGTCGATTTTCCATGTGATCATTATTCTTGAGGCAATGCTTCCCCGTGCTTTAAACATGTACTTAATTGTGATTTAATTGTTCGGTATGCTTATGTTATCATTATTTTGAAACATGTATTACTCATATGTGATTTGTGGTTGTTTTCACGATGCTTTCTTTGATGTTACCATTGCTGCCCCGTGCTTGTTCTTGCACTTTCGATGCATGTTTCTCGTTCCTCTTTTCATGATTCACTCTTGTTTTGCTTTGCAATGCGATTGTACAACTTCAGTTGCAATTTTTTGTTATTTCTAATAAGTTTGCTAGCTTGTGCAAGGGTTTTCGAAGGCAATTTCGATGGACACATTTGCTTCGTGGTCCGCTTTATTTGTGAGACACAACATTATTTCTGATCGCAATTTGTCTTGTCTCACTCTTTGAGACTCGTATATACACCATTTATTGCTTTGTGTGGATTGCAATTTTCGTGCATGTGTATTGTTTGGATGTGTATGACGCGCATTCCGACTTGTGATTCGCTTTCACACCGATGCTTTTGGGCTTATGTCAGATGAATATACTTTCTGACTTGCTCTGCTATTGATGACAGCTTATGCAATTTTCTCAGAGTTTCTTGCTTTTTGTTGCTTACTACAGATCACTATCAGTTCGATAACTGTAGTTGGGGAAAAATTAAGATCAAAGCCATTGAATTGAACTGACTCATTATTTCAGTGAAAGTCTCCATCGCACATTACTATTTCCAAAGGAAATGGGAAAAGAGCGAAATAAACTCAAAGAAGTTTTTAATTAAAAACAACAAAAAGAGAGATTTTAGGTATTGGTGTTAGTTATACATGGGAAGGTGTTAGCACCCTTCATATCCGCGGTACTCCACAAGAACCTTTTTGAAAATCTATGTAAAAGGAGAATTGTGTGCAAAATAAATAGTTTTGTTTGATTTTAAAATTATGCTCGGCAAGACGACGTTACATCTTGTGCCTACATACCTCCTCAGTGCAATGGAGAAGTCCGAGCAAATGAAGTTCCACTTAAGGGGAGATTTTTTTAAAAACCGGATAAACACTTTATTGTCATAGAAGAGAATGCTTCTAATGGTCACTGATTTATTCTGGTAGTGATCCGCTGTCGCGCACGGATAAAAAACAAGTAACTTTTGAAAATATAGTGTAATGATAATGATAACTCGGATATCGTTCTCACAAGGATTCTTGTTGATTATCAACCAATGATAAATTGATTTAGGGGGGTTTGTTTTAGATTTCGATTAGAAAATAGTGAAAATAAGTGATTATCAAAATAAGCTGAAACAATTAATCTACTGTTTTGGCTTCCTAACTTATCATCGGTCCAAATAATTTCCAACTCACAAACGGATTCTATCCCCCTTTCGATTATAAAAAAAATTATACAAGCGCAATTGATATTATGTGATGTATGTTCCTAATTCCCGAACTAAGCACACTGATTAGATATAGCAATCGTGAATTAAGCAAACATGACAAACATATGCGGATTAAGCAAACGCGATTAAAGTATAGGAACATGCAACCATCAAAATAAATCAATCTAACCTTGGATAATATAAAAATAAGAAAACTACAAATCAAAGATCAGAATTGAAAGGAAAGAGGTTAATTGGAAAATATAAGAACCTCAAAGTATCGGCGGAAATCGTTTACAGTAGATTAATCTCCAGGAATTAGTTCTTCATGATCAAACGTATCAAGCTCTCAAAATAAAATTGTGAATAGTGAAAACGTGATAGAGTGAACAGTAGCGGCTGCCTAGGTAAAAGGGAGAAAAGAAGAATTCGGTCCATAACCCAACCAGGTCAAACAAACATAATCCCGGCCCAATACTAACGCCCCAAAACTAAATAAAACTAATGTTGCAGCTTCAAACAAAATTCTAGAAAATATGAACTCCGAATCTGACTTCGACTCCAACACGAAAGTTGTAGATCTTTCTCTTAGCTTTCCGAAGATTACTAGAACACGCCGATCGGATTCTCGGAGCTCTAGTTATGATCGTTTCCGCCCAGACTGCTAAAGCTGAAAGTTAAATACGAGAATTAAATAACAATAAAAATAAACTAAAATATACAAACATTATAAAATATAAAATTAAGAAAAGAAAACCATGGAAATGTATAAGTACAAACATAGAGGAATGTGCATCAAAATGAACTGATCAGGTAGTTATCGATTACTTCACCAAGTGGGTAAAAGCTGCATCATATGCAAACGTCACCAAGCACGTGTTCACACGTTTCATCAAGAGAGACATCATATGCCGGTACGGGGTTCCTGAAAGAATTATTACGGATAATGGATCCAATTTGAATAATAAGATGATGAAAGAGTTGTGCGAGAGATTTAAGATCAAGCATCACAGTTCTTCTCCTTACAGACCAAAGATGAATGGTGCTATTGAGGTGGCCAACAAGAATATTAAGAAAATTGTGCAGAAAATAGTTGTGACCTATAAGGATTGGCATGGAATGTTTCCTTTCGCTTTTCATGGGTACAATACTTCAGTTTGTACGTCAACTGGGGAGACTCCGTTCTCTCTTGTGTATGGCATGGAAGCAGTCTTGCCATTAGAAGTTGAGATCCATTCTCTAAGGATTATTTAGGACGTGAAACTCAATGAATCGAAATGGGTTCCATTGAGGCTGGATCAATTAAATCTCATCGAGGAAAAGAGATTGGCGTCCATTTGTCATGGTCAGATAAATTGGAAGAGGATGAAGGCATCTTTCGATCGCAGAGTTCGTCCTCATATCTTCGAAGTTTGCAATCTGGTGTTGAAGAGGATCCTGCCTCCAAATTGTATAGATCCCAGGGGAAAATGGGCTCCCAATTATGGAGGAACATATGTTGTCAAGAAGGTTTTCTCTGGTAGAGCCTTGGTACTCACAACTATGGACGGTGAAGAGTTCCCACTCACCGTGAATGCAGACGCAGTTAAAAAATACTTTGCATAGACTTGTCAAAAAAAAGACTAGGTAAAAAAATGAAAAATAAAATTAGTACATCCGCTAAGATAAAAACCCGAAAGGGAAATTTAGGCAAAATAGGGGTCCCGGTGGATTGAAAACCCGAAAGGGCGATCTAGGAAAAAGTTAGGGACAAAGCGAACGACTGCGTCTTGCGTGTCTTGTACCCCAATTTTTGACCCTGAGATCCCACCTCATTTGAGAATAGTGTGATCATCATCATCATCATTTTCATCACCATATGTCATTTAATAACCAAAAATATACAAAAAAAAAGATTTGTGTTTTGCTTGTTGCTTGTTGTTGCACCCCAAAATTTGCCCAGTTATTTTATTCCTAACTGGCTTAAGCTTTACATTTCATTTGCATCCATCTATTAGGTCATCTAACACATACTGCATCATTAATCAATACATTTGGCATGGGATCAAGGATCTTGGAAATTAGGGCTTATACTTCACTCAAGCTTGATTCATCTGACTATTCTTTGAGTATCGGATGTGAAATTATGGTTTTGGCTAATGGTCATTATGGATTTCCTTCTCATCAAGCTACAAGGGCTATTCTTCATCTAATTTCATCAAGGTGGGATCAGCGTCTTTCATCTGAGGATTTCTTTGAGACTATTAAATTAGGTTGTGCTCATTCCTTTGATTATGAATCCCCAAATTGTCGAAGCACAAGTCATCATGAGAATTAGGGTGGAATCGAAGAATGACTCTCTCTCTCTCTCTCTCTCTCTCTCTCTCTCTCTCTCTCTCTCTCTCTCTCTCTCTCTCTCCCTCCCTCTCCCTCTCCCTCCCCCTCCCCCTCCCCCTCCCCTCCCCCCCTCCCCCTCTCCCTCTCCCTCCCTCTCCCTCCCCCTCCCTCTCCCTCCCCCCTCCCCCTCTTCCTCTCCCTCTCTCTCTCTCTCTAAAATAAAAATTAACTAAATAGGGATTAATAAAACATTACACATACAAATATACTTCAACAAATTCAAAATCCAACATTTGCATATACTAATTCACATACCTCTATTTAATCCAAACCAACATGTCCATCATACCTCTATTATATACCTGCATTATGTAGTTGTCATGATAGTTCTCTAACAAAGCCAAAAACCCCATGACAGTTCCAAAACTGAGCCATACACACATTACCATTCAAAAAAAGAAAAAAAAGACAAACTTCAGTTGTGTCAGTTATGCATTCAGTCAGCCTAACAACCACTACACATGATATCGTGACATAGTTATACCTATACCCGACTCGACACAGTCCAAAGCAATGGTCATTTCATTAATTTGTTCGCAATGACTTAAGGTGGTATGTTAACAGTCCAAGTTGAGAAGTCAATCACCATTCGCGTCAACACAAATAAACAACACCAAACAACAATTATCCACAATTCAAATACCTACAGGTCCTTACCAAAGGCAAGACAGGTTTGACATTCAAAACCATGACCCTGCAGCCATATCCGAATCATTACCAAATATCAAATCAAAACATAACCCTGCATAAAAAGAAAAAAACACCAATCAAACTTCATACTCCAATACCAAGCCTATACCTGCATTTTGGAACCAAGAACCGTATCGGTTCAGAAAGCAAATACCGGTTCAAGAAAATTACCAACACAGTGTTCAATATAATTGACTAACATGCCAATTCCCTAACATTCCTAACAGAAAATCACAGTTCAATTAACAACGACTAACCGTTATGACGACTGGCAACCATACTCTCTTTCCAATTGAGCCATTCGATTTGAATCATCGTATCAGTTCAGACCTGCAAGAAAACAGTGGCATAATATACTCAGTTTTAAAAATAACAGGAGCAACTAACATTCATGCTTCAGTGGACCAAGTACAAAATTCAAAACCAAAAGCGGCAGTCATACAAGAGCAGTACCAGATTCAAAACCAAAAGCGGCAGTCATACAAGAGCAATAATTAGTTATGTGTAGTAATATGCCCCTAACTGTTATCGCACTTTTAATTAAGGATATGAGTTTAAGTTCCAAGGTGTGTTGATGAATTCAATGCGCAAATTGTTATATATGTTGATACACGAGAAATGTCAATCTATGTCTCTTTAAAATGTTACGAGAATTCCAACTACTGACGGTCTTCTCATATAAAATATTTCATCTTTATTCACATTTGACTGCTCGCCCTTTATTATTGTTAAGTGTTTAAGTGAAGTGCATTTTGTATGTTGGTTGTTAGTAATTCTAGGAATTGCATGATTATCAATAACCATAAAGGTGCATATAAATCAAAAGATTCCTTACTCATTGTTTACGAATAAAAACTCTTTACTGAATGATTTATTTTCATAATACCAATGCTCAACCTATTAATTTAATGAAAATCATAAACTCAATGTGAATCAGAGTGGCGCAGCGGAAGCGTGGTGGACCCATAACCCACAGATCCTTGGGTCGAAACTATAGGTTCTAATAAACATTTTACATGTATTTTTGTTTTTCTTCAACCAAAATTCTACAAATCAAAATAGTTCATACAATTCAAGAGGTCTATGGTTAAATTTATTCTTCAAATTCCCATCTATAAATTTATCTTTCAAAGTTTAGAAATCCAAGTTAAGAAAAAAAAACATAAGTGCCAACTTAAATTTTAATACGACTTAAATATATTAGAACAATTTATTAAGTATTGTAGACTAGAGAGTGACCTAAAGTCAATATACATTCAAAATAAAAGACTGAGAAAAAACTGAGGATATTCATTTATTTATTACTCGTCCCTTCGTTCTTGTGTGTTTGGAGTCAGTGAATAAAAAATGTATGTGAGTTTTACTATTACATGTGTGACATGTGTTTCCAGCCATCATGATAACCTTAAGTACCATATTAGAATACTTGTGATATGTTATTTATTTCTTGAAATTGTTTTATGGCTTTTAGAAAATTGAAAAGCCTCTAGGTGTCAAACTACTTTAAATTTTGTATATGTTTCATTATTCCTCTAAGTAATATCTCATGATTATTTTTCTAGGTTTCTTTACCGTTCAATATTTGTTGTAAAAGTTGATACACGGAAAATTTAACAATATCATTAAGTAAAATAATTAGAATACTTTGTGATTATATGTATACATATAATTTATCTTTCATAAATTTTATCACTCACCCTCTAAAGTTTTACTTTACACATTTATGAAATGCGTATTTAAGGATAATAGTTAACGATTCACACAGAAAAATAAATTAGGCTATAACATAATGTTGAACACTCATTAAACCCATTTATCTTCAATATCATACTAGGAAACTATATATTATATAAAAACTAAGGTTTAAATATGTACTTAACCTTGCAAATATTTTCCTTTTTTGTTTAAATCCCTGTAAATTTTTTGTTTGGATTTACACCCATTGAAATATTCTTTGTTTTGCTTTTGCTTTTAGTCCGTTAGTATTAATCCCTATTTAGTTAATTTTTATTTTAACTGATCACGGTATTTTAAACAATATTAGATTTTATATTTTTCAATTTTAGTGACTTAAAGACAAAAATCAAATACTCGATATATTACATAAATTAATACAAAATACAAAGGATAAAAAGATATGTAAGGACCAAAACCAAACAAATAAATATACATGGACTTAAACCAAATAGTTTTGTATTTGCAAGGTAAAAAAACCAAATTAAGTCAATTATTAATCATGAACTTCATGTTATCGTCTGTGAAATATTAAATATGTTTCAATTTAAAATCTAATCCAAATTTGAGTGGTGTTGGTGAGGGCATGTGGGCCCATACCAACAAGTCTAAGGATAAAAGATTAGGTTTGATGAAAAAATTATTTATTTTATTTTTTTAAAACATATATTACCAAACAAAAATGATCTTACCAGTTTATCAGAACCTGAAGTGGGCCAGAGACTTCGTCTACAATGCTGGAATCAAGGAGGAGGGGGTGTACCTTCAAGGCACTTTAATGCTAAAGTCAGTGAGAGTGTAGAGATACGGGAGAGTGTTTTTAAGGATAAGATGTTGATTACATGACCCTCTCAAGAGAGAGGTTATTAATAGTGCCCCCAACACATGGCTATTAACCATCCAAGATCCAGGCCCAAAATAGGTGACTTTGAGGAATTCGGCCTGAAAGCAGGGACGAGAAGCTCGTGCTCGTCATCCTTGAAGGCTTCCCTGACACAGTGAAAACAGAAATTGGTGCGTGCAGAGATGTATGTAAGGGCATTAGTGATTTAGATAGCCTTGGGACCAATTGACCGCTCGTGACCAGCCGAGGAGCAGAAAGAGGAAAACACTTTTCCTTGGTCCCACAGATTGGGCCATGCTCAGCCATTGGACCAGTCTAGAACAAAAAATATTGTGTTCAAGATGTTTATATGAAAATTGTTTCTTACTTTTCAGTTTCTGTGATGAAAGAAAAAAATATCGTGGATACCAGATGATTAGTGTTGCACTCAATAATGTACTCATAATAGATTTCGGCAAAAGCATTACACCAAGATAACATGAAATTCTAAGGGACTACTTTAAATACAAAGATTACTTGGAAATTTAACAATCGAATGAATGATATAGGTCTACGGATATGAAATGAAACCCAAATGCTTTTAATCAGAAGGTTACATATTCATACTCTAGACTATAATATTAATATTAATTTCTTATGCCATTTCCCTTTTGTTTGTCTGATTTCACTTTTTCATTAAAATTTCTCGGAGTTATATATCTATGCGTGAGTTGTAGTTTCGTTCATTATAATGAACATAAGTGTCATATATGAACACATAAATAAAATTAATTGTGTAAGTTATGATGCCATGTTCAATAAATTGAACGATACTTTATGTCTCAAGGTGCAATAATTAGTTATGTGTAGTAATATTCCCCTAAGTGTTATCGCACTTTTAATTAAGGATATGAGTTTAAGTTCCAACGTTTGTTGATGAATTCAATGGGCAAATTGTTGTATATGTTGATACACGAGAAATGTCTATCTATGTCTATTTAAAATTTACGAGAATTCTAACTACTGACGGTCCTCTGATATAAAATATTTCATCTTTATTCACATTTGACTGCTCACCCTTTATTATTGTTAAGTGTTTAAGTGAAGTGCATTTTGTATGTTGGTTGTTAGTTATTCTAGAAATTGCATGATTATCGATATCCATAAAGGTGCATATAAATCAAAAGGTTCCTTACTCATTGTTATACGAATGAAAACTCTTTACTGAATGATTTTTTTTCATGTTACCAATGCTCAATCTATTAATTTAATGGAAATAATAAACTTAATGTGAATCAGAGTGGCGCAGCGGAAGCGTGGTGGGCCCATAACCCACAGGTCCCTGGATCGAAACCAGGCTCTGATAAACATTTTACATGTATTTTTGTTTTTCTTCAACCAAAATTCTACAAATCAAAATAGTTCATATAATTCAAGAGGTTTATGGTTAAATTTATTCTTCAAATTCCCATCTAAAAATTTATCTTTCAAAGTTTAGAAATCCAAGCTAAGAAAAAAAAACATAAGTGCCAACTCAAAATTTAATACGACTTAAATATATTAAAACAATTTATTAGTATTTTAGACTAGAGAGTGACCTAAAGTTAATATACATTCAAAATAAAAAACTGAGAAAAAACTGAGGATATTTATTTATTTATTACTCGTCCCTTCGTTCTTGTGTGTTTGGAGTCAGCGAATAAAAAATGTATGTGAGTTTTACTATTATATGTGTGACATGTGTTTCCTGCCATCATGATAACCTTAAGTACCATATTAGAATACTTGTGATATGTTATTTATTTCTTGAAATTGTTTTATGGCTTTTAGAAAGTTGAAAAGCCTCTAGGTGTCAAACTACTTTAAATTTTGTATATGTTTCATTATTTCTCTAAGTAATATCTCATGATTATTTTTCTAGGTTTCTTTACCGTTCAATATTTCTTAAATATTTAATGTAGCATTTGTTGTAAAAGTTGATACACGGAAAATTTAACAATATCATTAAGTAAAATAATTAGAATACTTTGTGATTATATGTATACATATAATTTATCTTTCATAAATTTTATCACTCACCCTCTAAAGTTTTACTTTACACATTTATGAAATGCGTATTTAAGGATAATAGTTAACGATTCAGACACAAAAATAAATTAGGCTATAACATAATGTTGAACACTCATTAAACCCATTTATCTTCAATATCATCCTAGGAAACTATATATTATATAAAAACTAAGGTTTAAATATGTACTTAACCTTGCAAATATTTTCCTTTTTTGTTTTAATCCCTGTAAATTTTTTGTTTGGATTTACACCCTTTGAAATATTCTTTGTTTTGCTTTTGCTTTTAATTCGTTATTATTAATTCCTATTTAGTTAATTTTTATTTTAACTGATCACGGTATTTTAAACAATATTAGATTTTATATTTTTCAATTTTAGTTACTTAAAGACAAAAATCAAATACTCGATATATTACATAAATTAATACAAAATACAAAGGATAAAAAGATATGTAAGGACCAAAACCAAACAAATAAATATACATGGACTTAAACCAAATAGTTTTGTATTTGCAAGGTAAAATAACCAAATTAAGTCAATTATTAATCATTAACTTCATGTTATCGTCTGTGAAATATTAAATATGTTTCAATTTAAAATCTAATCCAAATTTGAGTGGTGTTAGTGAGGGCATGTGGGCCCATACCAACAAGTCTAAGGATAAAAAATTAGGTTTGATGAAAAAATTATTTATTTTATTTTTTTAAAACATATATTACCAAACAAAAATGATCTTACCAGTTTATCAGAACCTGAAGTGGGCCAGAGACTTCGTCTACAATGCTGGAATCAAGGAGGAGGGGGTGTACCTTCAAGGCACTTTAATGCTAAAGTCAGTGAAAGTGTAGAGATACGAGAGAGCGTTTTTAGGGATAAGATGTTGATTACATGACCCTCTCAAGAGAGAGGTTATTAATAGTGCCCCCAACACATGGCTATTAACCATCCAAGATCCAGGCCCAAAATAGGTGACTTCGAGGAATTCGGCCTGAAAGCAGGGACGAGAAGCTCGTGCTCGTCATCCTTGAAGGCTTCCCTGACACAGTGAAAACAGAAATTGGTGCGTGCAGAGATGTATGTAAGGGCATTAGTGATTTAGATAGCCTTGGGACCAATTGACCGCTCGTGACCAGCCGAGGAGCAGAAAGAGGAAAACACTTTTCCTTGGTCCCACAGATTGGGCCATGCTCAGCCATTGGACCAGTCTAGAACAAAAAATATTGTGTTCAAGATGTTTATATGAAAGTTGTTTCTTACTTTTCAGTTTCTGTGATGAAAGAAAAAAATATCGTGGATACCAGATGATTAGTGTTGCACTCAATAATGTACTCATAATAGATTTCGGCAAAAGCATTACACCAAGATAACATGAAATTCTAAGGGACTACTTTAAATACAAAGATTACTTGGAAATTTAACAATCGAATGAATGATATAGGTCTACGGATATGGAATGAAACCCAAATGCTTTTAATTAGAAGGTTACATATTCATACTCTAGACTATAATATTAATATTAATTTCTTATGCCATTTCCCTTTTGTTTGTCTGATTTCACTTTTTCATTAAAATTTCTCGGAGTTATATATCTATGCGTGAGTTGTAGTTTCGTTCATTATAATGAACATAAGTGTCATATATGAACACATAAATAAAATTATTTGTGTAAGTTATGATGCCATGTTCAATAAATTGAACGATACTTTATGTCTCAAGGTGCAATAATTAGTTATGTGTAGTAATATGCCCCTAAGTGTTATCTCACTTTTAATTAAGGATATGAGTTTAAGTTCCAAAGTGCGCAAATTGTTGTATATGTTGATACACGAGAAATGTCTATCTATGTCTATTTAAAATGTTACGAGAATTCTAACTACTGACGGTCCTCTGATATAAAATATTTCATCTTTAATTCACATTTGACTGCTCACCCTTTATTATTGTTAAGTGTTTAAGTGTAGTGCATTTTGTATGTTGGTTGTTAGTTATTCTAGAAATTGCATGATTATCGATAACCATAAAGGTGCATATAAATCAAAAGGTTCCTTACTCATTGTTATACGAATGAAAACTCTTTACTGAATGATTTTTTTCATGTTACCAATGCTCAATCTATTAATTTAATGAAAATAATAAACTTAAAGTGAATCAGAGTGGCGCAGCGGAAGCATGGTGGGCCCATAACCCACAGGTCCCTGGATCGAAACCAGGCTCTGATAAACATTTTACATGTATTTTTGTTTTTCTTCAACCAAAATTCTACAAATCAAAATAGTATATTTTTGTTTTTCTTCAACCAAAATTCTACAAATCAAAATAGTTCATATAATTCAAGAGGTTTATGGTTAAATTTATTCTTCAAATTCCCATCTAAAAATTTATCTTTCAAAGTTTAGAAATCCAAGCTAAGAAAAAAAAACATAAGTGCCAACTCAAATTTTAATACGACTTAAATATATTAAAACAATTTATTAGTATTTTAGACTAGAGAGTGACCTAAAGTTAATATACATTCAAAATAAAAAACTGAGAAAAAACTGAGGATATTTATTTATTTATTACTCGTCCCTTCGTTCTTGTGTGTTTGGAGTCAGCGAATAAAAAATGTATGTGAGTTTTACTATTATATGTGTGACATGTGTTTCCTGCCATCATGATAACCTTAAGTACCATATTAGAATACTTGTGATATGTTATTTACTTCTTGAAATTGTTTTATGGCTTTTAGAAAGTTGAAAAGCCTCTAGGTGTCAAACTACTTTAAATTTTGTATATGTTTCATTATTTCTTTAAGTAATATCTCATGATTATTTTTCTAGGTTTCTTCACCGTTCAATATTTCTTAAATATTTAATGTAGCATTTGTTGTAAAAGTTGATACGCGGAAAATTTAACAATATCATTAAGTAAAATAATTAGAATACTTTGTGATTATATGTATACATATAATTTATCTTTCATAAATTTTATCACTCACCCTCTAAAGTTTTACTTTACACATTTATGAAATGCGTATTTAAGGATAATAGTTAACGATTCAGACACAAAAATAAATTAGGCTATAACATAATGTTGAACACTCATTAAACCCATTTATCTTCAATATCATACTAGGAAACTATATATTATATAAAAGGATAATGCTAACTTGTGCCCCAAGGGCACATGTTTAAAAATCTATAAATAGAATGTTTGTGTTAGATATAGAAACTTTGTGTTTGAAAATTGTGTATTAATTTGATTAAAAGTTGATAGTTAATTTATTTATTTACTTTTTCAATACAAATATTCCATTTATATTTTCTTATCATGTGCCCTTGGGGCACAAGTTAGCATTACCCTATATAAAAACTAAGGTTTAAATATGTACTTAACCTTGCAAATATTTTCCTTTTTTGTTTAAATCCCTGTAAATTTTTTGTTTGGATTTACACCCATTGAAATATTCTTTGTTTTGCTTTTGCTTTTAGTCCGTTAGTATTAATCCCTATTTAGTTAATTTTTATTTTAACTGATCACGGTATTTTAAACAATATTAGATTTTATATTTTTCAATTTTAGTGACTTAAAGACAAAAATCAAATACTCGATATATTACATAAATTAATACAAAATACAAAGGATAAAAAGATATGTAAGGACCAAAACCAAACAAATAAATATACATGGACTTAAACCAAATAGTTTTATATTTGCAAGGTAAAATAACCAAATTAAGTCAATTATTAATCATTAACTTCATGTTATCGTCTGTGAAATATTAAATATGTTTCAATTTAAAATCTAATCCAAATTTGAGTGGTGTTAGTGAGGGCATGTGGGTCCATACCAACAAGTCTAAGGATAAAAAATTAGGTTTGATGAAAAAATTATTTATTTTATTTTTTTAAAACATATATTACCAAACAAAAATGATCTTACCAGTTTATCAGAACCTGAAGTGGGCCAGAGACTTCGTCTACAATGCTGGAATCAAGGAGGAGGGGGTGTACCTTCAAGGCACTTTAATGCTAAAGTCAGTGAAAGTGTAGAGATACGAGAGAGCGTTTTTAGGGATAAGATGTTGATTACATGACCCTCTCAAGAGAGAGGTTATTAATAGTGCCCCCAACACATGGCTATTAACCATCCAAGATCCAGGCCCAAAATAGGTGACTTCGAGGAATTCGGCCTGAAAGCAGGGACGAGAAGCTCGTGCTCGTCATCCTTGAAGGCTTCCCTGACACAGTGAAAACAGAAATTGGTGCGTGCAGAGATGTATGTAAGGGCATTAGTGATTTAGATAGCCTTGGGACCAATTGACCGCTCGTGACCAGCCGAGGAGCAGAAAGAGGAAAACACTTTTCCTTGGTCCCACAGATTGGGCCATGCTCAGCCATTGGACCAGTCTAGAACAAAAAATATTGTGTTCAAGATGTTTATATGAAAGTTGTTTCTTACTTTTCAGTTTCTGTAATGAAAGAAAAAAATATCATGGATACCAGATGATTAGTGTTGCACTCAATAATGTACTCATAATAGATTTCGGCAAAAGCATTACACCAAGATAACATGAAATTCTAAGGGACTACTTTAAATACAAAGATTACTTGGAAATTTAACAATCGAATGAATGATATAGGTCTACGGATATGGAATGAAACCCAAATGCTTTTAATCAGAAGGTTACATATTCATACTCTAGACTATAATATTAATATTAATTTCTTATGCCATTTCCCTTTTGTTTGTCTGATTTCACTTTTTCATTAAAATTTCTCGGAGTTATATATCTATGCGTGAGTTGTAGTTTCGTTCATTATAATGAACATAAGTGTCATATATGAACACATAAATAAAATTATTTGTGTAAGTTATGATGCCATGTTCAATAAATTGAACGATACTTTATGTCTCAAGGTGCAATAATTAGTTATGTGTAGTAATATGCCCCTAAGTGGTATCGCACTTTTAATTAAGGATATGAGTTTAAGTTCCAATGTGTGTTGATGAATTCAATGCGCAAATTGTTGTATATGTTGATACACGAGAAATGTCTATCTATGTTTATTTAAAATGTTACGAGAATTCTAACTACTGACGGTCTTCTGATATAAAATATTTCATCTTTCTTCACATTTGACTGCTCACCCTTTATTATTGTTAAGTGTTTAAGTGAAGTGCATTTGGTATGTTGGTTGTTAGTTATTCTAGAAATTGCATGATTATCGATAACCATAAAGGTGCATATAAATCAAAAGGTTCCTTCCTCATTGTTATACGAATGAAAACTCTTTACTGAATGATTTTTTTTCATGTTACCAATGCTCAATCTATTAATTTAATGAAAATAATAAACTTAATGTGAATCAGAGTGGCGCAGCGGAAGCGTGGTGGGCCCATAACCGACAGGTCCCTGGATCGAAACCAGGCTCTGATAAACATTTTACATGTATTTTTGTTTTTCTTCAACCAAAATTCTACAAATCAAAATAGTTCATATAATTCAAGAGGTTTATGGTTAAATTTATTCTTCAAATTCCCATCTAAAAATTTATCTTTCAAAGTTTAGAAATCCAAGCTAAGAAAAAAAAACATAAGTGCCAACTCAAATTTTAATACGACTTAAATATATTAAAACAATTTATTAGTATTTTAGACTAGAGAGTGACCTAAAGTTAATATACATTCAAAATAAAAGACTGAGAAAAAACTGAGGATATTTATTTATTTATTAGCAATTGATTGAGGGTTATTATTCGGTGATGGTGCAGAAACAAGATGGTAACTCAGTTTTTTATTTATGATGCATGTATGATAGAGTTTGAAGTTCATGAGCACTTACCTCAAAAACGACCAAGCTGGAGATTGAATTTTGCAAAGGAGGTGTTACAGATGTTGTTGCTCAATCTGGACAGCTTCAATGAACCTTATGGAAGGTATCTGGATGCTTGGAGTGAATTGAAAACACCTGGAGCAGTTGGAGGTACCCGATCTGCAGTTAAGCCTAAGTGTGAATTGAGCTCGATGATTCTGATGTTTCAGGTTGATGATGAGTGTTTGGATAGCTCATATGTGATATATGTGAGGTGTGGGAAGTGTTAATTTGGACAGAAATGATCTGGAATGAAAATTGGCATGATAAGGCTCTTCATGTGTTCATATGGAGGTTGAAGAGTAAATCTGAGTTTTGGGGTGATTTGGGGTGTGTGAGTGGTTCAAACACATCCCATATGATGTTTATGAGTTGCTAGAACCATCACTTTGGCCATAACTTCAAGGGTTTGGAGGTTGAGTTTTGTACCTCTTAGAAACTTAAGAAACTTGCATTCTAAGAAAGAAAGAGAAAGCCTATAATTTGTGAGACTTTGGTGTGATTTTGAATGGAGTTTGGACCTCTATTTATAGGCCAAAGAGTCTGAACTCAGAGCTTTGCAACTTGCTTCAAGGTTTGATGATTTGGCTTAAAGGATAGAAAGGAATCTTTCACATTTAATGCATATGGTTAAAAGTAACTAAACCATGGTTATTTCTCTAAGCTTCTTATCTCTTTCCATTCTGATCTCAAACCAGAAATATCTTTCAATTATTGCCTCTATGTGTCATCAATTGGATCATTTGGTAGAATAGTGCATAACTTAGTGAAAATGGCATGAAATTCTAACTAAGTGAAAAGTTCACTAATGTCGAAATTCAAAACCATGGCTACACTCCATATTTTTTCATGCTCTTGGACATTTTGGAAAGCTCATGTTGCATACTTCAAAACCCTAGTTGAAAGTTTCTTCAAGACCTTTAAGGAAATGGGTGAAAAAGATCCATGAACTTTGAAGAAAATGAGATTTTGAGTGAAGTTTTCAAAAAGTACCAACTTTGAAGCTCCATATCTCTTAAATGGTTGATTTTATGGAAAAAAATTATATGTGTCAAAGTTGTTTATTGGATCAAAATCTACAACTTTCATGTTGGAAGTTTTTTTCAGTTTGTAGGTGAAATTTTGAGTTATTCCCCCCCCAAAGTTTGGAAAAAACCTTTGAAAAACACTTAGAATTTTTCTAAGTATGGAAAGTCAAACTTTTGACTTTTTGATTCTTGGTTGATTTTCTTGATTTTTCTTGATCAAATGACTTCTCATATCATATATTGATGATTTAAAACTTCAAAAGTCATGGTTGACTAAAATTCCCCAAAAGTCAATGGTGATCTTGTACAGTTGACTTTTTCAGACGAATCGCGTTTCTGGAGATTTCAAATGAAACAGGCTACCCTCATCAAATGAATGGCATGAATGGATCACATTGAAGCATTAGAGGATATTGAGCCATGGTTTGAGTTGTGGCACCATGTCCTGATTATAAAGTCAGTGGTTTAGTGAATTAGGTCAAAAACCCTAATTGTCGACCTGATGAAATTGATGACTGTGGATCTTGAATTGAGATGTAATTTCCATTGGATATTGTCATAGGGATTATTTGAAGATGATTAAGGTCTTTGATTGACTCCCTGGGGATTTTTAGGGTTTCCCAAATGTGATCCCTGATTTCAGTCCCTGATAGTTCAAAAACCCTAATCTGATGATTTGAAATTTCACTGTTGATCAATCCTTGTATAGGAGATGTTATGAGCCAATGGATTAGGTCAAAATGATGCACTTGGAGTCTTGAGGTCATGTCCCAAGTCATTAGGTCAAATCCTGAGCAAAAGTCAGGAGTATGCTATTTTCAGTCAAAACCCTAATCTGGTTGGTTCAGAGCCTTTGAGATTGTTGAAATGAATCTCTGAGGACCAAATGTTGATTATTGATGAAGATGATTCACTTGAGATGAAGGGAGAACAAAACCCTAATTGATTGTTACTTGTACTGATGAGTGATTTCCAGATTAAACCCTGCTGAGTCACAAGTAGCAAACACAAGCTATGCAATTTGTTAGAGATGCAAATGATGCATATGCAAATGATATGAGGTGGTATCTTAGGTCAAAAATTGGGGTATGACAGATGCCCCTATTTAAGTTTCTTCAACCTGAGACATGAAGATTGAAAATCTTCGTTTTGATAGGGTGGAAGAGACTTAAATATCAGAAGACGCGAATTTTGGACCTAAGATACCAAAATTGCGAATGATGCAAGGATATCTTTACTGAGGGAATATCAAGAACTGACTCCACTGGGGAAAAGAGATCGAGAAGGATATCTCAATCCGTTTTAGGAAGAGAATCCGTTTTTTGGGAAAGCAAGTGTATGCTTCACCGGGGAATGATAGCTTTGTAAGAAAAGCTTACCTATCGACATTACCGACTATCAGCACAGGGATAGACTTGTTTAATAATGCGAAGGTGAAAGGTATGAAACTGTATTACCGACTATCAACATGGTGATAGACTTGACAAGGTAAAAGAGTTTCAAAGGTTCGGTTAATATTACCGACTATCAGCACGGTGATAGACATGTTAAATAATATAACCAGAACAAAAAGGTTTCCGACTACCAGCCTCGTGATAGCGGTTTTGAAGACACGATCAATTATCAGCCGAGTGATAAAATGATCCTGGAGACTTTGCTAGGGAAATTACTGGTTATTCAGCCTTGTGAACAGTAATAAGGCCCTGATTGTCAAATGGTCTTCATGATTGATTTCCTTGAGAGGAAATTTTTTGAAAGAGACATAAGCTGCTCAGATGATGACTATTGCTTATTGTCTATTTTTTCACGACTCTATTTGAGGAATCGGAATTTGAATCTCTGGTAAAGACAAGGTTCTAACCAAGAATGAATTTGGAAAGAAACAGTCAAACAAGACTTTGTACCCATGAGGAATGAACTCGAATGGGAATTTTCTCCTTTGTTTTGAGAGGAAAAACTAAAGAAACCTTCTTCCACGAGGAATGATCTCAGTGGGGAACTGGAGAAAGAAAGGATGTTATTTCTGCTTATGGGTGACAACCTATTGGAGAGATGACACGCCCATACTTGTTTTTTTTCTTTCTTTTCTTTTTCTTCTTTTTTCTTTCTCTACTTTTTTGGGATAGATATATCCTGAACAAACGATTATTGAAAAATGCAAGAATGCATAAATAATGCAAATATGTATGAATGATGAATGTCATGAATGTAGCATGCATACTGACAATACTGACAGACAATGAAGTATATACTGGAGAAGGACCGACGTCGCAATACAACCAGATACTTGGCAAATGTTCTTCAACACAGTGTAGATAACACAGGTGATGAATGGTGTTGCGTGCTTTCAACTTCTCTGGGGAAGACAAGCATCTTTTCTTAATGAGATGGAAGAACCTTTTCACTGGAGATAGAAAATCTTCGTTACTGGGGATAAAAGACCTTCTTCACTGGGGATAGAAGAGCTTCTTTACCTCGAGGGATAATTGCTTCAAAAATTCTTTTCTGGGACCAGAATACCGTTGTCTCAACAATTTTCAGGGAGAATCCTTTTGTTCATCCTATGGAGACGACTGCTGATGTTCCTTCCGTTGTTCACAACTCAAAGGAAAGTTTCGCCTTTATTTTGAAAAAGGAAAGTAAATTCATTTAAAACTTTTTTCTTTTTTCTTTCAAAAGTGAACAACACAATTAAAGCGTCATTTTGCAAGCTGAAAGAAATTAAAGATTGCAAATAAATGGGCACAAAGCTCAAATTTATTTAATAGGATGGTAATCAGCTAAAGGCGTGATTCCATAGAGTATTTACAAAAGTTGGAAATGGTAATTATGCGGAAAAGGCTACATTGAAAGCAATAACCACTATTCCCTTACAACTTTGAGTTACAACTGTGCTTGTCGCTTCAGATTGGCGATGATTTGATTGACGATCCTTTGATGAGAAAGACTCCTCAGGCGACGAAGTATAGACTAATGCAGTTACTTTGTCATGAATCCCTAATTTTTGCCTAGATTGCCCTTTCAGGTTTTCAATCTACCAGGATGAATTTTTTTCTGTTTATTGTCTCTAATTATTGCCTGGACCGCCCTTTCAGGTTTTCAGTCCACCGAGACGCTCATTTTTGCCTAAGTCGCCCTTTGCGGGTTTTCGACTTACCGAGCTGTTCTTTTGTTCTTTTTTAGACAAAGTATTTCTTGACTGCATCAGCATTCACAGGATATGGGAGTTCATCACCATCCATGGTTGTAAGAATCATGGCGCCGCCAGAAAATGTTCTTTTGACAACATACGGGCCTTCGTAATTAGGAGACCATTTGCCCCTAGAATCTGGTTGAAAAGACAAGATCTTCTTAAGCACGAGGTCGCCTTCTTGAAATTCACGAGGTCGAACCTTTTTGTTGAAGGCGTGTTTCATCCTTGCTTGGTATAACTGTCCATGGCATAGAGCAGTCATACGTTTTTCTTCGATTAAGTTCAACTGATCGTATCTGCTTTGACACCATTCAGCCTCTGATAACTTAGTTTCCATGAGGACTCTCATTGATGGGATTTCAACTTCTACGGGGAGCACAACTTCCATGCCGTATACTAGAGAAAAGGGAGTTGCCCCTGTTGAAGTACGCACTGAAGTACGGTACCCATGTAAAGCAAATGGCAGCATTTCATGCCAGTCTTTGTAAGTGACGACCATTTTCTGGACGATCTTCTTAATGTTCTTGTTAGCAGCTTCAACGGAGCCGTTCATTTTTGGTCTGTAAGGAGAAGAGTTATGATGCTCAATCTTGAATTCCTCACATAATTCTTTCATCATTTTGTTGTTCAAGTTCGAACCATTATCAGTAATGATCTTGCTGGGAATACCATATCGGCAAATGATGTAATTCTTGATAAACCTCACAACCACTTGTCTTGTAACATTGGCGTAAGATGCTGCTTCGACCCATTTGGTGAAGTAATCAATGGCTACCAAGATGAAACGATGACCGTTTGAAGCTTTCGGTTCGATCATTCCAATCATGTCGATACCCCACATGGAAAAAGGCCATGGAGATGAGAGAACGTTGAGTAGAGTCGGTGGCACATGGATCTTATCTGCGTAGATCTGGCACTTGTGACATCTCTTCACGTGTTTATAACAGTCAGATTCCATTGTCAACCAATAGTATCCTGCTCTTAAGATCTTTTTGGACATTGCATGCCCATTTGAATGAGTTCCAAAGGACCCTTCATGCGCTTCATGCATTAACATATCTGCTTCGTGTCTATCCACGCATCTGAGCAAAACCATGTCGAAATTTCTTTTGTATAGCACATCTCCGTTCAGAAAGAAACTGCCAGAAAGCCTCCTTAGAGTTTTCTTATCTTTTTTTGATGCCCCAAGCGGGTACTCTTGAGTTTGAAGGAAGTGTTTGATGTCGTGAAACCACGGTTTATCATCGATGACTGCTTCAGTTGCAAACACATAAGCGGGCCTTTCAAGGCGCGTGATTCTGACTGTAGGCATATCATTCCAATGATTGACTTTGAACATGGAAGATAGAGTAGCCAAGGCGTCTGCATTCGATTCTGATCTCGAGGTATATGATGCAATTCAACCTTGTTGAAGAAAGTCAACAGACGTCTTGCATAATCTCTGTAAGGAATTAAGCCAGGGTGGTAAGTTTCCCACTTGTCTTTGATTTGGTTGATCACAAGGGATGAATCTCCATATATGTCGAGGATCTTGATCCTTAAGTCAATGGCTTCTTCGAGACCCATGATACAAGCTTCATATTCTGCGATGTTGTTGGTGCAATCAAATAGCAATCTGGCGGAGAACGGGATATGAGTACCCTTGGGAGTGATGATAATTGCCCCAATTCCATTGCCAAAAGCGCTTACTGCTCTGTCGAAAATTAGGCCCCATCTTGATCCAGGATCAGGACCTTCTTCTGGTAATGGTTCGTCACAATCTTTCATCTTCAAGTACAAGACATCTTCGTCAGGAAAGTCAAACTTGAGAGATTGATATTCATTAATTGGTTGATGCGCCAAATGATCGGCGAGAATGCATCCTTTGACCGCTTTTTGAGCACGGTACTCGATGTCATATTCAGATAACAACATTTGCCATCGGGCAATCCTTCCTGTTAAGGCAGGTTTTTCAAAGACGTACTTGATCGGATCCATTTTGGAGATCAACCAAGTAGTATTGTTGATCATGTATTGGCGGAGACGTTTTGAAGCCCATGCCAAAGCACAACATGTTTTTTCGAGCATGGAGTAATGAGACTCACAGTCTATGAATTTCTTACTCAAGTAATAGATGGCATGCTCCTTCTTACCGGTTTCATCTTGTTGTCCAAGCATACAACCCATGGATTCTTCTAACACAGTAAGGTACATGATTAATGGTCTTCCTTAAACCGGAGGAATCAATATTGGTGGTTCTAACAGGTACTCTTTGATACTGTCGAACGCTTTCTGGCAATCTTCAGTCCATACAACCCCTTGATCTTTACGGAGAAGCTTGAAAATTGGCCCACAAGTAGCAGTCATTTGAGAGATAAATCTGGAGATATAGTTCAATCGTCCGAGAAATCCTCTTACTTGCTTTTCAGTTTTTGGTGCAGGCATCTCTTGAATAGCTCTGACTTTGTCGGGATCTACTTCAATACCTCTTTGGCTGACAATGAAACCCAAGAGTTTTCCAGATCTAACCCCGAAAGTACATTTGTTAGGATTCAAGCGAAGCTGATATTTCCTTAGTCGTTGAAACAACTTCAAAAGGTATTCAATATGTTCTTCTTCTGTGCTGGACTTGGCTATCATGTCGTCCACATAAACTTCAATTTCTTTATGCATCATGTCATGAAAGAGAGTAGTCATTGCCCTTTGGTAAGTTGCGCCTGCATTCTTTAATCCAAATGGCATCACTTTGTAGCAAAAGGTACCCCACGGGGTGATGAAAGATGTCTTCTCCATGTCTTCAGGAGCCATCTTAATCTGATTATAACCAGAGAACCCGTCCATAAAGGAAAAGACGTTGAACTTAGCAGTGTTATCAACCAGCATGTCAATATGTGGTAACGGAAAGTCATCTTTTGGACTGGCTTTGTTCAAGTCACGGTAGTCAACACACATTCGGACCTTGCCATCTTTCTTCGGAACTGGCACTATGTTGGCCAACCATTGAGGATACTCAGAGGTGACAAGAAAACCTGCGTCGAGCTGCTTTTGAACTTCCACTTTGATCTTGTTAGCCATATCAGGGTGAGTCCTTCGCAATTTCTGCTTAACCGGCGGACATTCTGGCTTCAATGGCAAGTAATGCTGAACAATATTGGTATCCAACCCAGGCATGTCTTGGTAGGACCAGGCAAACACGTCAACATATTCTTTGAGAAGGTCTGTCAACTTACTCTTGATATCAGCATCAAGCAGCGATCCAATGGTCACTTCTTTTTTGTCTTCTTCAGAACCCAAGTTGATCTTTTCTAAAGGCTCTTTGTGAGGCAGAATGGCTCTTTCCTCGTGCTTAAGTAATCGAGAGATCTCGTCTGGGATCTCCTCTTCTTCCTCTTCTTCGGCTTCGAACACAGGAAACTCAAAGTTGGGAGAGGGCATAGGGTTATTGCATTCAATGGGTTTATCAATAGTAAATCTGCACATGTGATTTATATCTATTTCAGAAAATTTATGAATGCAGGAGTGTATGCAGATTTTTTTGAAAAAGTTTTTTTTTTTATTTTGGTTTTTTTAGGATTACCATTTCCAGAAAAAAGCAAAAATAAAACATATAATGTAGGGAATTCAAAATGATGCTTTATTTATGATTCATTTCTGAAACAAAGCCCTAAACACAAACTCATTTGTCTTGGGCAGGACAAAGAGGGAAACCTTTAAAACAAAGCCCTATACACAAAGTTATTTGGGCGGAACATTTAAAAGCAAAGCCCTATAAAACATAACAGCGAGGTGATTACTTTGAGCGGCGAACAACATTCGGAACGTCGACAGCCTTCCAGTAGCAACGAACTCCTCTGTGTATTATGTATTCAGGAAAATTTCCCTCGATTAACTTCAGTATTGACCGCTGGTCGAGCAGGATTCGAAGGTCCTGGTTTGTCAACCTTGTTCTTTGTAGAGTTGAAACGGTCTTCTTCTACTTCTTGAAGAGCATAAGACGAGTCACAGTCTTCAGAATTTTCAGGATGTACTTCCCAGTCTTCAGGATGAAGAGACTCATTGTCAGCGACACTTTCCGAGTCAACTGCGGGGCCATCTTCCCCTTCATCTTCAAAAATGGCATTTATGTGATAATAACCATCTTCAGGATTATGAACCTTGGCAGATGCATTGAAGTCAGTAATTTCAGGCTGCTGAGAAAATTGACAGTATTGGTAAGCCTCTTCTGGTTGACTATTATATTCAAAGGAATCTCCCCATCCAGTTGGTTGGATATCTTCAATCGCAATCTTTGAACTTTCAGGTGCCGTATATTTCACCATGTAATCAAATTTTCCACTTGGTTGTCCCAAGGTATCCCAAATTTCTGCAGGAATAGGCTCAGTTTCTTTGCCTTTGGATTCTTCTGAAGGAGGATATGGTTCTTCCTGAGATATATACCCCGAGTCATTAAGATAACCTTTCCATTCTTCTTCAGGATCGGGTAAACCTTCTTCGATGCATTCTTCGATAAGGACATTAACCTCTTGAGGAATTGGGTTAAGGAATCCTCCACTAATGAATGTTTCTTTGATCGGACGAAGGGTTTCATCCTTCTTGGTGCAGTTTGAGAATGTTGGTGAACATTCGAAACCTGCTCTAGTTTCATTCTTGGTAGGGATCACAACTTGCCCCCAGCCAGTGGTAGTTCCATCTTTCACTACTTTTACCGCCTCTTTGTAAGAAGAGATCGATGCTTTCTTCTTGGAAGATTCGTCTTCTAAAGAGAGACCTTGGAACTGAGTTCCTTCCACATCATCAGCACTGATGAAAGAGAAATTGGATAAATGGCTCACCATCAAGGCTTGTTCTCCACTTATTGTTACCAATTTTCCATTTGTTACAAACTTTAACTTTTGATGGAGCGTAGACGTTACTGCCCCTGCTTCGTGGATCCATGGTCGTCCTAACAGAAAGCTATAA
Source organism: Vicia villosa (assembly GCF_029867415.1). Classification (NCBI taxonomy): domain Eukaryota; kingdom Viridiplantae; phylum Streptophyta; class Magnoliopsida; order Fabales; family Fabaceae; genus Vicia; species Vicia villosa. The sequence continues at coordinate 548,626 of NW_026705106.1, read as the reverse complement.
GCAGCTTGAATGTCCATGACCTGGAAGGTGATTTGGAATGTATGTGGACCAATTGTCATGGGAAGGTTGACTTCGCCGATAACAGATTTTCGCGATCCATCAAATGCTTTGACTACTACACCACTGAACTTCATAGGCATTCCTTGGTAAGATAAACGAGCAAGAGTCGTTTTTGGCATAACATTCAAGGAAGATCCGGTGTCTACCAACACATTGGACAAAGAGTCTGACTGACAGTTCATAGAAATGTGCAAAGCAAGATTGTGATTTTTACCCTCCTCGGGGAGTTCTTCATCACAGAAGCTTAAATTGTTACAAGCTGTTATGTTGGCTATTATCCCATCAAAGTGATCAACAGTCACATCATGATCCACAAAAGCTTGATCTAAGACCTTCATCAGGGCTTCTCTGTGGGCTTCTGAATTCAACAGCAATGAAAGTATTGAGATTTTTGAAGGAGTCTGCATAAGCTGATCCACAATCTTGTATTCACTTCTTTTGATAAGCTTCAAAATTTCATCAAAATCAGGATTGACATTGGTTCCACTGGATTGACCAACATCAATGTTTGTATTACTGACAGGAGTTTCCTCAGGATTCCCCACTGGTGTATTGATAAGATTTTGCCCGGCTGCAGGAGCAACAGGCTGCTTTGGAGGTAGTGGAGTATACACACGTCCACTTCTTGTTACACGACTTACATCAGCAATGTTCACAACAGATGAAAGAGTAAGTAAAGGAACTTCTTGTCCATTCTTTATCATTGTGGCATTGTAATTGTATGGAACTGCCTTGTCAGAGTTATAAGGAACAGGTCCAGGTAGACAAATGATCAAAGGAGCAACAGGAACCTTCGGCTTGTTGTAAGTAACTTCCATGCGCTCAGGCATGTTGAAATGAGGAACGATGACGTTAACTGTAGGCATTTCCGAGTTGATATCTGAGACTAAAAGCTCATGCGGATAACATCCTATCATGTTAACTTCATTTTCATCCCTATTTCTGTAGATCTGAATAGTACCATTATCCAACAGCACTTGGAGATCTCTTCTCACAATCGAACATCCGTGAGGATCTACACAACATATGCTACAGGAACCATAGTGATGCTGGCGAAAATTCTGTCCTCGACAGAGAGTGGCGTGCATTTGTACCAAATCGGCTCTTGAGTAATTGATATTATAGACTCGGTATGGACCAGGACATCCATACACCATGTTTACAACATGCCCTCCATGATTGGGCAGCGGATTTGCTTGCACATTTGGATTCAAATTTCTGAATGAGAGGAGATTAGATTTAACCAACCTCTGAACTTCATATTTCAAAGCTATGCAATGCTCAAGATCATGGCCAGGTGCTCCTTGATGATAAGGGCATGAGACCTCTGCTTTGTACCACCATGGGAGTTTCTCAGGTACTGGTGGTGGTGCTCTAGTTTGAATAAGACCTCTTTCAATCAAAGCAGGGTACAATTCTGTGTAGGTCATTGGAATCGGATCAAACTGTGGAGCTCTTTGTACACGATTCTGATTATTGTTAAACTGTTGAGCCTGTGGTCGAGGCTGTTGTTGTTGAAACTGCGGGGTAAATCCCGGATTCGGTGCTGTATTAACGGCTGGTGCGATAGCAGCTACCTGTTGTTGACGATTGACGTTTCCTCTTGGCTTCCCTTGGGACACCATGTCAACACTTTGTTCCTTCTTCTTTGGGAAACCACTTCCGAACTTTTTGGTTCCGCTTGAAGATCCACCTTCTTTAGTTAGACGTCCGGTTCGGACTCCTTCTTCTAGACGCATCCCCATGTTTACCATCTCGGTGAAATCACTTGGAGCACTAGCAATCATGCGTTCATAATAAAACGGACTGAGAGTATTCAAGAAGATCTTTTTCATCTCTTTCTCTTTTAACGGTGGATTAATCTGAGCAGCAGTTTCTCTCCATCGTTGGGCATACTCTTTGAAAGCCTCATGATCTTTCTGAGCCATGGATCGGAGCTGATCTCTGTCTGGATCCATATCCGAGTTATACTTGTATTGTCGGACAAAGGCCTCACCTAGGTCATTGAATGTTCGAATATTAGTGCTATCCAAGCCTGTGTACCACTTCAGTGCGGCACCAGTCAAACTGTCTTGAAAGTAATGGATAAGCAACTGATGATTATCTGCATAAGTAGACATCTTCCTGGCATACATCACGAGATGACTTTGTGGACAAGAACTACCTTTGTATTTCTCAAAGTCTGGGACCTTGAATTTAGCAGGTATTTGTACACTGGGAACCAAACATAGCTCCTGGGCATTCTTTCCAAACAAATCTTTTCCACGGATAGCTTTAACTTCCAGCTGCATCTTGTTAAACTGCTCTTGGAGATCTCCCACAAGATTACGCTGATTTGCGCTATCACCTTGATCATGATAAATCTCATTTCCATCATAAGGAACAGTGTGAACCGTAGGGGTCGGAACTGTCATAGTGGGCTGAGAGAGTGCCATAGTGACTTGAGAAAAAGTTACCCCCTGATTTGGAGTGAACTGTGAACTTTGTGCAGCAGGCGCTTCAGTTGTGGATGTTTGAACCCCAGAAACATTATGGCGGAAACCTGTACCGAAGCTGAAAGGCGTGCCCCAACCTTCTGGCATGGAGAAAGATGGAATACCGAACGCAACTGTAGAAACTGGAGTAGTGACTTCAGATGTTACCGTCGCTTGGCTGTTGGGTGGCGGCGGCTGATTCTGTGCGGCCATTAAGGAGTCAACCAAAGTAGTGAGACTTTCTAATTTTTCCTGAAGAGTGGTCACTGTACCACGAAGCTCAATATTCTCTTGTTCAGAACTTTCCATGATTCTTCTTCTGCTTGAACGAGTATTGTATCTGTGATCTGATTGCGAGCGTGGTCGAGAAACTTTAAGACGCGACAGCTTGACGATCTAATGGAGAAAGATCCAAAAGATGAGACTCTATATAACAGACTCGATATGCAGAATGATGTATGCAAAAAGAAATTTATGATTTTTCCAAACATTTTAAAGATTATTTCCTTGCAAACATTTGAACACAAACAAATCTTTTATTCATTCATTTTTTTATTGCAATAATGGGAAATGTTACAACATTGGAGCGTAGCTCCTTACAAAAGCAAATGATAAATAAAAAACTAAACAATCCTAAGCATCTTCATTAGACGAAGAACCAAATGCATTGTGCAGCTTGAGCTTCAGGATTTCTTTCCCATAGTAAGCTTTCAACTCGGCCTTTTCAGCTCTCAGCTTGTCAACCACATTCTTCCAATTGTCAGGTATCGGAGCGTTGCTTGTTGAGCCTTCCAGATTTTTCTTGCTTTCTTTGATGTACCTCTTGATTGCAGCGTCTTTCTGACGAATCTTCTCATCTTTACTCATGAGCCATCCATCTTGATAATAGAGAGTTTCTTCGTGATCTTTTACTCTTTTCTTCAACTTTCTATTTTCCACCTCAGTGCTACGAAACTTTTCTTCCCAAGCATCTTTTTCTACCCTCATCTTAGCCAAAGTGTCTTGGTATTCCTTCATAGTGGGAATGTTGGGCCGTTGAGACACTGCAGGAAACATGGGTTTTTCATAAGCATAAGGCATTTGGAACTCTTTTGCTCTTTTCTTTACCCAGCAGGTGTAGGCGTCCATGGCAATGCAATTTCTTTCCTCGCCTTTTTCTTTCCATCAAACGTCGTACCAAGCTCTCACCATTCTCGCTTTCAACCTTTTAGGATTATCCCCTTCTCGGTAGAAGTATCCTTCCACTGAGGGACCAACAGGTTTAACTGAATTTGCATACCCGAGTTGTCGTCGGGCTAGGACCGGATTATAGTTAATTCCTCCTTGTGTACCAATGAGGGGTACGTTAGCGAACTCTCCACAACTATCAATGGTTTCTGTACCACAGCGAGCCAAGGTATACCAATGAATATCATTATTAGTAAGAGACATAAGTCTTCGAGGCCAACGCAAACCTTCTCGGTTTTCCGTGATCATATCATGATCATACACGATTTCACAAAGATTTGTCATATTAGGGTTCTTCGTGTTCATCAGAGAATTAATCATCTTAGAGCAAAAATAAATGAAATTAAAGGTCATCATCATGTTCCTCGTCCAAAACCGAGTGAGATAGACCCTTTGATCGATCAAAACAATACAGATTTGAAGAAATTCAAAAATCAGTTAGGGTTGTGTTCTTGGCGCCAGATTTGGTTTGGGAAATTCAAATTCTTGATTTAAAATATATTTTACAAAACGCGTATGTTTAACAAGCCACAAGCGTGGCTCAGTTGGTCCATGTTTTGGTCAGCAAGCGTAGGTGCGTGGGTTCAAACCCTGGTAGGACCAAAACCAATTTTTTGACACTATTTTTCTTTCATTTTTTAACAAACTTCATCATTTAATTTAACCAATCAAATCAATTCATTTTTCATTCATTTTTTACACACCTCTTATTTAATATACATATTTTAACAATATAAAAAAAAATCACAAAAAAAGATTTATTTAATATGTTTTTAATTAGGTTTAAAATGATACATTTTTAAGTATTTTTAAATACTTTAAATATTGTTTTTCATCTAATTTTCAAACCTAATCACTTGTAAATATTTTGTGATCAAACCCTAATCACTTAGGTCTCAATTAAGCATTAAAATTTTATTTAAACTTAATTGAGTTGACTTTTGTCAAATTCAAATTGTTTTAAAACAAGCGATTGCAATTCTTTTCAAAAGCGATAAACCATTTCTTTTTGATTTTCAAAGAAAACTATTGATTAAATCTTTTTAATTGATCAATTGATTTTCAAAAACGAAGTGGGGCCTCTCGAATATTAGAGAGTGTAAGTCCCATTTCTTTTTCTTTTTGTACAGTTTTCAAAACAATAAAACTTCTTCAAAATAAAACCTTTTCAAACAATTTTCAAATCATTTTCAAAACAACAAAACTTCAAATTATCCAAAGCTTTTCAAATATACCATGGGCCTCCATGTAGGTATAAGTCCCAAGCCCCTTTTGTACATACCCATTCCAGTACATGAAATTAGGTATTTCATTGTACACACACATTTTTGTACATATCTCAATCTGTTTTTTAACTTTGAATAACAAACCAAAAATGAAGGTTTTCTTTAAATCTTCCCAAAAATATACCATGGGCCTCCACGTAGGTATAAGTCCCAAGCCCTTTTGTGAATACCTGTTTACATAGCTTTGAATAAACTCAAGTGGACCTCTCTTCGAGTATAAGTCCCGAGCCCCCGTGTTTACAAATGGATCATGCTTACAGGTATATTTCCTTCATAAACTCCATTATATACACACACTTTGTCATATATATAATTGTTCATACCTGTTCATGTTTGTTCATACTTGTTCATGTTTGTTCATATGTGTGATATGTGTGCTTGTTCAACTTAGTACAACACTAGGTTCCCCATAGCCTCCTATTGGGCTTCGTGCAAAGAATCTCCCCTAGTTTAGGTTAGGACATAGAGTATGGTTTCCCGGTGAAATCGCTCTAAGAGCTCAAACCAACTATACCATGCCTCCCCTTGGGCTTTGTACAAACGAGTGACCCTCCCATAGCCTCCTCTTGGGCTTACAATGCAAGGACCCTCGATTGTCCCTCCCATAGCCTCCTCTTGGGCTTACAATGCAAGGACCCTCGAAAAGCCTCCTCTTGGGCTTCGTACAAGGACCCACGGGCTTCTTATAAGCATCCCTAATATCCAAAACAAATACCCTAGGAGATTAGACATTTATCATCTCTATGATAGGAGTATCTCTTCTATATCATCACAAATAATCAATCAATCAAACTTTTTTGCCACAAGGCTGGCTAATCAATCAAACCGTTTTGCCACCGTACTGGCTGATTAATCAAAGTTTTTGTCACAAGGCTGACTTCATTGAAACTTTTGCCACGAGGCTGGCTGATTAATCAAAACTTTTTGTCACAAGGCTGACTTCATTGAAAGTTTTTGCCACAAGGCTGGTTAAACAAACAAAAAACATCTTTATCATTCTAAGCGCCATAAGTGGCATGGCCCATGGCTTATAATGAAAAGATTTTCAAACAAAAACAAACAGATGTATGTGATGATATAGATTAGATACATCGAACATTTAGATGAAATTTGTCTCTTTTCCTTTGCTTCCACTAGCATAAGTGGGAACTACGATTGCTCTGACTTTCTCAACATCCCTTTGAGAATACGTAGGCACAAGGTCGATCCTTGGCGAGCAAAACAAAACAAAAACAAAAAAAAACCATTCAAACCTTAGCACCCGTAGACCCGAGCTACAGATGCTCTGATTCCCTCTAGGGGATATGTATGCAGAGGATCGCGATGATCTTTGCGAGCATAATCAAACAAACACCTTAGGTCCCACCTATTTCACAACAGAACCTCCACCGTAACATGGAATGAAAAACAAAGCAAAGAAACCTATAGAGTACTATAGATACGTTGGGTGCTAATACCTTCCCTTCGTATAACCAACCCTCTTACCCAAGATCTCTCCCCCCACTTTTAGGTTATTGCAGCTTTTTTCCTTTTCCTCCTTTGGAAATAATAAAAAGTTTGGTCGAAACAAAGAAAAATCATTTTTTTTGAGCACTCGAGCCCAAAGAAGGCATCAGGTGTCTCATCCCACAAAAAAGAGGAACAAAACGATTTTTCGCCCGCGACAGGTAGACCTCCTAGTTTGCTTGCTCAAATCAAAACAAACAAAATTCTCATACACTGTTGTTTTTCAAAACAAAACTTTCCAAAAAGACAATATTTTGTATACATCCAAACACGGATCATTACAAAGTTAACGTTCTTTTCAAAACATCTTTCGAAAGATAAACAAGCATTTTGTATACATCCGCACAAGGATCATTACAAAATTCAATTTACAAAGGTATTTGAAACCACATATGAGCATTCTAAAGCAATTGAAAAGTAATCGAAAAACAAGTGAGCTAAGCAAACTTAAGAGCCCATGGATAACCATGGATACAAAGGGTGCTAACACCTTCCCTTTGTATAACCTACCCCCTTACCCAGAATTTCTTAAAGGTCTTTTTTCTGTTTCTTTTATAAACCTTTCCCTAATTGGATAAAATAAAAGGTCGGTGGCGACTCTGTGAATTTTCAAAAATACGAAAGCATAAGCGATAAAAAAGAGTCAGTTCACGTATCTCTCCCGCTCAGAGGTATGGCCCGAAAAAAAAGGAGGTCCATAGAAGTCATATGATATTATTTTGAGGCCTTGATTCATCCATCTTCTTTGATAAATCCAAAACCCTAGCTTGACGGTCTTTGATTAGGAGAGAGTGCATTCAGTCAATTTATGAAATGTCTTGAGCCATTGATATTTAGATGAGCTTGAGTATGAAAATGTGGAGGGAAATTTTGGGGTATGACAACTGGTTCATCCCCCTATTTTCACGATGTTGTGACATTGGTCTTGACATCTGATTTGACATGTGAACTTCAGGCTTTGACCTCTTGAACCCTAAAATGGATTCTGATTTACCAACAAATCCTATTCCAGATATGTCACCTGCTTTTTATCCAACTTGTAGAATTTCTTCCAAGGAGTCAGAACCATTGTTCAACATTCTGATGGATTTTGACACCTAATCAAGTTTGGAATTCAACATGCTAATTTCACCATTGAGAGAGTCTATGGTTGCAATATGCTCTTTCTTCTCAGATTCCAATTCCTTTATGAGTTTCTTTTGCTTCTCCCTTTGTTTACATACTTCAACACTCCTGACACACAACTCTTTGTATGAGGCTGCAAGTTCATCAAACGTCAGCACATCTTCACTGGAATCATCATTAGATGCACAGATACTTGTTAGTGCTGTAACATGTTTTGTAGATTCCTCTTTAGACTCACTCTCGGAATCTCCATCCGACCATGTGACAGATAGCCCCTTCTTTTGCTTCTTAAGGTAAGTGGGGCATTTAGCTCTAATGTGTCCATAGCCTTCACATCCATGACACTGAATCCCTTTGCCTTGGTTGGGCTTCTCTTCAGCTTTTGATCTTCTGCTAGAGTCATAGGTCATGCTTTTGTTAGAGGGAATGTTCTTGACATTTGGTATGGACTTCTGATCTATTCTTTTTATAAATTTGTTGAATTGTCTACCAAGCATGGCTATGACTTTTGATAGATTCTCATCACTTCCACCATTGCTTTCTTCTGAGTCCTCTTCAATGTTAGATACAAAATCCATGCTCTTGTTCTTCTTTTCAACATTGTCACACATACCCATCTCAAAGGTTTAGAGGGAACCAATGAGCTCATCAACCTTCATTTTGGTGATATCCTGAGCCTCTTCTGTAAGTACAAGCCTATACTCACCAAGGAGTTTTGGATTCATGGCAAATATCATAAGTGAAAAAATACAAAAGCACAAGTGAATGGCTCAAAGAAAAGCAAGTTTTGGCTATCTAAGACACTGTAGGTCGACCTACCATGTGCCCAGGTCAACCTGTAAAGCTCCAATTACTCAGCATATGGTTTTGCATCAGTTAGGTCGACCCAGCTAATCATTAGGTCGACTCAAACTAAAGCAAACAAAGAAGATTCACTCATGTTCCTGTTAGGTCGACTCACCCACGCTCCTAGGTCGACCAAAATTGAAGAAAAATCCCAAGAACGTGTTTCAACTGATCTTAGGTCGACCCAAACCCCCAACAGGTCGACCCAACTGGCAACAATTACAACTTGGCTTAATCTGCTCCATTTAGGTCGACCTAATCAATGAAGTAGGTCAACCTATCTCCTCAAAAATTGCCAAATTGTATGTTTGCTCTGCATCAACATACCAGCTCCTATATATATATATGTGTGTATATATATATATATATATATATATATATATATATCTTTTTCTGTTAATTATTCATTTTCAACACCAACAACTGAAAGATACACAAAGGCTTCTCATCTTCGTTCTTCTTCTCAACTCCAACACAACTACAAACAATCATTTTTGCGTTGAGAGTTTGCGATCAAGATCGATAACGTCCATGGAACGGAATTGAAGATTCCTAGTGGGTGAAGATTTGTGGGGTTTTTGGTGAATAAAATCTGCAGATTTTGTCCTCCAAGATTGGTGAATTTTGGGGGGTTTATATCAAGAGACTTCATCAAAGATTCAGCTGAGTCTGAAGATTGAAGAACAAGGGTTCGAGCAATTCAAAACACTGCAGAAAGGGAATCAAAGTGAAGCTCTTGGAAGACACTTGATCTGGCTCAAGATCAAGGGGAAGAAGATTCAAAGGATCAACATATTCGGTTTATCTTTATCGCTTTGTTATCTTCTTTGTATAAACTACTTTCAATCATAATGAAAGACATCCCAATTCCCGTTTGGAATTGGGGGCAGATGTAGTCATAGCGAGGACGATCGACGAACTGTCTGAACAAATATCGTGTTCTTATCGCTTTTATCTTTTCGCTTACGTTTCGCTTATTTCTGGTTATAATTGCAAATTGATCAAAGGTTCAAGTGTTAAACTTGTGTGATAAGATTCTGCACAAACATCACAAGTCACCACACATTGAATCATAATCAATTTGGACATTATTACCAAGTGTTTAATATATTGCTTCAACTATTATCAAGTCCTTGCAAACAAAGTTAATCAAGCAAGTAGTTAAACGATTTACATTAGCTTAACTGATTGATTCTCTAAGCGGTCTTTTCATCGTTAATCCTTAACTATTTTGTGGTTTAATCACATATCCGATTCTTTCAATAGTGGTTCGGAATAGACGCGAGTCGATCCCGAAACGCTTTCGCCTAAACTTGAGATAAATCCGAAAAATTCTGAGGCATCTATTCACCCCCTCTAGATCCTTAAGCCTAGCGTCTAACAAGTGGTATCAGAGCTCTTGTTTATTCCGTGCTACGTGAAACACTTATTGGAAAGATGGCTTCCGGACCTAAAGGGGCTCACAATAGAGCTCCAGTTTTCAACGGTGAAAACTATGGCTATTGGAAGGATTGTATGTGTGTTCATATCAATGCCATTGATAGGAACATTTGGACAACAATTGTTAATGGTCCCTTTCAAATTACCATGACAAATGCAGCTGGTGCTGTCGTTCCTAAACCAGAAAATACTTGGGATGCTGAAGATGAAAAGAGATATGGATACGATTAGAAAGCGAGAAACATTCTAATCTCAGCTCTAGTAGTTGATGAATACTATCGTGTTTCCCATTGTAGATCCGCTAAAGCAATGTGGGACACATTGCAAGTTGCCCATGAGGGCACGGATGATGTCAAACTAGCTAGAATCAATACGTTAACTCAAGAGTTCGAACTCTTTCATATGGAAGATGGTGAATCCATCGAAAACATGCAAAAGAGATTCGTGCATCTTAAAAATCGTTTAAATTCTCTTGATAGACCTGTTTCCAATGTAATTGCTACTAACAAAATTTTAAGATGTTTAAACAGGGTATGGCAACCCAAGGTTACAGCCATAAAGGAAGCAAATGATCTAAATACCTTAGACATCACCACTCTCTTTGGTAAACTTGAAGAACATGAGCAACATCTTAAATGCCTTGACATGCATGAGAAAAGGGCAAAGAAAGATAAGAACATGGAGAAAGAGGTAGAGAAGAAGTCAATAGCTCTAAAGGCTTCAAGCTCCAAGACCTCAAAGCAAGAGCAAGAGGATAGTGATACTAGTGATGAGGAAGACTCGGATGATGAGGAAATGGGACTGTTTGTGCGAAGATACAACAAATACATAAAGAAAAATGGAGCAAAACACTCCGACAAAAGTTTGATCAACTATAGGAAGCAATTCAACAAGTACAAACAAGATGAGAATAACAAAGGAAAATCCAAAGGTCCTTGTTTCAATTGTGGTAAAGTTGGTCATTACAAACCGGATTGTCCATACCTTAAGAAGGAGAAAGAGAAGAATCAAAGCAAAAGTCACAACAAGCCTAGAAGAGCCTATATAACATGGGAAAGTGATTCATCTAGTGAAGACTCATCAAGCGATGAAGAAGAATCGGCAAACTTATGTCTTATGGCTCATCAACACAAGAAAAAGAAACGTGTAAGTCATCTTAAACCCGAACTTGTAGATAAGGCATCTCATGCTCAATTAAAATTGGCTTTTGAAGAACTACATAGATATGCAATTGAAGCTTTCAAACTTTTGGCCTCAAATAAGAAATTTTTTTCATATCTTGAATCAAAAGTTGAGAAAACCGAAAAGGATATGGAAGCTTTAAAACAATCTATGCTAGATATTCAAAAGGATAAAATTGAGGAAGATCCTACATCATGGTTTGGTTGTGAGACATGCCATATTTGGCAAAAAGAAGTAAGAGATCTAAAGGCCAAATTAGATAAGGCTCTACAACCAAAAGTTACTTTTGCGGTTGATCCAAATAAGTTCAAAAGATCGTATACTCCTTTATATAGTAAATACACTTTTGTACCAAAAGACTCAACTAACAAAACATCATATTCTCATCATATTACTTGTCACTATTGTTGCAAAAAGGGTCATACCATTGAAAAATGCAAATTTAGGTGGATTTTAGTTCCTAAAGGAGTATTTCAATGGTTGCCTAAGTGCAACAATTTATGTACTCACTACCAAGGACCCAATGAAAATTGGGGACCTTCCACTCTAAATTAATTTTGCAGGAAAAGTGTCTTGACATTGCCGAAAGGTTGTGGTTCCTTTATAGCGGATGTTCAAGACAGATGACGGGAGACATATCACTTTTTGTTGAGTTTCACGCAAAGAAAAAGGGATATGTCACCTATGGAGACAACAATAGGGGAGCTATACTTGGTAAAGGAAGTGTAGGTAACCCTTCTACCACAACTATAACTGATGTGTTACTAGTAGAAGGTCTTAAACATAATCTCTTAAGTATTAGTCAATTGTGCGACAAAGACTTCAAAGTAACCTTTACAAATTCTGGTTGCACAATAGAACGTACTAAGAAAAGAGACATTATGTTTAATGGCATAAGAGTAAACAACATCTATATGCTGAATTTGGACGAAGTATCTAAGTCAAGTGCCAAGTGTCTCATTGCTCTAGGCGAAGACTCATGGCTTTGGCATAGACGCCTTGCCCACATAAATTTTGACTTACTTAATAAGGTTGGCACAAAAGACTTAGTAATCGGTTTACCAAAAGTAAAGTTTTCAAAGGATCATCTATGTGATGCATGTCAAAAGGGGAAGTAAACAAAAACTTCTTTTAAATCAAAAAACGTGGTTTCAACATCACGTCCTCTTGAACTTATTCACATGGATCTCTTTGGCCCTTGAAGGACTAAAAGCATAGGTGGAAACATCTATGGTTTTGTCATTGTTGATGATTACTCTAGATTTTGTTGGATAATCTTCCTACCTAGTAAGGATCAAACTTTTCCAGCCTTTACTCAATTTGCACGGTTATGTCAAAACAAAATGAACACTAAGATAGTTGCAATCCGTAGTGATCACGGTGGAGAATTTGAAAACTATCTTTTTGAAAAATACTGTGATAAACATGGAATTGAACATAACTTTTCATCTCCTAGAACACCACAACAAAATGGAGTGGTTGAACGAAAAAATCGTGTTCTAGAGGAGTTGGCAAGAACAATGCTCAATGAGGGTAGTCTACCTAAATATTTCTGGGCTGATGCTGTTAGCACCGCATGTTATGTTTTGAATAGGATAATAATACGTCCTATACTAAACAAAACACCATATGAATTATTAAAGGGTAGAAAACCAAATGTGTCACATCTCCACGTATTCGGTTGCAAATGTTTTGTGTTAAACAATGGTAAGAATAACCTTGGGAAATTCGATGCTAAAGCTGACGAAGGCATATTTCTTGGTTACTCTCAATCTAGTAAAGCATATAAGATCTACAACAAAAGACTACTTATAGTCGAAGAGTCAGTTCATGTGTTCTTTGATGAATCTTACTCAAAATATGTCGAGAAAGGTATATCTTTTGATAGTGCATGCCCATCTACTGAAGACATTGTCAAAGATAAGGAAGACGAAAGTGAAATTGTTGCAAAGGAAGATTCTAAGGAAGAGAAAGATGAGTCTCATGATAATGTTGAAAAAGAAAGCATCTCAAACAACGAAGAACTTCCTAAGGCCTAGACAAACGTAAAACATCATCCAATCGACAACATAATAGGTGAAATCTCAAAGGGCGTTACGACACGCTCCAAGATAAGTAACTTTTGTCATCACTTTGCTTTTGTTTCACAATTTGAGCCGAAAAACGCAAAGGAAGCATTACTTGATGAGCATTGGCTAATGGCCATGCAAGAAGAATTAAACCAATTTAAACGGAATGATGTTTGGGACCTTGTCCCTCATCCGGGAGAACATCAAGTAATTGGTACTAGATGGATTTTTCGTAACAAACTTGATGAAAACGGAGTTATTACTAGAAACAAAGCTAGATTGGTAGCTCAAGGCTACACAATTAAGACGAAGGTATTGATTATGAAGAGACGTACGCTCCCGTAGCACGTCTCGAGGCTATTCGTCTCTTACTTGCTTATGCTTGCTCAAAAGACTTTAAGCTCTTTCAAATGGATGTTAAAAGTGCCTTTCTAAATGGCTATATTAATGAAGAGGTATATGTAGCCCAACCACCCGGTTTTGAAAATTACAAGTATCTAACACATGTTTATAAGTTGAAACGTGCTTTATACGGTCTTAAACAAGCCCCTAGGGCTTGGTATGAACGTTTAAGAAAATTCCTACTTAGTCAAGGATACTTTAGGGGTAAAGTTGACACTACTCTCTTCATTAAAAGAAAAGATAAAGATATACTTTTGGTTCAAGTTTATGTAGATGATATAATATTTGGGTCAACTAATGCAAAACTTGTCAAAGAATTTTCTAAGCTTATGCAGAGTGAATTTGAGATGAGCCTCATGGGAGAATTGAACTTCTTCCTTGGTCTACAAATCAAGCAACCTAGTCTTGGAACCTTCGTTAGTCAAACCAAGTATTGCATGGAATTACTTAAGAGATTTGGAATGAGTGAGGCAAAGGAGATGATACACCTATGGCAACCAATAGCAACCTAGACAAGGATGAAAAAGGTAAAGAAGTTGATGTGAAATTGTACCGAGGTATGATAGGCTCACTATTGTATCTCACAGCTTCAAGACCAGACATTATGTTTAGTGTATGTATGTGCGCGAGATACCAATCATGCCCAAAGGAATCACACCTAAAAGCTGTAAAAAGAATTCTACGATATCTCCGTGGAACTACTGCATATGGCCTATGGTATCCTAAAGTAAATGAATGCTATTTGGTGGGATACTCCGACTCTGACTTTGCTGGATGCAAATCTGACAGAAAGAGCACCAGTGGGACATGTCATCTATTCTCAAAATCATTGATAAGTTGGCACAACAAGAAACAAGTATCAGTTGCATTATCTACAGCTGAGGCGGAATATGTAGGTGCCGGAAGCTGATGTGCTCAGATATTGTGGCTCAAGCAGCAGCTCATTGACTTTGGTATTAAGCTTGATCGAATACCTATCATGTGCGACAACACAAGCGCCATAAACTTAAGCACGAATCCTGTTCTACACTCACGAACCAAGCATATCGAAATAAGGCATCACATTCATAATATATCATATTCGAGCATGCTAATAGTAGAATAAGCATACATCTAACATTCATAAGTCTCTCCATTGCATTTCAAGCATTTGAAGCATTTTTGGTCGACCTCCTATGCTTTTGAGTCGACCTACTGAAGTTTTTTTTTAAAATAACAAAAACATATTCAGTTACGTCGACCTAGACCTGTTTTAGGTCGACCTATTCTGAATCATTTTTTTGGTGCTTCTGTTAGGTCGACGCAGACTTAGTTTAGGTCGACCTACTGAGTCATAAATGTCAAAAATTGGGTTTTTAGGTCGACCCGACCCATCCTTTTCCATACTTATGCATGCAATTTCATACTTGCTCCATCTCAAACACTCTCTCTACAGCTAACCCTAATCCTCCAAGATCAAATTCCTCAAAAACTCATCTCTTTAACGCAATTCGTCTTCAACAATGGCTCCAAAGTCCAGAAAAGGAAAGGAAATTGCTTCCGGATCTTTATCTCATCCGGTAAGTGCTCTTGCTCTCGTTCATCCCGATTGTAAAGAAAACTTTGAAAAATGGTAGATGAAACGGAAAATTATAAAGCAATATGTCTATAACCCTAAGGTAGCCAACCGTATGCATATACCCGAAGTTACTAATATGATTAAGCATCAAAATATCCATCCACTATTGGAATGTGACACTCCATACTGTGAGAATAATGTTAGGGCTTTCTATGCTGGGTTACAAAAGGGGGAAGGTTGTTACTTCAGGTTTAAGATGGGGTCTCGATCGCACCTTGTTGACAAAAAGGTTTGGGCCATCATCTTTGGCCTTACACTTGTGGGAGATGAACTTTTTATAGAAGACGGTGAGGTTCCGACTAACTATGATCACTTGGCTTACATGATTTCAATCCTCAAAGACCCTTTCGTTATTGACAAACCAAATGAAACAATTACAGCAGGGCACTTAAAGAGAGATCCTAGGCTCTTAAATTGGATCATCTCTAGAATCATTAGACCATGAGCAGGAGGATACTCTAGAGTTGAACGAAATGAAATTCTGTTAATGTATCTGCTTCAAAACAGAACGCGTGTGAACTGGCCAAATTTTCTCGCCCCCAAGTTCTATGAGGTAAAGCAGAAAACTACTGCTCTATGTTATGGATCGATCATTCAGACAACTGTGAACCATTTTGGTATGAAACTTGATGGACTGCCTTACATTAGGATCAAACATCCTCAAGACTTCTCTCAGACAACCTTGACCCTCATGGGCTATCACTGGGATCCGAATAGGCAAGCTTACTATCTCATCCAAAAGGGAACCGGAAAAATTATCTACAATTATGATGATCCTGCAGAATTTGGTCACCTTGGAGGTCATTAAGAGGAAGGGCATGATCTTGACATGCCAAATGATGATGATCACACCATGGAAGATGTTTCTCATGATGGGGATTCAAATTGGCAATATGTTCCTCCTCAAGAGGAGGAAATCCCTTGGGGATACACAGCCCCACCTCAGCCGGATCAATCCAACATCATTTCTATGCTAGAGAACATGTAACTTCTTCAACAACAAAACTTTGAAGCACAACAGCTCCAATTTCAGAATATGCAACAGCTTCAACAAGATCGCTATAATGAACAACAACTTCAGTATGCAAATCTTCATCATTTGGATCAAGAGCACAAAAGCGATTTTGAGACCTTTGCCTCAAACATGACTGAACGACAAAATCGTTTTGAAGAAACAGCAACTAATCGGCATGCTAGTCTGAGTCAAAGCTTCAACATTCTCAACAGATCCGTCCTTGACCTGCTGGAACAAGTTGAAGAGGATCGACCTCAAGGTTTCCAAAGAGGAAGAGGAAGACGGGGCAGACGTTAGCGAGCATTGCCTCTCATTAGCTCATCTCATTGCATTGCATTTCATTTCTATTATGTCATTGCTTACTTTTATTACATGAACTTAAGCTTGGTTTGTACTTTTAAATATGTTTGGATATTATGTTCTACTTCTCTACTATTATGTTATGTAAGATATCTTTTTGTTAAGATTATTATGTTATTCTCTTCTACTATTCTCCTGTTGTCTATCTTTTGATGTTGTCAAAGGGGGAGATGAGTTGAGAGTACGGGGGAGCTTAGTACGAGGGAGCTTACGCATACAAGTCCGGGGGAGCTTTCGTCATTTAATCAAATGTTTGCCATCATAAAAAAAGGGAAGTATGTAAGTACAAACCTATACTCACCAAGGAGTTTTTGATTCATGGCAAACATCATAAGTGAACAAATACAAAAGCACAAGTGAATGGCTCAAGGAAAAGCAAGTTTTGGCTATCTAAGACACTGTAGGTCGACCTACCATGTACCCAGGTCAACCTGTAAAGCTCCAGTTACTCAGCATATGGTTTTGCATCAGTTAGGTCGACCCAGCTAA
This sequence comes from Vicia villosa, assembly GCF_029867415.1. Lineage (NCBI taxonomy): Eukaryota > Viridiplantae > Streptophyta > Magnoliopsida > Fabales > Fabaceae > Vicia > Vicia villosa. Next base: position 531,527 of record NW_026705106.1, on the reverse strand, counting down.
TCATTAGGTCAACTCAAACTAAAGCAAACAAAGAAGATTCACTCATGTTCCTGTTAGGTCGACTCACCTACGCTCCTAGGTCGACCTAAATTGAAGAAAAATCCCAAGAATGTGTTTCAACTGATCTTAGGTCGACCCAAACCCCCAACAGGTCGACCCAACTGGCAACAATTACAACTTGGCTTAATATGCTCCATTTAGGTCGACCTAATCAATGAAGTAGGTCAACCCATCTCCTCAAAAATTGCCAAATTGTATGTTTGCTCTGCATCAACATACCAGCTCCTATATATATCTTTTTCTGTTAATTATTCATTTTCAACACCAACAACTGAAAGATACCCAAAGGCTTCTCATATTCGTTCTTCTTCTCAACTCCAACACAACTACACATAATCATTTTTGCATTGAGAGTTTGCGATCAAGATCGATAACGTCCATGGAACGGAATTGAAGATTCCTAGTGGGTGAAGATTTGTGGGGTTTTTGGTGAATAAAATCTGCGGATTTTGTCCTCCAAGATTGGTGAATTTTGGGGGTTTTTATCAAGAGACTTAATCAAAGATTCAACTGAGTGTGAAGATTGAACAACAAGGGTTCGAGCAATTCAAAACACTGCAAAAACGGAATCATAGTGAAGCTCTTGGAAGACACTTGATCTGGCTCAAGATCAAGGGGAAGAAGATTCAAAGGATCAACATATTCGGTTTATCGTTATCGCTTTGTTATCTTCTTTGTATAAACTGCTTTCAATCATAATGAAAGACATCCCAATTCCCGTTTGGAATTGGGGGCAGATGTAGTCGTAGCGAGGACGATCAACGAACTTCCTGAACAAATATCGTGTTCTTATCGCTTTTATCTTTTCGCTTACGTTTCGCTTATTTCTGGTTATAATTGCAAATTGATCAAAGGTTCAAGTGTTAAACTTGTGTGATAAGATTCTGCACAAACATCACAAGTCACCACACATTGAATCATAATCAATTTGGACATTATTACCAAGTGTTTGATATATTGCTTCAACTATTATCAAGTCATTGCAAACAAAGTTAATCAAGCAAGTAGTTAAACGATTTACATTAGCTTAACTGATTGATTCTCTAAGCGGTCTTTTCATCGTTAATCCTTAACTATTTTGTGGTTTAATCACATATCCGATTCTTTCAATAGTGGTTCGGAATAGACGCGAGTCGATCCCGAAACACTTTCGCCTAAACTTGAGATAAATCTGAAAAATTCTGAGGCATCTATTCACCCCCCTCTAGATCCTTAAGCCTTGCGTCTAACATCTTCTATAGCAGTAACCTTCATAGCAAATCTCTTAGGCAGTGATCTGAGGATCTTTCTCACCAGCTTTTATTCAGACATTTTTTCTCCTAAGGCTCATGAGGTATTGGCAATCTCAAGAATATTCATGTAAAAATCATTAATGGTCTCATCCTCTTTCATCCTTAGATTCTCAAACTTAGTAGTTAACATCTGAAGTCTAGACATCTTCACCTTGGATGTACCTTCATGAGTTGTTTTGAGAGTATCCCAAACATCTTTGGTCAATTCACAGTGTTGCACAAGTCTTAATATATTCTTGTTTATTCCATTGAATAATGAATTTAGAGCCTTAGAGTTGCCCAAAGCCAGCTCTTCCTCATCCTTGCTCCATTCTTCTTCAGGTATTAACATAGTTGTTCCATCTTTCTCTTTCTTCACAGGATGTTTCCATCCTTTGTTCACACCTCTCCAAGCCTTTCTATCCACAGACTTCAATAAGGCTACCATACGAGGTTTCTAGTAATCATAGTTAGACCTGTTAGAACAAGATTTGTTCTGATCAATTATCTTAGTTTTGATGATAACAATAATATGAATTTTGCTTAAGATAATATGGTACTCTAATCCAATGCAATTTCCTTTTCAGGAAATATATAAAGAGTACGCATAATTCAGCGCTCAGAAGCTTTGTCTCAAGGGTTCAGCATGCAACATCAGAACATGGTCTGGCAAGACATCAGAAGATGGTCGAAGCAGAATCAGAACATGGGTCTATGGAAGCATCAGAAGAACAAGAGAACAGAAGCACTGAAGTTCTGATGGTATCACGCTCAGAAGCACTTCAAGGTCAGAAGATCAGAAGATGCTTTGCACCAAGCTGTTTGACTCTGATGATATTCAAACGTTGTATTCACAAACATCAGATCAGAAGGAAGTACAAGTGGCAAGCTACGCTGACTGACAAAAGGAACGTTAAAAGCTACTAAAGGCTATGTCAGTAGACACAGCGTGAACAAGGCTCGAGGTAGTTGACAAAAGCGTATAAACATTAAATGCGATGCTGTACGGAACACGCAAAGCATTAAATGCACTCAACGGTCATCTTCTCCAACGCCTATAAATATGAAGTTCTGATGAGAAGCAAGGTTAACCAATTCTACACCTATTCTGTGAATATTAACTTGCTGAAACGCTGTTCAAATCAAAACTCAGAATCTTCATCTTCATCAAAGCTCACTACATTGCTGTTGTAATATATTAGTGAGATTAAGCTTAAACGTTAAGAGAAATATCACAGTTTGTGATTATAGATTTTAAGAAGCATTTGTAATACTCTTAGAATTGATTACATTAAGTTGTAAGGAACTAGAGTGATCGTGTGGATCAGAATACTCTAGGAAGTCTTAGAGGTTATCTAAGCAGGTTGTAACTAGAGTGATCGTGTGGATCTGTATACTCTAGAAAAGTCTTAGAGGGTATCTAAGCAGTTGTTCCTGGAGTGATCAGTGTGTGATCAGAAGACTCTGGAAGACTTAGTTGCTGACTAAGTGGAAAACCATTGTAATCCGTGCGATTAGTGGATTAAATCCTCAGTTGAGGTAAATCATCTCTGCGGGGGTGGACTGGAGTAGTTTAGTTAACAACGAACCAGGATAAAAATAACTGTGCAATTTATTTTTATCTGTCAAGTTTTTAAAGCCACACTTATTCAAACCCCCCCTTTCTAAGTGTTTTTCTATCCTTCAATTGGCATCAGAGCGCCGGTTCTAAGGTGCAAGCACTTAACCGTGTTTAGAAAAGATTCAGGAAGAGAAAAACGCTTCAGTAAAAGATGGCTGATGAATCTGCAAAGTCTACACCTGCATCTACATCTGGCTCTGCTGAGCAACACAACGGTAACAATGGTTATACTAGACCGCCGGTATTTGATGGTGAAAACTTTGAATACTGGAAAGATAAACTGGAAAGTTACTTTCTTGGTCTAGATGGTGATCTATGGGATCTTCTGATGGATGGTTACAAACATCCAGTAAATGCCAGTGGCGTAAAGCTGACAAGGCAAGAAATGAATGATGATCAGAAGAAGCTTTTCAGGAATCATCATAAATGCAGAACTGTTTTGCTGAATGCTATATCTCATGCTGAGTATGAGAAGATATCTAACAGGGAAACAACCTATGACATATATGAGTCCTTGAAAATGACTCATGAAGGAAATGCTCAAGTCAAGGAGACTAAAGCTCTTGCTTTAATCCAGAAGTATGAAGCCTTCAAGATGGAGGATGATGAAGACATTGAAAAGATGTTTTCAAGATTTCAAACTCTTACTGCTGGATTGAGAGTTCTTGACAAGGGATACACCAAGGCTGATCACGTAAAGAAGATCATCAGAAGCTTACCCAGAAGATGGGGTCCTATGGTGACTGCATTCAAGATTGCAAAGAATCTGAATGAAGTTTCTCTGGAAGAGCTTATCAGTGCCTTGAGGAGTCATGAAATAGAGCTGGACGCAAATGAGCCTCAAAAGAAAGGTAAGTCTATTGCATTAAAATCCAATATCAAGAAATGCACTAACGCTTTTCAGGCCAGAGAAGAAGATTCTGAAGAATCAGAATCTGAAGAAGAAGATGAACTGTCCTTGATCTCCAGAAGGCTAAATCAACTCTGGAAGAGCAAGCAAAGGAAGTTCAGAGGCGTCAGAAGTTCAAAGAAATTTGAACGTGGAGAATCTTCTGATGACAGAAGATTTGACAAGAAGAAGGTCATGTGCTATGAATGCAATGAGCCTGGACACTTCAAGAATGAATGTCCAAAACTTCAGAAGGAAAATCCCAAGAAGAAGTTTCATAAGAAGAAAGGTCTTATGGCAACCTGGGATGAGTCAGAAGATGATTCAGACTCTGAAGATGAGCAGGCTAACTGTGCGCTGATGGCGACAGAAGATGACGGATCAGAATCTACATCAGAATCAGATTCTGAAGAGGTATTTTCTGAACTTACTAGAGATGAGTTAGTTTCCGGTCTAACTGAACTTCTGGAATTCAAGTCTCAGATTAGTCTCAAATACAAAAAGCTGAAAAAGCTATTTGAATTTGAAACAAAGAAGCTTGAGTTGGAAAATTCTGAATTAAAAGAAAAACTTTTAAAATTATCCAATAATGTTGGATCTCCTTCTAATTCAGAAAAATCCACTCCTAGTCTAAACCATATTCTGAAAGAATATGATTTAAGTTTCAGGAAGTTCTTATCTAGAAGTATTGGCAGAAGTCAGCTAGCTTCTATGATATATGCTGTGTCTGGAAACAAAAGAGTAGGCATTGGTTTTGAGGGTGAAACCCCATACAAACTTGAACCTGTTGATGAAATGAAATTCACATACAAGCCATTGTATGATCAGTTCAAGTATGGCCACTCTCATGATATTAGGCACACTTCACATGCTCAAAGTTTTCACATTACACACACCAAAAAGCATGTGACACAACCTAGGAAATATCATGAAACTCACATTAAAAATTATCATGCTGTTCCTCCTATTGCTTACAATGTTAAACCCAAGTTCAATCAGAACTTGAGAAAATCTAACAAGAAAGGACCCAAGAAGATGTGGGTACCAAAGAAAAAGACTATTTCTTTTGCAGATTCTCTTGGCGACATAGAAGATAAAAGTCAACATGTCATGTCAACTGGACTCAAGATGGTCTCAACACTTGAAGGGAAGAAGGACTGTCTTCCAAGTTCCGGTACTTAAATCTGTTGAAGAAACTATGTTCGTAGAAGATCAGAGAAGAAAGTTTATTAGTCTTGGAACCATCTGTTTTGTTTGTTTCTATAGCAATGATGTTTCGTTCTTGATTATTCTGAATGCTCTAAATGATACAGAATATACAATATTGAAACATTGATTGTGGACGAATCAATAAATATCTGGTTTGATGATAAACTTGTTTCTGATGAAACAAAGCAGCTTAAGAATTTCTGCAGATAAAGTTTTGTCTTATCAGAAGCTGCAGAACAAAGAAGTGAATCTCCAGAAGCTGTGTATATCAGAAGTAATGGATCAGAAGATCATTCAGATTTATATCAGTACACTTCAGAAGAAGTGTTTCCAGAAGAGAATCTTGATCAATTCAGAAGCAGTGATCGGAATCAGAAGGCGTAAAGTCTATTGAATATTTTACATCTGTCATCCATTATCTGATGATGAACACGTGTCTCTACGGTCAGTTCGAAGCGTGCAGTTGAAAAGACGCCGACCTAGGTAACTGTTTCAAATCATTTCTTTTACCACGATCTCTCTCCTCACGTCACTCGTCATTTAATGAAAATGATTTCTTTTGATTCTGAAACTATTCAATTTGTTTATTTATTCTTTTTCTTTTTCTAGTTTATATTTGTCTCCTTATATTCTTTTCAAATCATATCAAACATCTTTTTCGCTCCCTTGTCTCTCTTTCTTCTTGCATTCTCTCGTTTGAAAAGTTCTTAGCCGTTTTCTAAAACCCTAATCGAAAACCCAGTTCGCTTCTCTTGCTCGTTTTTGGTCATTCTGCATCCATGGTTGCCTTCTCATCCCAAAATGCTGAGTCATCTGTTCCTCATCATCTCCAAGAAGAAACTTTGCAACTTACTCCTGTTGTTGCATGCTCTATTCCCAAGGACAAATTAGAAGTTCTATGTGAACTTATTGTTGATTTTGACAACCTTGAAGAACATGGATTTCATCTTAAAGAAGACATTATCTTTCAAGGATGGACCTCGTTGTTTGCTGAGTTCGTTGGCCCAGTTTATCCGGATCTTGTCAAGGAGTTCTGGGCACATGCTGTGGTTGCGCCAAAATCAATACTTTCTTTCGTCCATGGAAAGTTTGTTGTTGTTACGGAAAACATCCTAAGAGTGATGTTTGATCTGAAAAACACTGAAGGAGCTTTTGAAGTCAATAAAAGGGAAAATTGGGAAGATGTTTTATCTACTCTCTACCCAGACATAAATGAAACAAAGAACGTCAAGGATTTGAAAGATCTCTACAAAATCTGGACCAAAATTCTTCTTGGGTGTTTCTATCACAGGAAAGGGACACATGCCTCTGACTTCATCAACAATGAGCAAAAATATATTCTTTATTGCATTGCCACTCAGAAGAAGGTTGATGCGGTTTACATTATCTTCAACCATATGTGGAAAGCAGTAAAGGATTCCAGAAACGCTTTCAGAAAAGAAAATGGTGGAACAATCATTCCTTTTGGTAGAATTATTACAAACCTTCTGGTGCATTCCAAGATTGTTGAGAGTCTGGAATCTGAAGGTATTGTGAAAGACCTTGCTGTCACATCTGGGGCTTGTCTGAATGCATTCACTTTAAAGAGGATGAACGTGATTAAGGGTATCATTAAGACTCCTCAACCTCTTGCTGGAACAACAATCAGAAGAGAACCAATTCTAGCTGAATTCAAAACCTTCTTCAATAGTGAGGTACCACAAGTCAGAACTAAGTATCTGAAGTCACAAAAAGAGGATAAGAGTCTTAAAGATCAAGACAAAGGTGCTCCTATTAAAGTGAATCGTAAGAAGGAAGAAAGGACCAAAAGAAAGTTTGATCATCCTGCTGCTACCACCAAGAAAGAAGTGGTCCCAGAAGAAGTCATTGCAAAGGCTGTTAAGGCTGTCTCTGCTGATTTTGAGAAGAAAAAGAAGGAAGCTGAGAAAAAGAAGAAGAAGTCAAATAACAATGCTGAGATTGTTGAAGTCGTTGAGAAGAAGAAAATCAGAAAAAGGAAGATGATTATTCAAAGCTCAGATGAAGAAAATGCTGCTCAAGAGGCTGAGGATCAACCAGAAGTTCTGGCTTATGTCAGAAGGAAAGAAATCTCTAGAGGCAAAGCAAAGATTTTTGAAGAGACGAAAAGCAAAAAGCAGAAGAAGACTGAGGATGTGGCCAAAGCTTTTCTGAGAGGTTCCAAAGGTATATGCATTTCTGAACCTGATTCTGTTCCTGCTATTAGTTCAGAAGTTGCACCAATAGAGGTTGTCCCTACACCTGAACCTGAAAAAGCCACATCAGAATCACCTGTCTTTGTCCATATTCTTACACCTCCATCTTCTCCTATAACCATTCCTTCCTCTCCACCTACCATAAATCCTGTTCTGGATATACCACCTCTTCAAACTCTCTTTCCATCTCAACCTTCTCCCAATGCCACCTTTGAACATTCTCCCCCCACCTCTCAAAACAATCTTTGTGATTCTCCTCTTCCAACCTCTGCATCACATGAGCAGCTGCTCCGTGATTGCAACTACACTCCCAAGCCTCGCTCTGAAGCTGAAGTGGTAGTGTTAGATTCTGATACTGAAGCAGAATCTTCTTATAAGTTGGATAGAGAACCTCATTCGTACTTCACTTCCAACCCTGCCTTTTCAAAAACCCAAATAAAATTCCGCCCTGTATACCCTATTGGTGTAGTTTTTGAAAACATAAAGAGGAATCTCAGAAGCATCTTTGATACTCTCAGAATTGCTGAAAGTTCTGGATTGAATGATGTTGCTATGCGGAACTTCTGGAGGATCCTTCGCAGAGAATCAGATGCTTTGTTTTTAGAACTTCAGGAAGCCTGTATAGCTGCTGCCCCACGGCCTCGTGGAATTCTGAGAAGCTATGAAGACTTCTGGTTTGCTCGTCTCAGAGGAAGACATCTATTGGAAGAGAAGCCCTTCCTGGATGAGATGGAACAATTAAGACTGGCTGCTGAAATGGAAGCAAATCCATGCAGGGATATAGTTATCTTTGTTCCTGATTATCCTGTTCTGCTCGGAGACTTCAAGACTCTATTTGACTATCTGAGGGAAAACCCTTCTGAGAAAGACCCAAGCTTGGTCATTCCAGAAGTTGTTGACCCACCAGAAGTTGAAGGTCCTTCTGCTCCCAGGAATCTAGCTGCCATTCTTCAAGCTCTTGAGAATGGAGACTCGGAAATTCCTGCTGCAGAATATGGAGATGCTTCTATGCAAGAAGCAGATGCTGAAGATCATGTTGCTGAATCAGATCCTGTTGAGGAAATCCCTGCAAATGATCTATCCATGGAAGCTACAGATCAAGTTGTGATTCCTGTGGTTGAAAGTGGTGAAGCTTCTTCTGATGATTCTTCTCGTCTTGCAAAGACTCTGGAAGAAATTCAGAAGAGACAGGATGAGCAAAGTTCACTCAATGATAAGTATAATGCTTTCATGGTGAGGCAAGAAGGACACAACAATGAGGTTAAAGAGATGCTGGCCAAGATCTTGTCTAGGCTAGGGCCATCTTAGATTGAGTCTGTGTTGTTTCTTTCTTTTCGTTGCATCTGTCTCTGTGCATCTGATCTTTCTTCTCTTCATGTACTTCTGTACCTGCTGTTTGAACTTCAATGAAATCATCTTCTTCCTTCGTGTGTTTCGTTTTGTTTGTCTCTGAATCTTTTTTGCTTTTTGATGTTATGACAAAAAGGGGGAGAAGATAAATGATAAATGATTTGATTAATCTATCAGTTGCTGAGTAAAGCTCCCACACATTTACTAACAAGAACTGCAAGTTCTATATGGTTTAAGTGTTTTGCAGGTATAAAGAAATGAAGAGAATCTTCAAAGCAAACACAAGAAGCAAAACCATAAGAAGTGTTATTCTGTGAAAAGAATAAACTCATGGAAACTGAAGCAAGCTGAGTGCTATCAAGCTTCAGAAATCAGAAGCACTGATAATAGAATTTGATCCATATTTATTTATTTGATCTGACAAAATTCTATTTGCTCTGATACATTATTTTAGCCTATATGGATCTGATACATATCATGTGTTCTAATATACATTTTATGTTCTGACTCGTTCATGCTGACTTTTGTCGTTTAGTTTTTGTTCTGTAACATTTCAGGATGTAGAGATGCTCTGATGATGCTCTGGTACATTCAACAATGTTCTGATACAAATCTAGCATGAAGAGATGTTGGTAGAAATTCAAAGCTCTGAAGCTATCCGAGGGAAGCAGAAATCAGAAGCTGTGAATGTTCCAAAGATCCAGAAAATTCAAGTTCTGAAGCTGTCCTAGATGGAAGCAGGAATCAGAAGCTGTGAGTGTTCTAGGGATCTAAAGAAATTCTAGTTCTGAAGCTGTCCAATGGAAGCAGAAGTCAGAAGCTATGGATTCTCTGAAGACAAAAGCTTATGTGATCGTCTCTACCGAAATAATCAGGGAAGTCTTTTATTAAAGTTCTTCGAGTATTTATTTCAGGGGGAGATTATTTATCTCAGGGGGAGATTGTTAATCTCAGGGGGAGACATATTCATATGCTTATGCTATAGCTGTGTAATTTGTCTTTTGCCGTCTGTTCTTTCTGATCGCAAATTCATATCATTTATATATGTTTTTGTCATCATCAAAAAGGGAGAGATTGTTAGAACAAGATTTGTTCTGATCAATTATCTTAGTTTTGATGATAACAATAATATGAATTTTGCTTAAGATAATATGGTACTCTAATCCAATGCAATTTCCTTTTCAGGAAATATATAAAGAGTACGCATAATTCAGCGCTCAGAAGCTTTGTCTCAAGGGTTCAGCATGCAACATCAGAACATGGTCTGGCAAGACATCAGAAGATGGTCGAAGCAGAATCAGAACATGGGTCTATGGAAGCATCAGAAGAACAAGAGAACAGAAGCACTGAAGTTCTGATGGTATCACGCTCAGAAGCACTTCAAGGTCAGAAGATCAGAAGATGCTTTGCACCAAGCTGTTTGACTCTGATGATATTCAAACGTTGTATTCACAAACATCAGATCAGAAGGAAGTACAAGTGGCAAGCTACGCTGACTGACAAAAGGAACGTTAAAAGCTACTAAAGGCTACGTCAGTAGACACAGCGTGAACAAGGCTCGAGGTAGTTGACAAAAGCGTATAAACATTAAATGCGATGCTGTACGGAACACGCAAAGCATTAAATGCACTCAACGGTCATCTTCTCCAACGCCTATAAATATGAAGTTCTGATGAGAAGCAAGGTTAACCAATTCTACACCTATTCTGTGAATATTAACTTGCTGAAACGCTGTTCAAATCAAAACTCAGAATCTTCATCTTCATCAAAGCTCACTACATTGCTGTTGTAATATATTAGTGAGATTAAGCTTAAACGTTAAGAGAAATATCACAGTTTGTGATTATAGCTTTTAAGAAGCATTTGTAATACTCTTAGAATTGATTACATTAAGTTGTAAGGAACTAGAGTGATCGTGTGGATCAGAATACTCTAGGAAGTCTTAGAGGTTATCTAAGCAGGTTGTAACTAGAGTGATCGTGTGGATCTGTATACTCTAGAAAAGTCTTAGAGGGTATCTAAGCAGTTGTTCCTGGAGTGATCAGTGTGTGATCAGAAGACTCTGGAAGACTTAGTTGCTGACTAAGTGGAAAACCATTGTAATCCGTGCGATTAGTGGATTAAATCCTCAGTTGAGGTAAATCATCTCTGCGGGGGTGGACTGGAGTAGTTTAGTTAACAACGAACCAGGATAAAAATAACTGTGCAATTTATTTTTATCTGTCAAGTTTTTAAAGCCACACTTATTCAAACCCCCCCTTTCTAAGTGTTTTTCTATCCTTCAAGACCCATCCAGAATAGATGGTCTATTCCCAAATCCTTCATCCTTGTCCATAGTACTAGAATTTACTGTCCCTAGATCTCACCGAGAAATAGACAGGCAGGGTGCCTGCTCTGATGCCAATTGAAAATTCTAGTAACAGACAATCGATGTCGTATCGGATGTTATGAGATCCACTACTGAACAGATTATTACTTTTTATCAGTAAGTAAATAAAAGCAGTAAAGAACGCAGGGAATTTTTTACCCAGTTCGGTGTACAACAACACCTACTCTGGGGGATACCAAGCCAGGGAGGAAATCCAGTATAAGTAGTATTAATTCAAAGCTAAAAAACCAGTTTACTCTCTTCACTTAAGACCTACCCAATGCAATCTCAATCTAATTCTAGACCTGAGTTCCTACTCTCTCCCCCTCAATCAAATTAGTGATAGCAAACAAGCAAACACAAATAAATTCAACTTGAAGACCCACTTCAAACAAATCTTGATCTTGCTTAAAAGCTTCAATCAAGAGACACAATACTCGTGCTTAAAAGCTTAGAGTGACACAACCAATTACAACTTAAACACCCTATTCCAATACAGTCATCAAAGTGACTATTGCTTGGATTACAAGAAAACACTAAGACACAAACACACGTAAAAACTCAGTTCACAAAACACAGAGTTCTTCACTTCAAAATCTCTGCCTCTGCAAGTAGGATTAGCAATCTTCTTATAGGAAGATTATAGGCCTTCGGCCTAAAGTATAAAAATTAGGGTTAACCAAGTTAACCTAATTTCCACAGTTTTATGGTGCTACAATATAGGCCATAGGCGTGGTCTCTTATTGTTATATAGTCAGCACTGAATATATGGTTTCCTAAAATATAGCCCGAGTTAAATAAGGAAACATAACAGAAAACATAACAACCCATTCTGTCCAGATACTGATGTCACAACATTCAACATGACATCCAGTAAAATTTTGTATTAGCTAAGCACACAAATCCTGCAGTACCCTACACAAGCATGTCATGACATCAGTGAAGACATCTAAACACAGACCTATGTTTTACCATAAAATGTAGCCAATCACAAACATCTACTAATAGACCAAGTTATTGAAATATTAAATCTATAATTTCTTCTATTTTAAGAAAACCCACAAAATACACTATCATTCTAAAATAATACACATGTCATTCTAAAGGTTTTTTCTTTCTTACTAATATATACTGAATGATTTGTCCACATTAAAGGTTGAATATTAAATCTAAATTTTTCAACACAAAGCAACATATTTTCCTCATAGCAAGCAAATGAAATACAATGATATTACATGTTTTTAAAATATCCACCCATACAAAAAAATCTCTCAAATAAGTTTCACAAATCATTACCTTCAAGAATAATAATTGAAATATATGTTTATCGAAGAAAATTTGACATAACCCATTTATGCATAAATATATTTGTTTAAACCATACAAAACTGAAACATGAGATTTAGATATTATCGAGAGATAATAATTTAAAACACATTATGAATTCATTAGAATTAACCATTGTTAATATTGGATTGATAATGTTATTTATCAATTTTTCCTTTAGACATCTAAGTCATGTTATGATAATTATAGAGTTAAATAAATAACAATACATGTTACGCGAAATCTCTACGACAAAAAGGTTATATGGAGGAATAATTTTATATATAATTTACAACCTTCATCCAAATTGACAAATAGTAAGGCTATAGAGAAAAACCAGAAATATACGATATATAAATATTAATCATGTTTCAAAAGAAACCCACGATCAACATTCAATATGAGTCATATAAAATTAGTGTATCAGATTTAATTATTTAACTTGCCTGACTCAAAACATATACAGGTCATACACCAATTCAATTCATATAATTCAAACAATAGCTATAAAATTTATCTACAGGCTTTGATACAAATTTGATGGACTTAACAGTTTCAAATAGATACAAATTAATAGTATATTGTTATATTAAATAATAATCAACAATGATAGGAATGGTGTACCTTGTAGGATTTGAGAGAATGCCGTCAGAAAAGTGATATGAGAGAATTACTACCCTCATTGCCATCTAGGGTTTTCACAGTATATTAATCGTCTAATGGGGCAATGCTTAAATAACTAAACGGATGAGGGTAGGGACCTCTCATTGGGCTTAATTGAATGGTCCAACTCATCACGGTCTATTCAGGCACAAAACCCAATCAAATAATTCATATATAGTTAGTGTTTAATATCAATTGACCATAGTATAATTTACTCATAATTAATTGTGTCAATCCATATTTGATTAATTAAAATAATTAATCTAACAAGAAGTGGTGATGATGATCAAGATAAGAAGCTGCTCATAATGATGATTGAAGGAGAGTGAGGATAAAGGTGATGGTTGTTAAAGGTAGTTGATGAGGATTGAAGGTGGTTAGAAATTTGGTTATGGTTTGTTGAAGGTGAAGTGAGACAGAGTAGAGAAGAGAGGATTGTAGAGAGTTTAGAAATTGAGAGAAAAATATGATAGCCTGTTGTGAAATATGAAGATATTCGGTTTTTATAGTGTGTGTATTGGAGTGTTATGGTGTGGTGTAAATGTAATGGATAGTTTTCCATTAAACTTAGGGAGCAAGTATTGAGCTTTTGAGGTATGTTTCCCTTTTGCTTTTATGTTCTCAAAATATTGTAGGGCATTTTTGGTGCAAGCTGATGTTGCTATGCGTGCGTGCAAGAATTATGCTGGTGCCTTGTATCAAATGGACTTTCACAAAGCTCACTTTGCATGCTTGTATCTTTAGCCCTAGGTCACTAATTAATCCAAACTCAGGATCCTTGTGCAGAGTGCGTCAGATAGTGGAACAATGATGTTGGGAAAATTGGAGGATAAAGCTTGTGGCTGCATGAAAATGGCTTTGGATCATGATGACCCACAGCTGCATGGCGCGCATGCCCAGCTCTACCCCGCTGCCAGTCAATGTGCAATTCCGAACATATGACTTCAAGGCATCATATCTTGTCAAACAAACATCCATATGACATGGTCTTGGCGTTAATTGAAAGAGAACACACAATAGAGTACATTTCATGTTGAACCTCGATTGAAATAAGAACTGGAACCTCTTCAAAGATTCTCATGAAAGTAGCTTGGAAAGTGTTTGATAATTCCTATGTCTTTGATAGAAAATTCTGCAGGCAACATAATTTGAACAACCTTGCATCTCCAACTTAAAGACCTTGTATCTTTTGATCCAGGCTTTGAATAAGCAAACTTCCAAATACAAAGTTATAGTCCTTCATGAAAGGAACAAATTTGTTCTTGACCTTATTTTGAAATTAAGCTTTATCCACGTGTAAACCAGGCACGAAGTAAGCTAATCCAACCTTCCAAAAACTCAACATTTTCTCTAAGTTAGAGAACTTTCCTCTTTTGGTTTTCCCATTTCGACTACCTTCCTCTTTTGGAAATTCTTGATTAAATCTTAATTTTAATATTTATAATGATATTTCCTTGATCCAATTTCACCAAAAATCAAAGAGATGCCTGTTGACTTTGACCAGAATTCCAAAATGTCAACTGTTTGACTTTTTCAGCCTCCGATGAAATCTTTGACTAATCAATCTTCAATTCAATGCCAATCAAGAATCAACCAATAAAACCAACTGAGTGGTTCCTCATAAACCTCATGCTACTTCATAACATATCTCAGTTCCTGAATAAAGAATGTTGACCACAAAGTCAACTGAGTTGACTTTGATCAAAACCCTAATCTTGGGATACCAGGTGAACTTCAAGCTTGTATCTTCAAATCAAAGCCTTGATCAGAGAATCATGAAACCCTAATTATAGGAGGATCTTGATGAAAATGTTGCAATATACTGAGACCTTAGATCCTCTCCTTTTCATCAGAAGATCTTTTAATAGGAGCTTCTTTTCTTGTCAACTTTTGAGTAGTACCAATGGTATGAATGCATGTGTTATACCATGACCTAAATAAAATGTGCATATGAATGTAAGCCAGATAAAAGGGTAGGGCAAATTTGGGGTATAACAAGGGTGTTAAGCCAAACAAGAAATTTATAGATATAAAACAAAAAAGGAAAATATTTGCAAGTTTAAGTACATATTTAAACCTTAGTTTTTATTTAATATATAGTTTCCTAGTATGATATTGAAGGTGAATGGGTTTAATGAGCTTTCAACATCATGTTATAGGATAAATTTATTTCGGTGTCTGAATCATTAACTATTATCCTTAAATACACATTTCATAAATGTGTAAAGTAAAACTTTAGAGGGTGAGTGATAAAATTTATGAAAGATAAATTATACGTATACATATAACCACAAAGTATTCTAATTATTTTACTTAATGATATTGTTAAATTTTCCGTGTATCAGTTTTACCAAAAAAAATGCTACATTAAATATTTAAGAAATATTTATACATATTGATACATATAATCCTATACAAAATAATCATAAGACACCTAGAAAAATAATCATAAGATATTACTTAGAGAAATATTGATACATATACAAAATTTAAAGTACTTTGACACCTAGAGGCTTCTCGACTTTTTAAAAGCCATAAAACAATTTCAACAAATAAATAACATATCACAAGTATTCTAATATGGTACTTAAGGTTATCATGATGGTAGGAAACACATGTCACACATGTAATAGTGACACTCACATACATTTTTAATTCGCTGTCTCCAAACACCCAAGAACGAGTATTTTGATTTGTAGAATTTTGCTTGAAGAAAAACAAAAATAGATGTAAAATGTTTATCAGAGCCTGGTTTCGATCCATGGGCCTGTGGGTTATGGGTCCACCACGCTTCCGCTGCGCCACTCTGATTCACATTAAATTTATGATTTTCACTAAATTAATAGATTGAGCATTGGTAACATGAAAAAAAATCATTCAGTAAAGAGTTTTCATTCGTATAAAATAGGAGACTCAGGTAAGTGTGAAACAATCCATTTGAACAACAGAGGTGCACAACATACAATGATTCCACCGCCTTGGCGATTCCTATGATGGACAGAGAAACACATGTCACCAAGCAAAGTCGGAACAGGATTTCCATTCAAAAAGATTTTTATGGCGTTGGTATCGACAAAGTTGTCGACATTGGGAAACAGAACCAACCCATAGATGAGCAAGGCTAGTATAGCTTCAAAAGCTATCATGCTACCAGTTTCGATGAAATCAAAGGCTTTCTTTACCAAGAAGTGTGAAGTTAAACCCGGGAGGTTTCCTTTGGTAGTCCAATTACTCTCTACTTCAGACTTTTTCATGTGGATACTTGATGCAATGACGTGTGACTTAGGAATGGCTTCCAAACCATTGAAGGGTATTTTGTCAGACACAGGAATACCCAAAAGATTGGCATATTCTTCCAAGGTCGGTACCAACTGGTAGTCTGGAAAGGTAAAACATCGGTAGACGGGATCATAGAACTGAACCAGAGTTTTGAGAAGTCCTTCATCAACATGAGTGTTCAAAATAGGCAAAAGCTTTCCATAACTTTTCCTAAAATTACAAGGATCTTGTACAGAAGATGCTAACTCTATCAGTTTTTCCACATCAGGCGCTTTGAAACCGTACTTTTTGGTATACCTTTTTTCCATAACTTAATCCTATAATGTTTGCAAAGAAAATTCTCTAAATTTTTTTGGAAAAAATCATGTTTTTTATGGAAAAAGATGGGTTTTTTAATGAATGTATGAATGCATGGATGCGTGGATGCCACATATTCAAACATGGTAAAGCAAACATGGTAGTTCAAACATGGTAACACTAACATGGTACTACAAACATGGTAACGCAAACATGGTAACGCATAGGTTCAAAGTCCAAAGTCACGAGCATGAGGTCAGAGAACCAAAATGGGATAGTTCTAGTTAATCACCTGCACAACATGTTCTACTGATACGTCAGAGTCTACATTTTTCTTTCGGATATTACCGGCTTTCCACAATTAAACTCATGAGCCAGCAATATTCTCAAGAAAAACTCGTCTGAGTGTGGTTCTCCGCATGACAACTAATCCAAGTCTTCACCTGAATAGTTTCTGCACCACAACCTAATAAGGCCAGGATGGGTTGGGGTTCTACGGCCAACTCAGCTTCTACAGTTCAATGAAAGTAATAATGTCTTCGCTACGAAACATGCTAAACATATATTACCAACAAGGAACCTCCACTGAGCGGAAGGATTCTCACGTGCGCCTGCACATGACTATACCCTCCACCTAATTTCTTATGTGTACTTAATCCGGGTTAGGATTTGTCCATAATGTATCACTTGTAACAGAACCACGCAAGTAACAGAACCAGAACCACACATATAACAAAAAATGAAATGAAAAATAAAGCAAATAGAATTAACCCTTCCTTTGGAAACAATAAAAAGATGGTCCCCAGTGAAGTCGCCATTTTTCTGTCGCGGGCGAAAAATCGTTTTCTTCCTCTTTTTTGTGGGATGAGACACCTGATGCCTTCTTTGGGCTCGAGTGCTCAAAAAAAATGATTTTTCTTTGTTTCGACCAAACTTTTTATTATTTCCAAAGGAGGAAAAGGAAAAAAGCTGCAATAACCTAAAAGTGGGGGGAGAGATCTTGGGTAAGAGGGTTGGTTATACGAAGGGAAGGTATTAGCACCCAACGTATCTATAGTACTCTATAGGTTTCTTTGCTTTGTTTTTCATTCCATGTTACGGTGGAGGTTCTGTTGTGAAATAGGTGGGACCTAAGGTGTTTGTTTGATTATGCTCGCAAAGATCATCGCGATCCTCTGCATACATATCCCCTAGAGGGAATCAGAGCATCTGTAGCTCGGGTCTACGGGTGCTAAGGTTTGAATGGTTTTTTTTTGTTTTTGTTTTGTTTTGCTCGCCAAGGATCGACCTTGTGCCTACGTATTCTCAAAGGGATGTTGAGAAAGTCAGAGCAATCGTAGTTCCCACTTATGCTAGTGGAAGCAAAGGAAAAGAGACAAATGTCATCTAAATGTTCGATGTATCTAATCTATATCATCACATACATCTGTTTGTTTTTGTTTGAAAATCTTTTCATTATAAGCCCTGGGCCATGCCACTTATGGCGCTTAGAATGATAAAGATGTTTTTTGTTTGTTTAACCAGCCTTGTGGCAAAAACTTTCAATGAAGTCAGCCTTGTGACAAAAAGTTTTGATTAATCAGCCAGCCTCGTGGCAAAAGTTTCAATGAAGTCAGCCTTGTGACAAAAACTTTGATTAATCAGCCAGTACGGTGGCAAAACGGTTTGATTGATTAGCCAGCCTTGTGGCAAAAAAGTTTGATTGATTGATTATTTGTGATGATATAGAAGAGATACTCCTATCATAGAGATGATAAATGTCTAATCTCCTAGGGTATTTGTTTTGGATATTAGGGATGCTTATAAGAAGCCCGTGGGTCCTTGTACGAAGCCCAAGAGGAGGCTATTCGAGGGTCCTTGCATTGTAAGCCCAAGAGGAGGCTATGGGAGGGACAATCGAGGGTCCTTGCATTGTAAGCCCAAGAGGAGGCTATGGGAGGGTCACTCGTTTGTACAAAGCCCAAGGGGAGGCATGGTATAGTTGGTTTGAGCTCTTAGAGCGATTTCACCGGGAAACCATACTCTATGTCCTAACCTAAACTAGGGGAGATTCTTTGCACGAAGCCCAATAGGAGGCTATGGGGAACCTAGTGTTGTACTAAGTTGAACAAGCACACATATCACACATATGAACAAACATGAACAAGTATGAACAAACATGAACATGTATGAACAATTATATATATGACAAAGTGTGTGTATATAATGGAGTTTATGAAGGAAATATACCTGTAAGCATGATCCATTTGTAAACACGGGGGCTCAGGACTTATACTCGAAGAGAGGTCCACTTGAGTTTATTCAAAGCTATGTAAACAGGTATTCACAAAAGGGCTTGGGACTTATACCTACGTGGAGGCCCATGGTATATTTTTGGGAAGATTTAAAGAAAACCTTCATTTTTGGTTTGTTATTCAAAGTTAAAAAACAGATTGAGATATGTACAAAAATGTGTGTGTACAATGAAATACCTAATTTCATGTACTGGAATGGGTATGTACAAAAGGGGCTTGGGACTTATACCTACATGGAGGCCCATGGTATATTTGAAAAGCTTTGGATAATTTGAAGTTTTGTTGTTTTGAAAATGATTTGAAAATTGTTTGAAAAGGTTTTATTTTGAAGAAGTTTTATTGTTTTGAAAACTGTACAAAAAGAAAAAGAAATGGGACTTACACTCTCTAATATTCGAGAGGCCCCACTTCGTTTTTGAAAATCAATTGATCAATTAAAAAGATTTAATCAATAGTTTTCTTTGAAAATCAAAAAGAAATGGTTTATCGCTTTTGAAAAGAATTGCAATCGCTTGTTTTAAAACAATTTGAATTTGACAAAAGTCAACTCAATTAAGTTTAAATAAAATTTTAATGCTTAATTGAGACCTAAGTGATTAGGGTTTGGTCACAATATTTACAAGTGATTAGGTTTGAAAATTAGATGAAAAACAATATTTAAAGTATTTAAAAATACTTAAAAATGTATCATTTTAAACCTAATTAAAAACATATTAAATAAATCTTTTTTTGTGATTTTTTTTGATATTGTTAAAATATGTATATTAAATAAGAGGTGTGTAAAAAATGAATGAAAAATGAATTGATTTGATTGGTTAAATTAAATGATGAAGTTTGTTAAAAAATGAAAGAAAAATAGTGTCAAAAAATTGGTTTTGGTCCTACCAGGGTTTGAACCCACGCACCTACGCTTGCTGACCAAAACATGGACCAACTGAGCCACGCTTGTGGCTTGTTAAACATACGCGTTTTGTAAAATATATTTTAAATCAAGAATTTGAATTTCCCAAACCAAATCTGGCGCCAAGAACACAACCCTAACTGATTTTTGAATTTCTTCAAATCTGTATTGTTTTGATCGATCAAAGGGTCTATCTCACTCGGTTTTGGACGAGGAACATGATGATGACCTTTAATTTCATTTATTTTTGCTCTAAGATGATTAATTCTCTGATGAACACGAAGAACCCTAATATGACAAATCTTTGTGAAATCGTGTATGATCATGATATGATGCAATTGATTGAGGGTTATTATTCAGTGATGGTGCAGAAACAAGATGGTAACTCAGTTTTTTATTTATGATGCATGTATGATAGAGTTTGAAGTTCATGAGCACTTACCTCAAAAACGACCAAGCTGGAGATTGAATTTTGCAAAGGAGGTGTTACAGATGTTGTTGCTCAATCTGGACAGCTTCAATGAACCTTATGGAAGGTATCTGGATGCTTGGAGTGAATTGAAAACACCTGGAGCAGTTGGAGGTACCCGATTTGCAGTTAAGCCTAAGTGTGAATTGAGCTCGATGATTATGATGTTTCAGGTTGATGATGAGTGTTTGGATAGCTCATATGTGATATATGTGAGGTGTGGGAAGTGTTAATTTGGACAGAAATGATCTGGAATGAAAATTGGCATGATAAGGCTCTTCATGTGTTCATATGGAGGTTGAAGAGTGAATCTGAGTTTTGGGTGATTTGGGGTGTGTGAGTGGTTCAAACACATCCCATATGATGTTTATGAGTTGCTAGAACCATCACTTTGGCCATAACTTCAAGGGTTTGGAGGTTGAGTTTTGTACCTCTTAGAAACTTAAGAAACTTGCATTCTAAGAAAGAAAGAGAAAGCCTATAATTTGTGAGACTTTGGTGTGATTTTGAATGGAGTTTGGACCTCTATTTATAGGCCAAAGAGTCTGAACTCAGAGCTTTGCAATTTGCTTCAAGGTTTGATGATTTGGCTTAAAGGATAGAAAGGAATCTTTCACATTTAATGCATATGGTTAAAAGTAACTAAACCATGGTTATTTCTCTAAGCTTCTTATCTCTTTCCATTCTGATCTCAAACCAGAAATATCTTTCAATTATTGCCTCTATGTGTCATCAATTGGATCATTTGGTAGAATAGTGCATAACTTAGTGAAAATGGCATGAAATTCTAAGTGAAAAGTTCACTAATGTCAAAATTCAAAACCATGGCTACACTCCATATTTTTTCATGCTCTTGGACATTTTGGAAAGCTCATGTTGCATACTTCAAAACCCTAGTTGAAAGTTTCTTCAAGACCTTTAAGGAAATGGGTGAAAAAGATCCATGAACTTTGAAGAAAATGAGATTTTGAGTGAAGTTTTCAAAAAGTACCAACTTTGAAGCTCCATATCTCTTAAATGGTTGATTTTATGGAAAAAAAATTATATGTGTCAAAGTTGTTTATTGGATCAAAATCTACAACTTTCATGTTGGAAGTTTTTTTCAGTTTGTAGGTGAAATTTTGAGTTATTCCCCCCCAAAGTTTGGAAAAAACCTTTGAAAAACACTTAGAATTTTTCTAAGTATGGAAAGTCAAACTTTTGACTTTTTGATTCTTGGTTGATTTTCTTGATTTTTCTTGATCAAATGACTTCTCATATCATATATTGATGATTTAAAACTTCAAAAGTCATGGTTGACTAAAATTCCCCAAAAGTCAATGGTGATCTTGTACAGTTGACTTTTTCAGACGAATCGTGTTTCTGGAGATTTCAAATGAAACAGGCTACCCTCATCAAATGAATGGCATGAATGGATCACATTGAAGCATTAGAGGATATTGAGCCATGGTTTGAGTTGTGGCACCATGTCCTGATTAAAAAGTCAGTGGTTTAGTGAATTAGGTCAAAAACCCTAATTGTCGACCTGATGAAATTGATGACTGTGGATCTTGAATTGAGATGTAATTTCCATTGGATATTGTCATAGGGATTATTTGAAGATGATTAAGGTCTTTGATTGACTCCCTGGGGATTTTTAGGGTTTCCCAAATGTGATCCCTGATTTCAGTCCCTGATAGTTCAAAAACCCTAATCTGATGATTTGAAATTTCATTGTTGATCAATCCTTGTATAGGAGATGTTATGAGCCAATGGATTAGGTCAAAATGATGCACTTGGAGTCTTGAGGTCATGTCCCAAGTCATTAGGTCAAATCCTGAGCAAAAGTCAGGAGTATGCTATTTTCAGTCAAAACCCTAATCTGGTTGGTTCAGAGCCTTTGAGATTGTTGAAATGAATCTCTGAGGACCAAATGTTGATTATTGATGAAGATGATTCACTTGAGATGAAGGGAGAACAAAACCCTAATTGATTGTTACTTGTACTGATGAGTGATTTCCAGATTAAACCCTGCTGAGTCACAAGTAGCAAACACAAGCTATGCAATTTGTTAGAGATGCAAATGATGCATATGCAAATGATATGAGGTGGTATCTTAGGTCAAAAATTGGGGTATGACACTACCCTGAGTTGTAAGGTCTTTATCCTATTTCCTTTAAAAATCTATCCTTTCACCGGATACAAACAAAAGGTTCGATTTTGTACTCGAAACAGTAGAATTTTGACTTTGATTTTGAAAAGAATGAGAAGGGATTACCTTAAGAGGTGCAAGTGTGATTGTGTTTGTATTCAGATATTTTATCTTTGAAGTTAGTGATCTAACGGTTCAATTTTATCTTTGACATACACGCAGTTTATATTTGCTGGAAATTAAAGTGCGGAAATGTAAAGTGCGGAAAGTAAATCTACGCTATTACATCGATTGTGCAGGAAATGTAAACTAGCCTATTTACATGAATTTGACATCCTATACATTTATCTAGGAATTTAAATTGCAAGAAAAATAAAAGGCATGTTTTTGGATTTTTTATGATTTATTTTAATTATGATTAATGCATGATTAATTAAAATAAAATGAGGGAAAAGATGAAAATAAATTTTAAACCTAAAAATTAAGTTCAAAATATGTACAAAATATTTGTCAATTAATTTTAAAACAAAACTAATTTTTTTGGAATTTTTGAAATTGATTTGAAATTGATTTGAAATTGATTAAGCTAATTAATACATAATTATACAAATAATTATACAAATAATTAAAACTTAAAGAGAAAATTATCCTAAATATGTACAAAATTAGTTTATAATATATAAACAATATTTAACATAAAGAACAATTTTTTTTATGATTTTTTGATTGGTTAGAATAATTAAAAAGCAAATATATAAATATATACCAATTAATTATGCAAAATATTGAAATTATGAAGAAAAATAAAATATTTTTATTTCAGAAAATAATATATTATTTTAGCAACCTAAAAATATTTTTTTTGTATTTTTTGGATTTTTAAAACTATTTTTAATTAATTTAACAAAGAAATTAAAATAAAAATAGAAAATAAAAGGATACTAATCAGATGTGGTTGATTGGAGAGTCCATGGTGTGGAACACTTGTCAGGTGCGTTGGATGGAAAGTTGAGAAGATCCAAGGGCTCAGATCATGAGGGAGCATGATATGATGGTGGGGAACATGTGCTGAATCCAAGGAGATTCAAACTTTCTGACTGGGACCCACAAGTGCACGCGTGGATGGGAAGCTGGTTGACCAGCCAATCATCAAGAGCCACGCGAGCGGAGGGAAGAGTCAGCTTTGACTGACGAACCACGCTTGGACGCGTGGTCGTCTTCAACCTCTGTCTCTCTTATTTTTTCAAACAAATAGCGGGGGTTTTAAACCTCCTCTATTTTTACGATAATAACGCCATTTTTGGTAGCTTCCCAAACCTGCAAAAATAAGCGTTAGGAATAAAAACAAGTTACCCAGATCCCCTAATTAGGATGCTTTGAGTCCAAATATGATGTTAGTTTCGCTGTTTGAGAGCTGTAGCTATGGATTCGATGGAGTTGAAGTTTTAGCACGCATGAACCTTTGTTAATGGCATGGGATGATTCTCACGTGGTAGCTTACATGTTAAGGCCCAGATCTAGCTTATGGGACCACATGAACTCATTGGAATGATTAGATTACATTGAGGTTGATTAAATATATGAAAACAAAAATTACTTATGTATGAACATGAAGAACACTATGCATGTGTTACGACTCTCATGGGACCATATTAAGGGTTCATTCTTACTTTATATGATCTTAGAAGATGATTGGAATGATTGTTTTGTATTGATATTGATTGGAATATGGAATTCGAAAATTACAAAGTGTATGGAAATTTTGAGAAATTTGATGAGTTTTCTTGCTATGCCTTGGCTATAATTTCGTGTGTGTTTTGTTCTCCTTGTTTGTGGAGTATGCAGCTTCATTTATAGGCCTTGGAGTGCTTAAATTTGAAGCTACCAAGCATTGATTGCTTGGTTGAAATTTTGACTTTTTAGCTTAAGATTCAAGCAACCTTGGCTTGATCTTTCCACCCTCTTGCCCTAGGCTTGCCTCATGCTGCAGAAAATTGAGAATTCTTTGATGAGTCATGCTTAGAATTCAAGCTACATATTATCCTTCCATTTTCCTTTTTAAATTTAATCTTATATGTGATAAAATTAAATCAAAAATGGATAAAAATGATGTGGGCTTTGTCTTGGTCGTGGGAGGCCCATTATATTATGGAAATGATGTTTGAACCATGAAAACTTGGCCCCATTTGGAAAAAATGCATTTTTGAGCAATGTTGGTTTCATGCATTTTCCCAAAATTTAGCCAACTTCAACAAGGTGTAAATCCCTCAATTTTTGTCATATGAAGGAGTTCTTGCACTTTTTGGAAACCTCAAAGAGTCCTCTAACCAATGCCTTTGGTCTCATGTCAAAATGATTTTTGATGCTCCTTGTGTATCCTTTTGAAAAAAGTGTCTTTTTGTTGAATTTGAAAATGACCTGTAATGTCTTTGGTCATATTTTTCAAATGGTGAATGCAATGACCATGGTATCAATTGCATTTGAAGGATAATTGAATTTCCTTCAAAATGAGCTTTGGTTTGAATTTTTTGGATGAAGGATGAGAGAGTTATGACCAGTCAAAGTTGAGTTGACTTTTCAGGCAAAAACCCTAATTTTGAATCTTAGGGTTTTGTTGATTTTTGATCTTTCCTTGATGAATTATGATCATCCAATGATCAAATGATGAATCCTTTGACAAAATATGGACTTTGACAAAAAAATTCATTTTTGACTGTCTGTTGACTTTTTGGGTCAAACGGGTTGTCTGTTGACTGTTTGAGCTGCTGACGGTGCGTCTGAGTGAATTGAAGTTTGAAAATTTGTATGATGGTACTTTGAGATATATGGATGTGCATGAAATCCATTTGAGGTCTCAAAAGCTTGTTTCTCCTGTAAAAACAAGAAAGCCCTAGTCAGGGACTGTTTGTGTAGGAGACAGTTAAACGTACCTGATTTTTGTGCAGTGTTGAGTCTCTGCTAATCGCGTGATATTCAGAAGACTTCTATATCGCGTGATATTCAGAAGACTTCTAGAACAAAAATCTTGGAATTTTGAATTGTAACAGATTGATTTGATTGATGGTACAAAACACTGAGAATTGTACTGCCAGCAGTTTGGCTGTCAACTGACTGTTCAGGTATTGACGTAGCAGTTAGAGTGAAAAATCAACAGTCAAAGTTAATTTTTTTTTTGTTGTTTTTGTTTTTGTTTTTATGTGAAAAATGAAAGTTTATTTACATGACTTGTTAAAAACACAGACATAATAAATAACTAATATATACTGTTACCAGTACAGTCTGAGTTTCCTGATTCTGCGCCTGCAAAAAGATTTAACTCTGTAAAAATTGTGTCAGTACTATTTATCTGTAAATAAATAAATAGCATGTGTGAAGTAATAAACAGTATTTGGCGTTTGCGTAAGAATAAATTCAACTGCAAGCCAAATTACTGTATAAGAAAAATTCTAAAAACTAAGTATTTCATATGTCAGGATATTTGTTGAAATAAAAATCCATGATTATATGAGACTCTTAATTTTCAGATTGGAGTTTTCTTGAAAAAAGATGCGGGCAAATTTTGGGGTATAACAACTTCTTATGATTCAAACTATCTCCATACTAATTTTCAAGCCTTGAATCACAAGATTGCTCAGTCAATTGCCCAGATAGTCAACAGTCGACTAGTTTGTCATGAGTAATATCATCAAGATAAAATCTACAAATGAAAAATATGTTCCAAAGTGGATTTTAGAGGATATCCTGGGATTTCCAAAAAGTCCTAGAACGTCTCCATATGATAAAAATTGAAGGAGTTATGGCTTGCACAAGTTGGACTACTTTTGAGAAAATGCAAAAGGTCAAAGTGAAGAATTTTAACTTTTTGAGTAATGGGCTTTAAAGTTTTGAACCATCCACGAAATTTTGAGCCCAAGGGAGGTCCATTGGTCAAATAATATTACTATTATGATATTATTTCATTTATATTTGATTTTAATCAATTAAATTCAAATAAAATCAAGTAAAATCATGAAATAATTCTAGGATCAATGTTCCAAATTTCTCCTTGATTTAATCTGATCCAAGCTTGATCCAAGGACCCTGGAACAATCCCTACAGTGCACCTTCAGCATTCATCCGCACTTGATCCCAATAACCTTTATTTCTTCCTTTTTATTATTTATTTTAACCTTGTTTTTTATTTATTTTTCTTTCTTGATTTCTCTTCTATCTTTTTTTTTTATTAATTAACCAACCATTTAGAATTAGTTTTTAGGACTAACCCAAATTTTTTCAATTAATTTTTAATTAAAATTAGGTTTTTTTTTCATTTAAGTTAATAACCATTAAAAATACAAAAATTAAATTTAGGTTTTAATTGGTTTAATAATTTTAATTAACCTAGTAATTAGGTTTTATTAATTTAACTTCGATTAGGTTTTCTAATTAACTATAAATTAGTTTTTATTTAGTATTAATTTAATTAATTTAGAATTAGGTTAATTTTGAAGGATAGAAAAACACTTAGAAAGGGGGGGGGGGTTGAATAAGTGTAGCTTTAAAAACTTGTAAGATAAAAACAATTTGCACAATGATTTTTATCCTGGTTCGTTGTTAACTAAACTACTCCAGTCCACCCTCTTGGAGTGATTTACCTCACCTAAGGATTTAATCCACTAATCACACTTGATTACAATGGTTTTCCACTTAGACAACTGCTAAGTCTTCTAGAGTATCCTGATCAAAACCTGATCACTCTAGGAACAAACTGCTTAGACAACTTCTAAGACTTGCTAAAGTATACTGATCAATAACCTGATCACTCTAGTTCTTACAACTTAATGTAAACAAATTCTTTTAAGAGTTACAATGCTTCTTATAAATCTATTATCACAACTGTGATTTTCTCTTAAGTTTAAGCTTAAATCTCACTAAGATATTACAACAACAATGTAGTGAGCTTGATGATGAAGTTTGAGAGCTTTTGAATCTGACAGCGTTTCTGTATAATGCACAAGTGTTGTTTTTAGCTTCTCATCAGAACTTCATATTTATAGGCACTTGAGAAGATGACCGTTGGGAGCATTTAATGCTTTGCGTATTCCGTACAGCATTGCATTTGATGTTTCACTCTTTTGTCAACTACCTCGAGCCTTGTTTTCGCTGTGTCTACTGACGTTGCCTTTAATAGCTTCTAACGTTCCTTTTGTCAGTCAGAGTAGCCTTCCAGTCTAGTACTTGCTTCTAATCTGATGTTTGTGTAAACAACGTTTGAATATCATCAGAGTCAAACAGCTTGGTGCAGAGCATCTTCTTGTCTTCTGACCTTGAAGTGCTTCTGAGCGTGATACCATGAGAACTTCAGTGCTTCTGCTTCTGATCTCTTGTTCTTCTGATGCTTCCATAGACCCACGTTCTCATTCTGCTTGACCATCTTCTGATGTCTTGCCAGACCATGTTCTGATGTTGCATGCTGAACCTTCTGAGTCAGTTGCTTCTTACGTTGATTTTGTGCATACTCTTTATATAATTCCTGAAACGGAAATTGCATAGTATTAGAGTACCACATTATCTCATACAAAATTCATATGCTTGTTATCATCAAAACTAAGAATATTGATCAGAACAAATCTTGTTCTAACAAATTTAGAATTAGGTTAATTTAGAATTACTTTAATAATTAAATTAATTTAGTTTTTTCACTCAATCTCCGTAAACCTGATTTTTTTTCCAACCCTAGTCTTGGTTTTTTATCTGATTTCTATTAACAGTGGTTAACTTTGCCCCATTTGGGTTTACCTTTTGCCTTGCCTTTTTATTGCTTGCTAAATTATTCATAATTTTGTATCTGCTACGAGGTTGTAACAATTTTAATTTTTGATCTGTTCATTTTATTGTAACTGCCCCAAAGCCTTGTAATAGCTTAGGTTTATTTTCCGTATTTAAAAAGTTTTCTGCCTTTCTTTCCGGGTTTTTGACTATGTAATCCCCCACCTGAAGCCTTGTAACAGCGTATGGACATTTATATTTCTGCCTTTATTTTAATTGTGTGGTTAGTAATTTAGGGAGTGATAAGCCTGTTAATTAATTTAGATCACTAACTTTATAAGATAAAATATCTGAATTGAAGCACATGATTGTTGCACCCACGCACCTTTAAGGTAATCTCTCTTATGCTGCCTTTCAATCAAAATAGTCAAGTCCCTCGGATGTAAGGATACCTTAACCTGTTGCCTTCGATTCAAGTCATCATAGTCCCTCGGAATAAAGATCATAGTCCCTTCGAGTTGCCTACAAAAAATGATCTCGTCCCTCGATGTTGCCTCGATAAATGATAATCGTCCCTTCGATTGCTAAGGTATCCTTACTGGTTGCCTGCAAATGACTATTCCGTCCTTTCCTAAGACTTCCTTCCCTTCTTATGCTATGGATAGACTTATGACAAACGATGACCCTCGATGACCCGTACATCCAATGAAAAGGACTACCTGCCTCCTTATGGTATGGATAGCCCTTTCAAAAGAAAGACTTAAAGAACAAGAAAGACAAACTTAGGGTAGGTAGCTCTTAACTGCTTGCTCACATTCAAATCAAATTCAAATGCTTTTCGCACTCCTTTTCAAAACAATTTCCAAAAGGCTACACTTATTTACAAGTTAAAGTCCTTATTCAAAAAAATCTTTTCTAAACACACACGACACTTCTTTTCAAACAATTCAAACAAACAAAGTGAGCCAAGCAATTAAGAGCCCATGGATAACCATGGATACAAAGGGTGCTTACACCTTCCCTTTGTATAACCTACCCCTCAAACTCAAAATCTTTCAAAGGTTTTTCCTGTTATTTTTGCCTTTCCAATTGGATATAGTAAAAGTCGGTGGCGACTCTTGCTATCCGTAACATTTTTTAAAAGTCAGTTCTCCCACCGTATTACACCAGTCAAAGAGAAAATTTCAAAGATGGAGATGTCATTAATGTGGAAGATTTGGACACATAAAACATTTTTGTTTCAGACTATATGGTTACCCCAATCAGACACTTTAGGCCAGACCTAAGCAGAATGTTCCTGTTAAGAAACAACAACGGGTTGCTAAAACTACCGCCTTAATAGCCCACCCTTCTTTAAGAGTGTCAGCCAAAGAAGACTGGTACTTTGATAGTGGCTGCTCAAAGCACGTGATTGGAATAAAGAACTTATTAGTAGATATCAAACCTTATTCCACTAGTTATGTGACCTTTGGTGATGGAGCTAAAGGAGAGATCAAAGGGGATGGAAAACTAAAATGTCCTAGAGTTCCAAAACTGGATAATGTTCTGCTTGTAAAAGGACTGACTGCAGATCTGATCAGCATCAGTCAACTATGTGATCAAGGATTCAATGTCATATTCACCAAAGATGAAGGTGTAGCCACAAATGGAGAAAATGAGGAAGTCATGAAGGGATTCAGATCCAAAGACAACTGCTACTTGTGGGAGCAAAAAACCTCTAGTTATTCCACTGTGTGCTATATGGAAAAAGAAGAAAAAGAGGTTAAATTGTGGCATCAAATACTTAGACATCTACATATAAGAGGGATGAAGAAGATCATATCTAAGGAAGCTGTGAGGGGAATACCAAAGCTACAAATTGATGAAGGAAAAGTATGTGGAGAATGTCACGTTGGCAAACAAACCAAGATGTCACATCCAAAGATCAAACATCTTACCACTTCCAAGATTCTGGAATTGTTACATATGGATTTGATGGGACTAATGCAGGTAGAGAGTCTTGGTGGGAAGAAGTATGCCTATGTGGTAATTCATGATTACTCTAGATACACCTGGATAAGCTTCATCAGAGAAAAATTAGATGTGTTTGAGGTGTTCAAAGACCTATGTACAAGACTTCAAAGAGAGAAGGAAAGTGGTGTGGTCAGAATCAGGAGTAATCATGGGAAGGAGTTTGAGAATGCCAAATTTGCTTAATTCTGCTCTTCTGAAGGAATCAGTCATGAATTTTCCTCACCTATCACTCCTCAACAAAATGGAGTAGTGGAAAGGAAAAACAGGACTATTCAAGAATCTGCCAAAGCTATGATCCATGCAAAGAGGCTACCTATGTACTTTTGGGCTGAAGCAATGAATATAGCTTGCTATGTTCATAACAGAGTAACATTGAGGAAAGGAACTTCTTCCACACTGTATGAAATATGAAAAGGAAGGAAACCTACTGTGAAGTACTTTCATGTATTTGGAAGTAAGTGCTATATCTTTTTATATTGTGAGCAAAGAAGGAAAATGGACCCCAAAAGTGATGAAGGTATATTCCTGAAATACTCCACACCTAGCAGAGCATATAGAGTATTCAACTCCAGAACACAAGTCTTGATGGAATCCGTCAATGTTATTGTTAATGACCAACATGAAAACTTCAATGTCACAGAGGATATTGGAACATTCTTTGAAACTCAAGCTGAAAGATCAGTCAAAATTGAAGACCTCAATGATTCTCCTCCAGAATCTGAATCTGAAGCACCCAACAAATGACCCTCTATTAGAATTCAGAAAGATCATCCCAAAGAAGTTATCTTAGGAGATCCCAGCATGGTATAATGACTAGATATAAAGAGATCATTGCCAACTCATGCTTTGTATCCAAAATTGAACCAAAAAATGTGAAGGAAGCTCTGACTGATGAGTTTTTGATCAGTGCCATGCAAGATGAACTGGAACAGTTCAAAAGAAATGAAGTATGGGAATTGGTCCCTAGACCTGAATGAACAAACATTATTGGTACCAAGTGGATATACAAGAACAAGTCTGATGAAAAGGGAGTTAGAACTAGAAATAAAGCAAGGTTGGTGGCTCAAGGCTACACTCAAGTTGATAGGGTAGATTTTAATGGATCTTTTGCACCTGTTACAAGACTTAAATCAATAAGATTACTCTTAGGAGTAGCCTGCATTTGAAGTTCAAGTTATTCCAGATGGATGTAAAAGTGCCTTTCTGAATGGGTACTTGAATGAGGAAGTGTATATGGAACAACCTAAAGGCTTTGTTGATCCAAATCTTCCTAACCAATAATGTTAGTCACAAAAGAACACCTGCACCTACTCATTTAAAGTTATCTAAAGATGAAGGTGGCACTAGTGTTGACCAGAGTCTGTATAGGAGCATGATTGGAAATCTGCTATATCTAACAACTAGCAGACCAGATATTGCTTTTGTAGTTGGAGTATGTGCTAGATATCAAGTAGAATCCAAAGTAAGTCACATAAATCAGGTCAAGAGGATTCTCAAATATGTGAATGGAACTTGTGATTATGGTATATTGTATTCTCATGGGTGTGAACCTATCCTATCTGGGTATTGTGATGCTGATTGGGCTGGAAGTGCTGATGATAGAAAAAGCACATCTAGAGGATGTATCTTCTTGGGAAACAATCTCATATCATGGTTCAACAAGAAGCAAAATTGTGTCTCTTTATCTACTGCTGAAGCTGAGTAAATAGCAGCTGGTAGCAGCTGTTCCCAACTGGTTTGGATGAAGCAAATGTTGACTGAATTCAATATCACACAGAATGTCATGACATTGTATTGTGACAATATCAGTGCCATCAACATATCCAAGAATCCTATTCAGCATAGCAGAACCAAACATATTGATATTAGACATCATTCATAAGAGAGCTTGTAGAAGACAAAGTGATTAGCTTAGAGCATGTATCCGCTGAATTATAAGTAGTTGGCATTTTCATAAAGGCTCTAGATGCTACTCAATTTGAGAACTTGAGGGGAAAGTTAGGAATATGTATCTATGAGGAATTATAGCAATTAAAGGTGTTGGGGAATAATGTTTTGGACAATTTAAATAAACATTTTGTATCGTGGCTGCTATTTGGACAAACCCTTAAGTTCCCTCCTATTTCTCAATTCTTTCAATCTCAACTCCACGGTCACTCTCTCTCTATCAAGAACCTCCATCACTCTCTGAACTGTTTCATCTCCCTCACTCTCATCAACATCCATCCAACAAAGTTTCATAACTTCTAAAAGATTCTGAAAATGTCTCAACCTTCAGAACCTTTTTCTCCCCAGAAGACGTCCCCCATCTCCGCTCCTGATTCAAGTCCAAGAAATGAACATGTCAACCCTAATCACGTTCTTGTTGTTGCTCCCCTAAAAATGGTGACTACTGAAGATCTTGATGTGAAGAAGGCTCACACCCCACATGCAAGAAGATCTAAAGAGAATGTTCGTGGTAAGGGAACTAACCCTTCATCTTCTACACCGCATGAATAGTTGACTAAGAAAGGATTTGAGTATGTTCACAATGCGATTGCAAAGATTGTTACTAGGATCTTGCATGAACAACATCAGGTTCTTGGAATAACCGTTCCTTTGCAATCTGTTATTTCTAAAACCCCCCAGAACCCTGAACTCAATGAAGATACCATAGGGAAGAATACTGATGATGATGTTCACACAACTGGTGGTGATGCTCACATGGTTGATGATGATGTACACATTCCCAATGATGATGTACAAATGACTGAGGAGGAAGAGGATGATGTTGGAGTTCAAAAGAATAATGATAATGCTGATGTTACTCCGGATGTCACTAACAACACTGAAGATGGACCTGATGCTGATGCATGTATAAATGTTGTCAATCTTGATGATTTGTCTGATAGTGATTTGGTGGCCAATGTGAACCCTAGCATAGCAAAACGCCTCATGACAAGAAGAGGGAAGAAGGTTGTTAATCAAAGTCCTCCCAAGAGGGAAGTTGTCCTTAAAAGCACCTCTGGCCCTATGAAGAGGAAAGTTCCAAAGAGTACCTCAACTGGACCCATCAAAAGTAAAGATGTGTCCCAAAGTACCCCTATTGGACCTGTTAAGAGTAAGGTTGTGCCTAAGAGCACCTCTGTTGGCCCTACCAAATCCTGGAGCAAGGTTGTTCCCAAGAAAATGAAGGCTCAAGTTATTGCAGAATCAGATTCTGATGTTGCTATGGATTATCAAGACACTCCATTGAAGAAGAAACCAACCACTAGCAAGCTTGCTGCTAGTGTGCCTGAGGTACCTATTGATAGTGTCTCTTTTCACTATCCTTCTAGTGCCAACAGGTGGAAGTATGTGTACCAGAAGAGGCTGGCCTTGGAGAGGGAGTTGGTTCAGAATACCCTTAAGTGTAAGGAGATCAAGGACCTGATTAATGAAGTTGGGTTAATAAAGATTGTAACTCATTTCTCTAAGTGTTATGAGATGCTGGTGAAGGAGTTTATTGTGAATCTATTAGAAGACTGTGCTGATAGAAAGTCAAAAGATTTTAGGAAAGTGTATGTGAGAGGAAAGTGTGTCACATTCTCCTCAACTATTATAAACAACTATCTAGGAAGATCTGATGAAGCTCAACCTGAGCTGGAGGTGTCTGACAACAAAGTATGTGAGGTTATCACTACTGAGCAGGTGAAAAGCTGGCCCCTGAAGGGAAAATTTTTTGCAAGCAAGCTCAACATAAAGTATGCCATGCTACACAAGATTGGAGATGCTAACTGGCTTCCCACAAACCACAAGTCAATCGTTGCTACTATCCTGGGAAAATTTATATATGCAGTTGGAACCAAGACAAGGTTTGACTATGGTACTTACATCTTTGATCAGACTATTAAGCATGCAGGCAGTTTTAGTGTAAAAAGGTCCTATTGCCTTCCCATCTATTATATCAGGTATCATTTTGAATCAGTATCCTAACATTTTAAATGAAAATGACTCTGTCTGCAAGAGAGAAAGTACCATGTCTTTCCACTACAAGCTGTTTCAAGGAACCCATGTTCCAGACATTGTCATGACTTCTGCTGAGACATCCAAGGGAACCTCAAAGAAAATCTGCAAGGAACTGGATGCCAGGAAGGTGGCTCTGGAGAAGATGATAAGCACATTGGAGATGGATGAGAATGATACTTTTGTTGATGCTGCAGAGACAGAAGGACAAGCTGAACAGGAAAATGGAAGTGATTCTGATGACGAGAAGGAAGAAGAAGAGGTCAGTTTAGCTGATGGCACAAATAAGGAAATTGATGATGATAGCTCTAGTGGCTCTGAGTCTGATGACTAGAGTATTTCTGGTCTTTTTAATGGTGATTTTTAATATTTTTGTTGAATTTTGATCTGGTCTGTACTTAATATGGATATCTAGTTGCTTTGGCAACTTTTACGGCCAAAAAGGGGGAGTGAAATGTCACCCTAGAACAGATGAACAACTTTTCTTGATTAAGTTGTATGGATATCTAGCTATTTCTGAAGTTCTGAAGTTCCCTCTGATGTGATATTGTAGCTAACGAATGCTAATTAGCTATGTGTTCTGATTGGTTGGTATTATAGCTAATGATGTGTAGTGTAGATGTGTGTTATGATTGGTAGATGTGTGGTAGTGTATTAGCTATCCTACATGATGAAGTTGTATGATGTTTTTTTTGCTGCATGTGATCTCTGATATGGTGACAGGTTGTTTTAGCCAAAAATTTGCCAAAGGGGGAGTTTGTAGATTTTTGTGATTGGCTGCATTTTATGGTAAAACATAGGTCTGTGTTTAGATGTCTTGACTATGTCATGACATGCTTGTGTAGTGTACTACAGGATTTGTGTGCTTAGCTAATACAGAGTTTTACTGGATGTCATGCTGAATGTTGTGACATCAGTATCTGGACAGAATGGGTTGTTATGTTTTCTGTTATGTTTCCTTATTTAACTCAGGCTATATTTTAGGAAACCATCTATTCAGTGTTGATTATATAATAATAAGAGACCACGCCTATGGCCTATATTGTAGCACCCTGAAACTGTGGAAATTAAGTTAACTTGGTTAACTCTAATTTATATACTTTAGGCCCAATGCCCAGAATCTACCTATGAGAAGATTGCTAATCCTACTTGCAGAGGCAGAGATTTTTAAGTGAAGAATTCTGTGTTTTGTGAACTGAGTTTTTACGTGTGTTTCTGTCTTAGTGTTTTCTTGTAATCCAAGCAATAATCACTTTAATGATTGTATTGGAATAGGGTGTTTAAGTTGTAATTGGTTGTGTCACTCTAAGCTTTTAAGCACGAGTATTGTGTCTCTTGATTGAAGCTTTTCAGCAAGATCAAGATTTGTTTGAAGTGGGTCTTCAAGTTGAATTTATTTGTGTTTGCTTGTTTGTTATCACTGCTGTGATTGAGGGGGAGTGAGTAGGAACTCAGGTCTAGAATTAGATTGGTATTGCATTGGGTAGGTCTTAAATGAGGAGAGTAAACTGGTTGTTTAGCTCTGAATTAATACTACTTATAGTGGATTTCCTCCCTAACTTGGTAGCCCCCAGAGTAGGTGTTGTTGTACACCGAACTGGGTAGACAATTCCCTGTGTTCTTTACTATTTTTATTTACTTACTGCTAAAAAGTAATAATTTGTTCGGTAGTGGATGTCATAACATCCGATATGACATCGATTGTCTGTTACTAGAATTTTCACTATTGATTTTATAAATTTTTTGACGTTCTTTAAAATCTAGGTATATTCTACCTGTCATGTCTATATTTTAGACCTAGATTAATAAGCCGTTGTTACGTCTCGCCTATTTTTTAGGATTGGATTGAATGGTTAAACAATTGGATTTTGTTGTGTGTGGAATGAGAAACAATTGGATGGTTTCAAGAGAAATAATTGGATGGTTTCAAGAGAAATAATATGGGTTGATTTATTTTAATATAGAAATTTTATGCCTTCAAATATGAAAGATATATTTCAAAATTATAATTTGTAAATTCTAGTGCTTTGAAATATATTTAAAATCGTGTTTATACTCATATCATATTCTTGAGTTTATTGAAATTAGGGGTGGCAAAACGGGCCGCCCGCCCCGCCCGCCGCCCGCCCCGCCTTATGCCCGCCAAAAAACGAGTGGGGGCGGGCATGCCCGCCAAGTAAAATGGGCATAAAAGTCATGCCCACCCCGCCAAGATGGCGGGTTGGCGGGCGGCGGGCTTACCCGCCTATTTTTATTTATATTTTTTTAATAGATTAATAGGCTTTTCTTATCTTTTAATTAAACTTTTCACTTATTTTTTAAAACAATTTTTTATAAAAGCAACTTTTTAACAAATTTACTTAAAAAAATATTACATATATTTATAAATAAATGTATAAAATAAACCATCAAGAATTAAAATTACTAGAATTAACTAAAAAAAGAGTGAATTTTGGAGGAGAGGCGGGTTTTGGCGGGCGGCGGGCTTTGGCGAGGCGGGTATGGCGGGCGGCGGGTTTTTGCGGTGCGAGCTTTAGCGAGCGGCGGGCCTAAAATCCCAACCCAACCCGCCATTTTTTGGCGGGTGGCGGGTCGGCCCGGCGGTCCACGACCCGTTTTGCCACCCCTAATTGAAATTATATATGTTTCCTAATTATTTACGTGTCACTCATAAAATATTATAATTATTTTGTAATAGGCAATTTAAATTGTATCATCCCTAAATTATATCAATTTATAATTAAATTCTTATATGTTATATAACGATTTACTTTTTATTTATGAATTGATTTTGAGATGATTATATAATGTTCTAAAAGTCATCAAAGGTCAATGACTCTGCATATAGGAGTGAATGTCACATTCTCTGAGGTTAGCTGTAATAAGGAGAAATTATTTTTCAATAATGTCCACTCCTTTTGAAAGAATATAAAAAGTGCATTTATGTAAAATTGTTAATTTTCCAAAATATTTTGAATTAAAAACACCTGATTTATTGTCATAAATTGATTTCTTGTTATATACTCAAATAAATAAAAAAATCTAGTTTTATGAGTATATTAAAATCTTATTATTTTGAGAGTTTTATTCTGGAAAATTAATTAATCACTATTAATTTGTATAATTGTAATCTCACCTATCGTGGATACAATTATACACATTTTCCTATTTTGAGTAAAATATAATTATTTTTATTTGTATGATTGTAACTAACCTTTCACGTATACAATTGTAGAAATCTTGTGTGATAAAATAATTAGATTTATTTTAATTATAATAAATATTATATTGATAATGATTATATCCTATCGGTGTATTATTATTAGTATAATTTATTTTGTTCAATGTACTTGTTATTTATGATTATGTAAATTATGATTTGAGTAGTCTATCGGTATTAGAATTTTCGGTGATGTAATATTTGTACATTGTTGTTATATTTCTTATTATGGAAACTATTATTTAATAACTAAGAAATTATTTTAAAGACATGTAATACTTTAAGAAATTAAATAATTTATTGTTAAATTTTTTTAATTATTATAATTTATTTCAATTCTCTATGTATTATGTAAGTGATTGACATACCCTATCGGTGTGACATTACTTGACATGATCAGTTGTGATAAAGAAAATAGTTGAGTATTTGTATAAATATGTTAAAACTCTTACATTAATAATTCAACTATTTTTCTCTATCAAGTGGGAGAATTTAACATGTCAATTATATAGAAATAAGAAATAAATATTAATTATTTAATATAATTTTATTTTATTGAGACTTATATTGAGGATAGTGTAGTCTTATGTTATTGATGGAAATTTATGACTACTTGTGTTATATCTTCAATATTAATTGAATTAAATTTTCATATCTTTCCGCTACATAGAACATAATATGTTTCTCAAATGTGTATAGTTATATTTGTAGCATTTGAGTTTTGAGTGAGTTATTAAGATATTGTATATAATCTTATATTTAAAATTATAGAGATTTGATGTCACCCAAATGATGGTAAATCTTTTATATGATCATAGTGTTTCATGTGAAATTATATCTATAATGATATATTTTGTTTACGTGCAAAATATGTGGTTGAGTTTGTTAAATTTTAATGATGATATACTGTACAACCACTTATAAGTGTAGTTTTGTACTAAAAATAAAATTAGTACCCCATTGTATAATCAGAGTATTTAATACTAGTGGGCTCTGATAAATGTATATCCATTTTTTTATGTTGGATTATGGGAGTATATGTGTACACAATCATATAACCTGAAAAATTTAGATTATTATTCTCATATGGTCATACATTCTTGCGTGCACTGTAAATATATCATATCTTCAAAATATACTCTAAGAGGTCCTATTCTATTATACTGAGATAAATATTATTCTCTTAATCTCAGGAAACATCATTTGATGTTTAGGTCGCTATTGAAAAGACACAATAATTCTTTGGCATGCAATAATATTGTGTTACTCTATCTTCAATAGTCCACTTTTGTCAGGTCATAAGATGAAAGTACAAGTAAATATCAATACTCCTATCGAGTATGATATTGTATTATGAATGTACTTATGATAAAATGTAATTACTCTCGTAATAGGATAAGCCTATATGTAATTACTATTCGTAGACCTATGTGGATATTCTATGACCTATAATTTAAAACTCATTAGTATAATCACTACCCAAAGACTTATACACATGAGTAAGTCTTATGATATTTTGGGTTAGTGAGAGTCTATTATTAGCATATTCATATGCTTGGGCAATTCTATATACCATATTTCTCTTGACTTAAATATTTTATTCTAAATTCATCATTGTTTAAATAAATGCGGGTCTTTAATATGTATGATTTGTTTTCCCTATCGGATACAATTTCTGCACTGTTGAAGCTTACTTATCTTTTTGATTGATTAGTGTTTTGACCATTATTGATATTCTAATATTGAAATTAATATTAAAATAATTAATTAGTGTCATCCAAGTGGGAGATTGTGTGATTAATTATTTTAATTAATCAAATATGGATTGACACATTTAATTATTAGTAAATTATATTATGGTCAATTGATATTAAACACTAATTATATATGAATTATTTGATTGGGTTTTGTGCCTAAATGGACCGTGATGGGTTGGACCATTCAGTTAAGCCCAATGAGAGGTTCCTTCCCTCAGCCGTTTAGTTATTTAAGAGTTTCCCCATTAGACGATTAATATACTGTGAAAACCCTAGACGACAAGGAGGATAGTAATCCTCTCATATCACCTTTTTAACGGCATTCTCTCAAATCCTACAAGGTACACCATTCCTATCATTGTTGATTATTATTTAATATAACAATATACTGTTAATTTGTATCTATTTGAATTTGTTAAATCCATCACTTCTTTCATTTGTTCAACACTATTTCCATCATCACCATTTGTTTCCTTGAAGCAAGTGCAAACACATTCAAGTTCCAAGATCTGAGTTTATTTCTCAGAAGTTTCGTGCTCTAATCTGAAGATTATTCATGATCATCAAGATCTAAGGAGGAAAGCAGCTTGTAGAGTTGTCTTTGTTTTGATCCAAGATTCGTTTCAGATAAGTATTCAAAACTTTCTGAGCATGCTAGAAACACGTATTAGGGCATTTGCATCTGGAAGCTCCTTCCACCGGGAGGCTGGGTGATTAGAACCACATGTATGAGGTGGTTGACTGTTGCATATGTTTGATCTTACAAACACTACTAGAAAATTCGCTTTTAGTGACCGATTTAGTGACCAAAATATTTCGGTCAGTGTAATGACTGAATTAGCCACCAAAATATGATATTCATGAGCCAATTTTAAGAGGTCATTAAATCAATCACTAAAATAAATCAGCCACCGATTTAGAGACCAAAATTTAGTGACCGAAATTTTGATCACTGTAGTGACCAAATTAGCCACCAAAATTTGATATTCATGAGCCAATTTTAAGAGGTCACTAAATCGGTCACAAATTTTTTTATATACATTTTAATTTATATATAAAAATTAGAGACTGAAATTTCGGTCACTAATATTTTTTGTTTTCTTTTTCTATTTTTAATCCTCTTTATTATGTTATTATTTCCTTTCCATTTTTTATTAAGATTTTAATTCTCTTTCAATTTTTAATTTTTACTAAATTTTCATATTTTTTATTGTTTTAGCATATAACATATTTATATAAAACTATATGTATATATGTTTAAATATAAAATATAACAATAGATATGAACTGGTGTAGTGGCAAGTTCTTATTTAAATACACAGAGGTCACAAGTTTGATTCCTAGGAATAACAACTTTTGAATTTATTTTATGAAAAAGAACACTAAAATCGGTCACAAATTTGGTCTCAAAATTTCGGTCACTAAATTCGTCACAAAAGCTTAGCGACTAGCACTTTTCAACCGAAAAATAATGGTCACTAAATCGGTCGCTAAACGTTTTTGTGATCGATTTTTAAGCCTTTTCGGTCTCTAATTCGGTCATTAAAAGCGAAATTTATAATTTCTTTGAATATGCGGTGATTGTTTACGATGCGTTTTGATGTCACGTTCATACTCTATGCTTGAAAATGAACTGAATGATGTGTATGGTGTTGATTCTGGGGAAGTTTTGTTAAGCTACAATTTTAGAGTTGTCTTCGGATAGCATGATATAGGATTCAAATGGAGATATTAGTGGTAGACTCACACTCAGTGGTGAATTCCGAGTCAGACGGTGCCGGTTTTACGTTTTTCTAGAGAATCTCAGAATATCAAGTTGCTGCTTCAAGTGGTCTGATCAAGTTGCTGCTTCTTTAGAGAATCTCAGAATATCTGAAGAGCCAACACCCAGAAGATCTTCTAGACTCAACTCTTCTCATCCAGAAGATGTTATCATTGGAAAGAAGGATGATCCTATCAGAACAAGAGCATTCCTTAAGAACAATGAAGAATGTCAATTTGGTCTAGTATCTCTGATTGAGCCAACTTCTGTTGATCGAGCTCTGGAGGATGCTGACTGGATAATTTCCATGCAAGAAGAACTAAATCAGTTTACAAGGAATGATGTTTGGGATCTAGTTCCAAGACCAAAAGGATTTAACATCATTGGAACTAAGTGTGTCTTCAGAAACAAGCTAAGCGAAAAAGGAGAAGTTGTAAGAAACAAAGCCAGACTGGTTGCTCAGGGCTATAGTCAGCAAGAAGGCATTGACTATACAGAAACCTTTGCACCAGTGGCCAGGCTAGAATCTATTCGTCTTCTAATTTCATTTGCCACTCAGCATAACATCACTATGTATCAGATGGATGTTAAGAGTGTCTTCTTAAATGGTTATATAGATGAGGAAGTATATGTCCACCAACCTCCTGGTTTTGAAGACTCTAAGTCTCCAGAACATGTTTTCAAATTAAATAAATCATTATATGGCTTGAAGCAAGCTCCCAGAGCTTGGTATGAAAGATTAAGTTCTTTCCTTCTGGATAATGGTTTCACTAGAGGACAAGTGGATACAACTCTCTTCTGTAAAACCTTTAAAAGGGATATTTTAATTTGCCAAATTTATGTTGATGATATCATATTTGGAACATCTAATGCTACACTTGGATAGGAGTTTGCTAAGTCTATGCAGGTAGAGTTTGAAATGAGCATGATGGGAGAACTCAAGCATTTCCTTGGGGTCCAGATCAATCAAACTTCTAAAGGAACTTATGTTCATCAAAACAAGTATGTGAAAGAACTTCTGAAGAAGTTTAATCTTTCAGAAAGAAAAGAAGCAAAGACTCCTATGCATCCAATGCGTGTTATAGGTAAGGATGAGGTAAGTAAGAAGGTAGATCAGAAGCTCTACAGAGGTATGATTGGATCTCTTCTATGTCTTACTGTTTCTAGACCTGATATTCTATTCAGTGTATGCATGTGTGCTAGATTCCAATCAGATCCTAGAGAATCTCACTTAACTGATGTTAAAAGAATTCTTAGGTATCTGAAAGGTACAACTAATGTTGGTTTAGTCTACAGAAGATCTGAAGAATACAACTTAGTAGGATTTTGTGATGTTGATTACGCTGGAGATAATGTTGAAAGGAAAAGTACTTCTGGAAGCTGTCAATTTCTAGGAAGTCATCTATTCTCTTGGTACAGCAAGAAGCAAGCCACAATTGCCCTCTCTACAACAGAAGCAGAATATGTTGCTGCCGCTGGATGTAGTACACAGATGCTCTGGATGAAGAGTCAGCTAGAAGATTATCACATATATGAGAGTAACATTCCTATGTTCTATGATAATACTTCTGCTATTTGTTTATCTAAGAATCCTATTTTACATTCCGAAGCTAAACATATTGAGATCAAACATCACTTCATTAGGGACTATGTTTAGAAGGGTGTTCTTTCTTTAAACTTTGTGGATACAGAACATTAGTGGGCTGATATCTTCACAAAACCCCTTGCTGAAGATAGGTTTAAGTTCATTCTGAAGAATATCAGTATGGATTTATGCCCAGAGTGAAAGGATGAGAAGTTCTAACATATGGATTAGATTTGAAATGATTATTTATTTTCTTATCAGATATTCTGAACTTGTTTATCAATTAGATATTCTGATTCTGTTATTACTAACGTTTCATATGTCTAAGTTGATTCAGAATTTATTTTAAAGCAAAAAAGTTGTCACCAGCTATTCCAGATGATGAACACGTGTTCATTCTGAAGGGACAAGCATGCATGCAGTTGATGAGACGCCGCCCTAGGTAACTGTGCAAATCATTTCAAATATCACGTTTTCCCCTAACGTCACTCAACATTAAATGCATTTGATTCAAACTCTGTAATCTCCTTCATTCAGAATCTCATTGCATATTATTTCAAATCTGTGCCTATATAAACGCATCTCTTTATCATTTCATCTCTTTCCATTCATCTTCACTGTTCACTGTTTATGCATTTTTTGCCTTTTCTTCTCTCTCTTCAAAAAACCCTAAAGTTACGAAACCCATAGATCTCAGCAGTGAATCAATGGCTACTTCATCAAATGTCCAACGCAAGGTTTCATCTTCAAGACAAGAACAACAAAAGAAATCTGTAACTGCTCCTTTGAAGACGTGTTTGGTTCCTCAAGATGAACTGGAAGTTCTCTGTGAATCCATGGTTGATTTTGAGAATCTGCAAGCACATGATTTCAAAATCAAAACAGGCATGATGGTTCAAGGATGGGAAAACTACTTTGATCATCTTATTGGACCAGTTTACCCTGCATTGGTTAAGGAATTTTGGATTCATGCTACTGTTACTCCAACTGCCATCATTTCCTTCGTGCTAGGTCATGAAGTAGTTATTTCTTAAAAGCTGATAAGGAAGCTATACAATCTTGATAATACAAGTGGTATAACTGGTGCTCTCCATGGAAGATCTAATTGGGAAAAGATTAATCCTGAACTAT
The DNA here is from genome assembly GCF_029867415.1 of Vicia villosa. Classification (NCBI taxonomy): domain Eukaryota; kingdom Viridiplantae; phylum Streptophyta; class Magnoliopsida; order Fabales; family Fabaceae; genus Vicia; species Vicia villosa. Next base: position 487,987 of record NW_026705106.1, on the reverse strand, counting down.
TTTCTTCTGATAAAAACTCTCCTCACACCACTGATCTCAAGCCTACCTACAGAGTTTGGGCTAAGATTATTATGGGATCTATGTATCATAGAATATTAACAAACTCTGCAACCTACATTAGTCAAGATCAGCAGGTCATTCTGTACTGCATTGAAAAAGGTATGAGAGTCAATCTTCCTCATATTATGTTTGAACATCTGAAGACTAATGTTGAAGAGTCCAGGGAAGAAAAATGTTTGAAGAATCCCAAGCTGAAGAAGAAAACAATTCCTTTGGGCGGATTGATATCAGACATTCTGACTGAGAGTGGTTTGATTGAGACTCTGAGAGCAGCTGGCTCTAAACATCTGACTGCAGTTTGTCGAAGCATTCTGAATGCTCACACTCTGAGGAGAATGCAGCTTATTGAGAAAGTAACTACAACTCCTCAAGCACCTTTTGATGTTCTGACAAGAAGAAATCCTGTTGTTGATTTCTCTCCTTTGTACAAAGAAGAATTGGCAGAATCTGTTAAGCTATATCTGGAATTCTGTGTTAAAGAAAAATCAGATGTTGATCCTGAATGGATTCGTGGAAGAACTCTTCCATCCTTGGAGGAATTACAGAAAAAGGGTAAGAAAAAGAAACGGAAGAAGTTGGAGAGAAAGGTCACAGAAGAAGGACCTGATGCTAAGAAAGTCAAGAAGCAGAAGAAATCTTCATGTATTGCTATCTCTGATTTTGTACCTATTAATACTAATTCTGAACAAGTATCAACAAAATCCCTAAAATTACCCAGAACTTCTGAACAGTTTCAGAAGCTCATAGAAGATATAGACAATGTAGACACCTCTAGTTTACAGTCTACCTCTGACCTTCCCCCTGAGAAAAGACCACCTCCTTCTGACCTTCCATCCTCTTCCACCACTTCTAAAAGACACCATCCACTACCAACTCTTGACCCCCAACCTCTGAATGTTGTCTTTCCACAAATTCCTTCTGAAAAAAATTTCTCAACCACCTCCATTCCTTCTGCTATCTCACCATTAAATGATCCCTTAACCACCTCCACATCAGATTCTTCATCCTCTCTATCATCTTCTACCACTTCTGTTTTACTATCTAGAGAACCTGAACTCTACTTTGTTCTTAACCCAGACTCTCGAATCACCCATTTCAGAAGCCACCCTCCTGAACCCTCTGTTGATATGTGTTTTGAATTATTAAAGTATAAGGTACGAACAAGGTTAGATGCTCTGAAGGTTTCACATGATGCCAAACTGGATCATGTTGCTACTGGCAAGATTTGGAGAATCGTTGGTAGGGAGATTCATTCTGACTTTCTGAATCTTCAGAAAGAGTGTCTAGCTGCAGCTCCTGGTCCTTCTGGTTACCTTATGGAGTATGATGATGGCAGATACTATCATCCCATCACCAGCTGGAAGCCTCTTGAAGAGAAGGAGTTTATACATGAGCTTGCAGAAGAAGAGAATTCTTTGGCAATGGTTGTATGGAAGCCACATCCATACAAGGTTCTGACTGGAGACTTTCAGTTCTTATTCAACTAGTTAAGGGAGCATCCCTCTAAAAAAGCACCAAATATGGTATATCCAGAAGTTGAATACCCTCCAGAACCTGTTGCTCCAACACCTCCAGAAAATCTGGCTGCAATTCTTGATGGCTTAGAACATCCTGCTACAGAAATTCCTGTTGAGGAAAATCAAGGAGATGTTCTTATGGTTGAAGCTGCTGCAAATCCTCCTACTATGGACAATAGCTATGATGCTGCTTCTGCTGGTCCCTCTGCTTCTATGCTGATTAACACTATGAAGGAGCTCCAACAGAATCAAGCTAACTTGGCTCTTCGTCTGGACAAGCAAGAGGATACAAATGTTGAGTTCAGATCCTTCATGCAGGATCAGAAGGAAGCTACAAGGAAGCAAGTTGAAGACACTGCTGAGATTAAGAACCTTATGGTCGTCTTAGCTTCTAGGTTCAGCCAGTCGTAGTCTGTCTTGTGTCTTGGTGTGTTTTCTTGTTTTCTGCATCTGCTTGAATTGCATCTATTTTGTATCTTCTGATGTTTTATCAATGAAAAATTATATGTTCTTTCTTCACTCTGTGTGTTTTGTTCATCTGAAGCTTTATGCTTTTTGATGTTATGACAAAAAGGGGGAGAAACATGATAATTGATTGGATTTATAATATCAGTTGTTGGGATTAAGTCTCAACATTCCTATCATTATTTGCAAGTTTTTCTCTGTTTTTGATAGTTTTGCAGGGGAAAAACAATTCTAAGAAGAAGCATGCTCTTAGAGAATTGAAGCAAGCTTAGTGCTCTGATGCTTCAAGATCAGAAGCAAGAAGAATGCTCTGATACATTTAAGAATGCTCTGATACAATCAAGTATGCTCTAATACAATTGATTACAAAGGGAAAATTCAAAGCTCTGCAGCTGTCCAATGGAAGCTTTGATGAGAAGCTCTGAATGTTCTGAAGTTCTATTCTACGTGAAAGTCTCAACTGAAATGGAAAAATACTCAGCGAAGTCTTTTATTTATAAATTCTTCTAGTATTAATTTCAGGGGGAGATTGTTAATCTCAGGGGGAGACATATTCACACACTCTGATTATATGCTTATGCTATAACTGTGTAATTGTCTTTGTTCATCTGATATTATGGATACAAATTCATATCAATTATATATGTTTTTGTCATCATCGAGAAGGGGGAGATTGTTAGAACAAGATTTGTTCTGATCAATATTCTTTGTTTTGATGATAACATTATATATGAATTTTGTATAAGATAATGTGGTACTCTAATCCTTTGAATTTTCCATTTTAGGAAATACATAAAGAGTATGCACAAATCAGCGCTCAGAAGCAAATGACTCAGAAGGTTCTGGATGGCTACATCAGAACATGCTCTGGAAAGACATCAGAAGATGGTCAAGCAGAATCAGAACATGAACTGAAAGCATCAGAAGAATGAAGTCATAAGCAAAAGCTTTGAAGCTATGATGGTATCACACCCAAGCTCTTCAAAGTCAGAAGATAAGAAGATGCTCTGCACCAAGCTGTTGACTCTGATATTCAAACGTTGTTATTCTACAAATCTGAGTCCAGAAGAAAGTACAAGATGACAGGCTATTAAGTCTAATCTCTGACTGACAAAAGGAACGTTAGAAGCTACAAAAGGCAAAGTCAGTAAAAGCAGGAAAAGCAAGGCTCGAGGTAGCTGACAAAAGTGTGAAACATTAAATGCAAAGTTGTACTATTCACGCAAAGCATTAAATGCTCCCAACGGTCATTTCCTCTCAGCGCCTAAAAATAGAAGTTCTGATCAGAAGCAAAGAAGAACACTTGGGCAAAATACTGAAACATTGTCAAAATCAAAACTCACAAATTTCATCTTCAACCTCACAAACTCTTGTAATATTTAGTGAGTGTTAAGCTTAGAACTTAAGAGAAATATCACTGTTATGATTACAGCTTTATTAGAAGTAATCTTACTCTTGTAAACATTATTTTACATTGTTTGTAAAAGGTTCCTAGAGTGATCAAGTTGTGATCTGTAGACTCTAGAATACTTAGAAGGTTTCTAAGTGAATAATTCCTAGAGTGATCAAGTTGTAATCTGTATACTCTAGAAGACTTAGAAGTTTTCTAAGCGGATAACCATTGTAATAAGTTGGATTAGTGGATTAAATCCTCAGTTGAGGTAAATCACTCTAAGGGGGTTGACTGGAGTAGTTTCATTAACAACGAACCAGGATAAAAATAATTGTGTTCATTGTTTTTATCTTACAAGTTTTTGAAGTCACACTTATTCAACCCCCCCCCCCTTTCTAAGTGTTTTTCTATCCTTCAATTTGTATCAGAGCACCGATTCTATGTGCAAGCACTTAACCGTGTTAGACAAAAGATTCAGGGAGAAAAACACAAAGTCAATATGGTTGAAACAACTTCATCTACTCCTACACCTGAACAAAACAACAATGGTAATGGAAGCAATAGTTTTAATAGCTATAATAGACCACCAATTTTTGATGGTGAAAACTTTGAGTACTGGAAAGATAGACTCGAAAGTTACTTTCATTGTCAAGATGGTGACTTATGGGATCTACTGCTAGATGGTTACACACATCCTGTGAATGCTCAAGGTGTCAAGGTGTCAAGACAAGCCATGAGTGATGCTCAAAAGAAAGACTTCAAAAATCATCACAAGTCTAGAACAATATTGCTAAATGCTATCTCTCATGTTGAATATGAGAAGATAACAAACAGAGAAACTATTCATGATATCTTTGAATCCTTAAAGATGACTCATGAGGGTAATGCTCAAGTTAAGGAGACAAAGGCCTTAGCTTTAATCCAGAAGTATGAAGCATTCAAGATGGAGGAAGATGAAAACATTGAAGCAATGTTCTCAAGATTCCAGACTCTGACTGCTGGATTAAGAGTGCTAGATAAAGGCTACACCAAAGCTGATCATGTCAAGAAGATCATCAGAAGCTTGCCCAGAAGATGGGGCCCACTGGTGACTGCATTCAAGATTGCTAAGAATTTGAATGAAGTTTCTCTTGAAGAGCTGATCAGTGCCTTAAGAAACCATGAAATAGAGCTGGATGCAAATGAACCTCAGAAGAAAGGTAAGTCAATTGCATTAAAAACTCAGTTCAATAGCAATTGCTGATGCACCTCCATGTTGAAAATGTTAGAAATTGTTAAATATTGTTTCTTTTCTAATTTCTGTTTGGTAAATCATTTTCTCTTGAAATAAAAAATGTCAAAAAAATGTCCACAGATTAGGCCATGCTCGGCCATTGTTCATGAACTTCTTTGTTTTGGTACCTTATGTGAACTACTTTGATTAGAGGGCTTAGAAATTGAATTTTGCCACAATGTTTTGTGTGAATACAGTAGAGACACATGTGATGCCATGTATAAAAAATCAAGCTTTGATATTAACTTTTGGTAGGGTTTTAGACTAATTCTTTGACACTCGACCCATGTATGCTTGTAAATGGTCACTTGCTTGTTTTGGCTCATAAATAAGGATGCACTTGTGCAATAATTTGAGGTTATTTTAGGGACATATTAGAGGACCATTATAGGTATTAGGACCTGTAATTTTGTATTTTTGTAAATCATTCCTTTGTGCTTTAATTGAAGCTTCCTTTCAACATGTAAGCAATTGCTTTTTGGTTGATGATTTTAACACAACTTGTCATATTGACTTGTAATTTAGTGTGAAGCTTTTGACATGATATCTTAGGCGTTTGAGAACCTTTTAGAGGTTCACTAACTTCTGAATTGGTTGAATTCCTTTCATGAATAACATCCTTCTTATCGCCTTCACCTTTTGTTACTTGGTTAAACTAGTTAACATGTATAGGTGCAATGAATTATTTGGTTAAAACTTGTTCATCAACATGATTTGATGAGAGATCCTTAAACTATAATAAAATGTGTAGTGGCTGCCTATAGCTAATCTCTTTTAGGTTCCATATTTTCAAAATTTCAACTCTTTTCAAACAAACTTAGTTAGGTTTCTTTTTGAAGTGTGTTCATTGCTTGCGTATAGAACTTGTTTGTTGCTTGTTCTTAGGTGTTGTCAAGCACTTATGTTGTTCTTTGTTATCATATATTGTGAAGTTGTAATTTATCTCCTTATCCATATTGCAATTGCCTGCTCCCTAAGGATGGTGACTCTATCTTAGTTGAGATAAGTCACATAGACTTTAGGTTGACATCTTTGACCTTAGGGCCACCATTGTATGATAACATTAGGATAGAGATTCCCCTTTGTTAGTCATTCCCTTCATCTTTTTCTTTCAACTTTTAAAACATCTAATGAGTAACGATGTGAATCATACTAACTTTTTTAGTGGAAAAGAAACGAGAGGGGTGTAGACCCTAGTCTGTTTCTTTACTACTTTCCTTAGTGGGAGAGAAGCGAGTGGGGTGTAGACCCTAGTATGTTTCTCTACTACTTATATACTTTTTGTATGATTCAAGTCACAAATCTTTCCCTTAAAAAACAAATAACCAAAAAACACCTGAAACACCTAATAAATACTCAGTGACGCGAGGCTAGTAGTGGGTCTCGTTCATCATTGATTTATATCAAAAAAATACAAACCAATTCATTTTTCTTTTCTTTTAAGAACATACTATTTCCTTTCCAAGAATTAGGCGTATAAGTCTCCCAAGGTTGAGCATCGGTGGAATGCGAACTTAGTATCGTTCACTTAAAAAGCATAAAACAAATGGAAACTATTGAGACGAACTATGGCGCTCTAATTCCTCAAAAGGGATACATAGGCATCAAGTCGTGGGGCTTGAACGAGAAAAATTTTGTAAATATTCCTTCTTTTCCCCGTGTTTTCTTTTCTCTCTTTTTGCATGCATTTCCCTTTGGCAGTATGCTTTAGACATAAGTAGACACCCATTGATTAGAAACAAACATTGGATGATCCCTTCGAGTACGAAGGATGTGAGGGATGCTAATACCTTCCCCTCGCGTAACCGACTCCCGTACCATGTTCTCTGGTCGTAAGACCTTGTTCTTGTTCTTGTTAGGTTTTTTGACATTCCTTTCCCTTTATGGGATAAATATGTTAGTGGCGACTCTGTTATTTTTCGCAGTAGCGACAATCCTTTGAAATATTCCTTGCTTTGCTTTTGCTTTTAGTTTGTTAGTATTAATCCCTATTTAGTTAATTTCTATTGTATTTGATCACGGTATTTTAAAAAACATTAGATTTTAAATTTTTCAATATTAGTGACTTAAAGACAAAAATCAAATACTCGATATATTACATACATTAATACAAAAATACAAAGGATAAAAAGATGTGTAAGTACCAAAACCAAACAAATAAACATACATGGACTTAACCCAAATAATTTTGTATTTGCAAGGTAAAATAACCAAATTAAGTCAATTATTAATTATTAACTCCATGTTACCATCTGAGAAATATTAAATATGTTTAAATTTAAAGTCTAATCCAAATTTGAGTGGTGTTGGTGAGGGCATGTGGGCTCATACCAACAAGTCTAAGGATAAAAAATAGGTTTGACAAAAAAATTATTTATTTTATTTATTTTAAATATATATTACTAAACAAAAATAATCTTACTGGTTGATCAGAATCTGAAGTGGGCCAAAGACTTCGTCTACAATGCTAGAATCAAGGAGGAGGGGTTGTACCTTTAAGGCACTCTGATGCTAAAGTCAATGAAAGTGCAAAGATACGCGAGAGTATTTTTAGGGATAAGATGTTGATTACCTGACCCTCTCAAGAGAGAGGGTATTAATAGTGCCCCCAGTGCATGGCTATTGGTCCCTATTTTGGGTTGAGCATCCAGGATGCAGGCCCAAAATAGGTGACTTCCAGGAATTATATGTGAAAGCAGGGAAGAGAAGCTCGTGCTCGCCATCCTAGAAGGCTTCCCAGTGAAAACTAGAAATTGGTGCGTGCAGGGATGCAGGTAAGGGCATCAGTGATTTAGATAGCCTTGGGACCAACTGACCACTCGTGACCAGCCGAGGAGCAGAAAGAGGAACATTCTTTTCCTTTGTCCCACAGATTAGGCCATGCTCGGCCATTGGACCAGTCCAGAACAAAAAATATTACCAATGCTCTTTACTGAATGTTTTTTTTATAAACATATGTCCAAGTGGACAAAAGAAAAATTGCATAAACATAAACATGGTGAATGCAAAATAAAAAGGCATAAAGTATAAAAATAAAGGCAATATAATAAAGAGAATAAAGTAAAGTTAATTGTTAATTGTTAATTGTTAGTAATTGGTGATCAATGGTGAGTGATTAATGAACTTGGGTTCAAAGTCAATGAAAACTCATCAGAAGATTGATAGAATCAAAACTTCTACACGATAAGTTTCAAAAGTCTTGAACCAATTATCATACAATCTCTGCCATTTGATCTTTTTTCTTATACGAGACATAATGTAGCGCTATGTTAAGCAATCGCCAAGTAACTTATATAGAAGTCACCCTACAACGAGGTCGGTCAATAACAATTTATGTGTTTAACAACAAGTTAGAGAGATGATATAGAAGATCATCCTCCTAAAACTTGCAACACATATAAAATAACAATAAAAAACAAGAATGGGATTTTGATAAAGAGGGAGGGGAATGGATTGAAATTTAAAACCAAAAGTAACTAGATGAATTTCTTTTGATTTTTATGGAGTATCATTTTGATGATTCATTAGAGGATTGATAGAATCAAAACCTCTACACAATAAAGTCAAACAAGACTTACACCCACTAATAAAAAAGAAAGGGAGATGTAGGAGATAAGTATCATAAAAAAACCAACAAAAACTTAGACTATCATTAATATCATTCATCTAATATTATGGATTTGGTTCTTTCAAACCTATCAACATCCTAGATCTAATGATATTAATGAAGTTAAGTCAATATATCACAAAATATTCACAAAGTCAGAAGAAAATATAACGGAAATAAAAGGACTAGTTAAAGCACATAAAAAGGATTTTAAAATGGTCTTAAATAAGAAATTATTGATGAAATACTTAAGTGGTATCCAAACACCAAATAAATTTCTCTCAAGACCATAATAAAATCAAAAAAACTATATATGATTTTTAGAAAAAGGTTTCATAATTTTTCATAAACTTAAAATTATTTAAAAATGACCAAAAATGATTAATTAATGGGAAATTTGGGTGAAATACAAAAATGGTATCATAACATCAAACAAAAATCCCACAAATTAACCATAGGTCAAATACAAGTCAACAAGTGTTGACAAATTTATTTTATAATTTTTAAAAGTCAGAAAACAATTTTTAACCAATTAAAACAAAGCTAACAAAGCAAAAATCAAGAAAAATATCAAATCTCAAAATAAAATTCCACAAAAATATTCATTAAATCAAAAAATAATCAAGGAATTTTAAGAATTTTTTGGGAACTTTTAAATGTGACTTGGTATTTTAAAATGAATTAAAAAGCAAAAGGGATTTTAAAAAAAGTAAATAAAACAAAATATCAGATCCAGTGGACTGAGTCACACCATAAAGAGATGCGCTCATCAATACAAGCCTTCAGATCCATTCATTAATACGCTAGCAAGATCTCAGCATAGGGTGCATCATGGACCCTAGTCAAAACGCGTGCAAAAGCATTAAAAGGGTCATGCCAATAAAAATATTTCAAGTGGCGTGCTATCATTGGCTGGATGATAGGCTATGATACAACCCCGGTAGGACCGACCAAGCACGCACGCCCCCGGTACGAGCGCTGCGTAATGATACGAAACGAAAGGCAAGATAACACTCATATAACGAGCAAGTCCCCTGCCCGGCGGGAAACCCTCAATTGAGCTCCACCGCCGTTGTAACATGCTGGTAGAATCCCCAAGTCATGATGGGCCTTTCATGCCGAGGAACTCGGACCAAGAACGAGGAGTCGAGCACCCCTAACATATCCTAGAAACTTAATTCGGTCACCTTGACTGTTCCCCACACTGTCAAGACAATAAACTAAATCGAGCAAACTTCCAAACATTAAAATGACAGATATGCACAACCCTTCGACGGGCACGAAAAACTCTTAGAAATAATCAAAACATACACGGTCCTCCGGCGGACGAGCAAAACAATAAAAAAGTTAAACATCGGCATAATAAACCGGCCACAAGGGCCATTGTACTTGGTTACACCAAAAGGGGCTGAAGCCCCAGCAGAAATTAAAAAAGTGGTCGCAAAGGCCATAAAAGTAAGAGGATTACATCAACGAACCCCAACAAGATTACAAAATATGACACGCAGGTCGAACAGAAATTGGCAGAGTTATTGGGAAGAAGGTTGGTGCTCCTCGACGATGGGCTAGATGATCTGGTCATTCAGTTCCTCACCGCCTAAACCTTGCTGAGCCACATCCTTGAGCCCAAGGTCTTCGGCAATAGTAGCAAGGGAATCCTCCGCAATTGCTGAGTCCTGGAGATACACGAAGATCACCACTTGTCCCTCGACCACAGTGTAGGCAAAATTACATCCCTCGGTCCGAAAAGTAACCTCAGGGTTTAGGATCCTCAACTTAGAAATCGCATTCAAAAAGATGGCCTCAGTGTTGACCAGGCCATCATCGAAGGCCACCCGATAGCAATGGACCAGATCAGCATGAGCTTATGTTCCTTTGAGATCTTCAGGCTCATCCTCGATAGGAGCAGCATCCGCCTCCTGATTAGCAATCCGCTCCTTGAGGGCCCGCTTCTGAGAACGACAAGTTTTGAGGTCCTCCTCAGATTTGGCAAGAGCCTCCTTTGCCTTGGAGGAACCCTCGAGGTCGGCTTCAACTTTCTTCAGCTTTGCTTCAGCATCACTCAAGGATGACTTAACCCTGCGCAGTTTGAGCTCTAAGGAGGTCTCCCCGTTGGCATAAACGAAGGCGATGCCAATGAGCCTCATTCCAGCAACAGCGTCTAAGGCCAACAAGAGCTTCCTCGACGGCTTGTGCATCTCCTCCTTATGGGGAGACTCTGCCCGAACAAAATCCAGGGAGCAACCTTCAAACAAATTTGGCTAATGAAAGACAAGAGGCACACTAAACTTCGACTTCGGCCGCTTCATGGTCAGGTCGACCAGATCACTGTTAGGACGCGACCTCTTCAACCTCGAGGACGTGGATTGCGGGGAAGGTTGCCCGAGTTGAGGAGCAATGGAAGATCCCCCATAACCACTGTTGGTGACATCCGCTGCCTTGAACTTTATGACCTTCTTCTTGGACTTGGCCGCCAAGTTCCTTTGCATCCTCTCGTGTGGGTTTGACATCTCACCTGAAACACAAAAAGAAAATAAAATCAGTATAAACAAGGAAAAACCGCCCAAATCATCGATCGAATTAAAGAAAACAAATCAGCTACCCAAATAAGCCCGGATCTCCTCGGTCGTCTTGCACTCGAGAAGCTCCTTAACGCTAATCAATACTTTTTCAACCAAGGGGTTCCCATCCTTGTCGAGCAATGGAAGACCCTCATACCAACTCTCTATACGACCCCTAAACTCTCAACAAAAGGTACAAGTTGTTAGAACAAGAATTGTTCTGATCAATAATCTTAGTTTTGATGATAACAATGTATATGAATTTTGCTCAAGATAATGTGGTACTCTAATCCTATGCAATTTCCTTTTCAGGAAATATATAAAGAGTATGCACAAATCAGCGCTAAGAAGCTTTGACTCAGAAGGTTCAGTATGCAACTTCAGCACATGGTCTGGCAAGACATCAGAAGATGGTCAAGCAGAATCAGAACATGGTCTATTAGAAGCATCAGAAGAACTTGAGTTCAGAAGCAGAAGCACTGAAGTCATGGAATCACACTCAGAAGCATATCAAGATCAGAAGATCAGAAGATGCTCTGCACCAAGCTGTTTGTACTCTGATGATTTTCAACGTAGTATTTACAAAGAACAAATCAGAATCAAGTACTAGATGGCAGGCTACGCTGACTGACAAAAGGAACGTTAGAAGCTATTAAAGGCAATGTCAGTGGTCACAGCTAAAGCAAGGCTCGAGGTAGTTGACAAAACAGTGAAACATTAAATGCAATGCTGTACGGAATACGCAAAGCATTAAATGCTCCCAACGGTCATCTTCTCAAACGCCTATATAAATGAAGTTCTGATGAGAAGCAAGGTTACCGATTCTTAACAATTTTTGTGAATATTAACTTGCTGAAACGCTGTTCAACTCAAAGCTCAGAAACTTCATCTTCAACCTCACTACATTACTGTTGTAATACTTTAGTGAGTATAAGCTTAAATCTGTAAGAGAAATATCACAGTTTGTGATTATCGCTTTTAAGAAGCAATTGTAATACTCTTAGAATTTGTTTACATTAATTTGTAAAGGACTAGAGTGATCGGGTTGTGATCAGTATACTCTAGAGAAGTCTTAGAAGGTCTCTAAGCAGTTGTTCCTAGAGTGATCAAGTTGTGATCAGAAGACTCTAGAAGACTTAGAAGTTGTCTAAGTGGAAAACCATTGTAATCTCGTGTGATTAGTGGATTAAATCCTTAGTTGAGGTAAATCACCTTGTATAGGGTGGACTGGAGTAGTTTAGTTAACAACGAACCAGGATAAAAATACTTGTGCAAATTATTTTTATCTTACGAGTTTTGAAACTACACTTATTCAACCCCCCCCCCTTTCTAAGTGTTTTTCTATCCTTCAATTGGTATCAGAGCGCCGGTTCTAAGGTGCAAGCACTTAACCGTGTTTAGAAAAGATTCAGGAAGAGAAAAACGCTTCAGTAAAAGATGGCTGGTGAAATTTCAACAAATACATCTACATCTACATCTGGCTCTGCTGAGCAATACAATGGTAATGGTAACAATGGTTACACTAGACCACCAATATTCGATGGTGAAAACTTTTAATATTGGAGAGATAAATTGGAAAGTTACTTTCTTGGTCTGGATGCTGATCTATGGGATCTTCTGTTGGATGGTTACAAACATCCTGTTAAAACTACTGGTGTACGGCTCACGAGAAGCGAAATGACTGATGATCAAAAGAAAGATTTCAAAAATCATCACAAATGCAGGACTGTTTTGCTGAATGCTATCTCTCATGCTGAGTATGAGAAGATATCTAACAGGGAAACGGCTCATGACATATATGAGTCCTTGAAAATGACTCATGAAGGAAATGCTCAAGTCAAGGAGACCAAAGCTCTTGCACTAATCCAGAAGTACGAAGCCTTCAAGATGGAGGATGATGAAGACATTGAGAAGATGTTTTCAAGATTTCAAACTCTGACTGCTGGATTAAGAGTTCTGGACAAAGGCTACACCAAGGCTGATCATGTAAAGAAGATCATCAGAAGCTTGCCCAGAAGATGGGGCCCAATGGTGACTGCATTCAAGATCGCGAAGAATCTGAATGAAGTTTCGTTGGAAGAGCTTATCAGTGCCTTGAGAAGCCATGAAATAGAGCTGGATGCAATCGAACCTCAGAAGAAAGGTAAGTCTGTTGCATTAAAATCTAATTTTAAAAAATGCACTAACGCTTTTCAGGCTGAAGAAGAAGATTCTGAAGAATCAGAATCAGAAGAAGAAGAAGAAGATGAACTGTCTATGATTTCCAGAAGAGTCAATCAACTCTGGAAAAGCAAGCAAAGGAAGTTCAGGAGCTTCAAAAGCTCAAAGAAGCCTGAAAGAGGAGAATCTTCTGGAGGCAGAAGATATGACAAGAAAAAGGTTGTGTGCTATGAGTGCAATGAGCCAGGACACTTCAAAAGTGAGTGCCCAAAACTTCAGAAGGAAAATCCCAAGAAGAAATTTCATAAGAAGAAAGGTCTTATGGCAACATGGGATGATTCAGAATCAGAATCAGACTCTGAAGATGAGCAGGCAAATCTGGCACTAATGGCCACAATGGATGATGGATCACAATCTACATCAGAATCAGATTCTGAAGAGGTATTTTCTGAACTATCTAGAGAAGAGTTAGTTTCCAGTTTAACAGAACTTCTGGAACTCAAGGCTCATCTTAGTATCAAATACAAAAAGCTGAAGAAGCAGTTTGAATTTGAAACTAAGAAGCTGGAAGTGGAAAATTCTGAACTGAAGGAAAAAGTTTAAAATCTATCCAAAGATAGTGGATCTCCTTCTGAAACAGAAAAATCCATTCCTAGCATGAATCATATTCTGAAAGAATATGACTCGAGCTTCAGAAAGTTCTTATCTAGAAGTATTGGCAGAAGTCATCTTGCTTCTATGATATATGGTGTTTCTGGAAGAAGAAGGTTTGGTTTTGGCTATGAGGGTGATACCTCACATAAATTTGAACCTATTGATGATCTGAAGATCACATACAAGCCATTGTATGATCAGTTCAAATATGGCCATGCACATTGTTTTAGGCTCACTTCACATGCACAGAAGTTTAACACTGTTCACACCAAGAAGCATGTGACACATCCTAAGAAATATCATGCTGACAAACCTAAAGAATATCATGTTGTTCCTCCTGTTAAATATTTTGCTAAACCCAAGTTCAATCAGAACTTGAGGAGAACTAACAAGAAAGGACCCAAGAAATTGTGGGTACCTAAGGAAAAGATTATTCCTATTGCAGATATCCTTGGCTGCAAAGAAGGAAAAGCACAACATGTCATGGTACCTGGACTTTGGATGCTCGCGACACATGACAAGAAGAAGGTCTATGTTCCAAGACCTGGTGCTTAAATCTGTTGGAGAAGTGAAGTTTGGAGGAGATCAGAAGGGCAAAATTATTGGCTCAGGAACTATAAAGTCTGGTAACTCTCCTTCTATTTCTAATGTTCTTCTAAGTAGATGGATTAGCTCATAACCTATTGTCCATAAGTCAATTAAGTGACAATGGTTATGACATGATCTTTAATCAAAAGTCTTGCAAGGCTGTAAGTCAGAAGGATGGCTCAATCCTATTTACATGCAAGAGAAAGAACAACATTTATAAGACAGATCTTCAGGATCTTAAGAATCAGAAGGTGACTTGTCTTATGTCTGTTTCTGAAGAGCAATGGGTCTGGCACAGGAGATTAGGACATGCTAGTTTGAGAAAAATTTCTCAGATTAACAAACTAAATCTTGTCAGAGGACTCCCTAATCTGAAATACAAATCAGATGCTCTTTGTGAAGCATGTCAGAAGGGCAAGTTCTCGAAACCTGCATTCAAGTCTAAGAATGTTGTCTCTTCCTCAAGGCCGTTAGAACTTTTGCACATTGATCTGTTTGGCCCAGTAAAAACAGCATCTGTCAAAGGGAAGAAATATGGATTAGTCATCGTTGATGATTATAGCCGCTGGACATGGGTAAAGTTCTTGAAACACAAGGATGAGTCTCATTCAGTGTTCTTTGAATTCTGCACTCAGATTCAAACTGAGAAGGAGTGTAAAATCATAAAGGTCAGAAGTGATCATGATGGTGAATTTGAGAACAAATTCTTTGAGGAGTTCTTCAAAGAAAATGGTATTGCCCATGATTTCTCTTGTCCTAGAACTCCACAGCAAAATGGAGTTGTAGAACGAAAGAATAGGACTCTACAAGAAATGGCCAGAACCATGATCAACGAAACCAATATGGCTAAGCACTTCTGGGCAGAAGCAATAAACACTGCATGTTATATTCAGAATAGAATCTCTATAAGACCTATTCTAAATAAGACTCCTTATGAATTGTGGAAGAACAGAAAGCCCAATATTTCATATTTTCATCCTTTTGGATGTGTTTGTTTTATTCTGAACACTAAAGATCATCTTGGTAAGTTTGATTCTAAGGCACAAAAATGTTTCCTTCTTGGATATTCTGAACGCTCTAAAGGCTACAGAGTATACAATACTGAAACGTTGATTCTAGAAGAATCAATCAATATCAGGTTTGATGATAAGCTTGGTCTTGAAAAGCCAAAGCAGTTTGAGAATTTTGCAGATATTGATATTGATATTGTTGAAAGTATTTGTGGGTAAATATTTTCGGTAATATATCGTATCCACAGGGATTGGTTAATATCACTGCCGTTCTATAGTTGTTTATTTTGAGTTAAGAAATTTGGTTTGGTTTGTTTTATACTAATAATAATATCAAAAGCAAATAATAAAATAAAAGCAAGTAAAGGACTTTGTGTTGACAATTAAAGAAAGATGTTGAGTCTTTAGGGTTCATCAACCTAATCCTATACAATTATCAATTAATTCTCAATAGAACAATCCTTTGAATCATTATCTTCACTTATCCTCAAATAAGATTCCATGTCTGCAAATCAAATTAGATAACTTTTACCGGTATGAGATTCGATCTCTCCAAATCACAATAACGATAATAGTAATTAAGAACGATAATTATGAAAACCCAATTACAATTCCATCTCTGCAAATTGCAATTGAATCAATATAGTAACCTAGGGCAAAAGTTAAATCCTTTCTTTCGATCAAAGATTCAACAATGATGTAAATTAAAAGCAAGGTTTCTTATTGATAATAAATTCAAACAATTGTTCACAGGAATTAATCAATGGTAATGTATATTCATAGGTTAACTACTACCTTAGACTCAACAAGAGGGATTTAGCTCTCCATAGACATGAAGAACATACAAGAATCAATGGAGGAATTCATCTTCATCAATAGAATGTCTTCGATTGGTAAAGAATCCACCTTCAATTGTTGTTCTCAGCTTCAGAATCAGATAGCTCTCTTAATTTCGCTCCCACAAAGTATATCTCACCACTTGGAAAACTAGGGCTTTAAAACAGAACTTTTGGGCTTTTAACGCCGAGGCCGCGGCGCGGCAACGGGCTGGCGCGGCGCGCCCCTCAAACAGAAGTATTTTCGCGGCGCGCCTAGGAACTCTCGCGGCGCGCCCTTTGTACTTTCCATCTTTTTCTTCAGCCTTTGAGACTTCCAGCTTTCTTTCCTCCTCATGTTCTTCTTAAGTTCTTATTCAGCTCAAAACCTGCAACAATAACACCCACAAGTGATTCGATTTGCTTTACGCACGAACTAAACTTATTCAGTTCAATTCTTAATAAAAACCTATGGATTCATCACATTTTTGCATTGTTTTAGAGAAGAAATCACTTATATTAACACATGAATTTACCATTAATTTACTCCTAACAAACTCTCCCCAACTTAGAGTTTTGTTTGTCCCTAAACAAAATTACTTACCTCCAGCAAAGTTTACCGACAATCAAGCAACAAGTTTTTCAAAAAGTTTTTCTCAAGTGGTTCAATCCAGTAACTAAGTCAAATACTCCTCTTCTACCTGCAAACTCAGAATATACACATGAAACAAACGTTGAAAGCAAATTACCTCCAGAAGTTCAAAACACTACACAATTGTAATTGAATCAGCACTAATCACTCTCATCAAAAAGTATGATGAATAAAAGAGGGGTTAAACACTCATCCAAACAATTAAATCAACAAAGATCCATATCATACGTTCACCAAATTGCTCGCATCAAGTCTTGTGGAATCTGAGAATCAGAAGGTCTTTCTATGGTTGTAATGTGGTTTAGATTCAAAGAAAAGAAGATAATCAAGGGTTGTTCCTAATATAGGGAAGCATCCAATTCATAACTTATTTCTTTTTCTCTAAAACTCTACTTCCTTTACCTGTCCATCTTTTTTCATTCGTAGCTTGGTTTTTCTTTTTCACTTTTTTTCAGCAACCGTTATATTCTAACGTTGTTACTTCTCTTTTTTTTTTTTTTTTTCAAGCTACGACTTCTTTTATCTTTCACCGATTACCATAAGTACTTACTCTTCTTTTGAATGTGACTCTCCCCAACTTGGAGATCAACCTGTATTCAGATTATATGAATGCTCCCCTACTTTCTAAAAAGGTCAAAGAGAAAACGCATCACCAAATTTTATGGTTGATGGTCCAAAACAAAACTTTTTATTGAGATCAAACTCACCAGGTATTTCCTTGGTGCATATTATGATACTTACCTTGACCTCAGGCTCAAAGAATGGTTAGCAAAGGATCACACTCTCACAGAAGCAAATAAGTTTTTTCATTGGAATAGGCTAAAAGAACTCTCAGATTCAAACAAGTGCCTCAATCACTTTCACAGATTTCCACAAACGATGCAACAAACGGTTTAGCATGATACAAACACGTCAAAATAATTGATGGTCTCCTGCATATAGTAAACAATGGAAAGCTTTCCTCACAATGGTTAAGGCTAAGCCGATCCAACAAACAATGTACCATAAAGAACTTCTGTTAAGAATTTACTAACACCTTAAGTTTCATTGCACACATTAAGAGTTTGAGTTCAAAAATTCATACCTGCTTTGTTACTTATTGAAAAAGAAAGTGAAAGTGAAAAATTTTTGAACATTCACTTCCTACCACTTTTCATACATGTTGCTTCCTTGTTGATACTTCGCTTGAGATTCTCGCTTTGTTATGGGACTACTTACTCTAACTGGGAGAAAAAAAAAAACTAAAACTGAAAGAAACAACGAATTGCAAAACTTACCAAAACTTAATTCAAACAAAACAAGTCATAGTGACCACTACGGTTCACTAGAGTCTAGATCAGATAAACAGAAAGCAAAACAGCAGTCTTATCATCAACTCAATTACCAACACAAAACAATTTTTCACTCACTCGTACATCTCCTCTCAACTCTCAAACAAACATGGCATCAATATCATTATCAATATCCACCTCATTATCCTGGCCTTGGTTATTAGCCCCAGCAGTACCACCTGCATCTGCACCTGTACCCGTACCTGCATCCCCCCCAACAGGAAAAGGGTTGGTCTCCGGCCAACCACAGTAAGTGAAGTAGCTTTCCCTGGTTGGGAAAGTTCTCTCTTCAGGAGCTACAGACAGGTTCCTGAATTGTTGCTGCATAGCATCGTGCAGAAAGATCTGGGACCTCTGATTTGCTTCAAACATAGCAGAATAATACTGATGGGCTACCAGAGGGTCAAAAGGGGCTGCACTACCCTGAGGGGGTGCTGCAGAAACAGAAGGTCCAGCTGGAGGAGGATCGGTTGCTTGATCCCTGTAGTATGGCTTTGCACAAAACCTGTCAATATAAACATCATCAATAAAAGTGTTAATAACGTGATGTCCCTGTCCAGGAATTTCCACTCCGGCTTCTTTACAAAGCCCCATAATCAATCCAGGTAGTGGCAACACACATTTGGCATTAATGCCATGTTGTGTGTCACTCAATGCAGCTCGGCGCAGTTCATTCGAAAGAATGAAGGCAACATCAACAGTGTTCTCGGTCATGATGGCGGTTATCAGGAATGCCAAGTCGAGCGGAACCGTGGTGACATGTGTCCTTGGCCTGATGTTGTACAGGATCACTGACAAAATGCCCCTTGCATGAATGCTCAGATCCTTCCTGTTGTAGTGGGTTGGATTTCCTTGCCGGCTAAGCTCTGGTCCTCAAGACATCAGCTCCACAAGATTGACGCAGTTAGTTACATTTTGTCTGTAGAAACACCTCTCATTGTCCGTCAATTGGAGGGGTTCCCCTAAAAATTCATTGATTGAAGCTCTATCAAATGCCACAGTTTTTCCTCTTACATAGGATTGATATGTGTAGGCTACTGATTCATCGGTGGTTTTGATAGCGTTTGCATAGAATTCCTTTACTATGTCATAGTCAATGACGGTGTGTGGTTCGAACACACGTTGCCAGTTCCTATTCTCAAGAAAATCCCACATAGCAGCAAAAGGACCCCCTCCTTGTCCTAGGGGGACAACCACTTTCTCAGTTAAAATGGTGCGGGAACCCAGATTCTTGAACCTGTCTGCTTGGGCCCGACCTAGAAATCTATCAGCTTGGTTTGCAGTAGCACGGGATCCTCTGGGACCAGAGCTTGTGGACTTGGTGCGCACTCTCTTGGCTGGATTCATCTTGCTGTAGATTGAGTAATTATGGGCAAAAATAGCGAACTGGGTGATTGATTGGAGCTCTGAACCGGAGGTTGCGCTTTTGGACTTGGAAGTTGTAAAAGATAGAATGAGGGGGAAGTGAGGGTTTTCAAAATAAAACCTATTTTTAGCCTTGTACCGCGGCGCGCAAGCGTACCTCCGCGGCGCGCAAATACTTCTGTTTTGCGTCGCGGCGCGCGCTTAACGCCCGCGGCGCGATCCTTTTTTAAAAAAAAATTCTTTTGTTCCTTGTTCCCCCACTTCGCTCTTTTGCAACTTCCCTTGTGCTGATGGCACTGATTGATGATAACTGAATAAACTAAAAAGATAAAAGAAAATTACTTAAATTGAAAGATGCTTACTCTGTTGGGTTGCCTCCCAACAAGCGCTTCGTTTAACGTCACATGGCTCGACGGTTAAACCCCTTTGACTAGGAGTTCAACAGGGAGATTGTGCATACTTCTCTATCAAACTCTCTCCCAAGGTAGCTTTTTAACCGTTCTCCATTAACGGTCCAACTGTCTTTGGTCTTACCATCTTCAATAGTAATGGCCCCGTAGGGTTTAATTTCCTTGATTATAAACGGTCCTGACCACTTAGACTTCAATTTGCCTGGGAAGAGCTTGAGTCTGGAGTTGAATAGTAATACAAGGTCGCCTACCTTGAACTCTTTCTTCTTGATTCTCTTATCATGGTACCTTTTCATGTTTTCCTTATACATTTTATTAGACTCATATGCTAGGTACCTGAATTCCTCAAGTTCATGGAGTTGATTCTTTCTCTTCTTATACGCCAAACTATCATCTCTATTGAAGAAACGAAGGGCCCATAGTGCTTTGTGCTCTACCTCCACCGGTAGATGACATGCCTTACCGTAAACCATTTGAAAAGGCGATGCACCCGTTGGTGCTTTGTATGCTGTCCTATATGCCCACAAGGCATCATCTATCCTTACCGACCAGTCTTTACGGGATTCTGACACTGTCTTCTCGAGAATGTTCTTGATTGCTCGATTGGAAATCTCTGCTTGCCCGTTGGTTTGGGGATGATAAGGCGAAGCTATCTTGTGGTTGATATGATATTTGTCCAGCACTTTTGCCACCTGTTCATTAACAAAATGAGATCCACCATCGCTTATGATCACTCTAGGCATGCCAAAACGTGTGAATATGTTACGATTTAAAAATTTTAGCACTGTTTTGGCATCCGCCTTTGGTGTAGCGATGGCTTCAACCCACTTGGAAACATAATCTACTGCAACTAAAATATATTCGTTAGCAAAAGAGGGAAGAAATGGCCCCATAAAATCAATGCCCCAACAATCAAAAACTTCTATTTCAATGATGGTTTGAAGTGGCATCTCATCCCGTTTGCTTATCCCTCCAACTCTTTGGCATTTGTCACAACTCTTTGCATGGTGATGGGCGTCTTTAAAAATTGTTGGCCAGAAAAATCCGGATTGGAGGACCTTTGTTGCTGTCCTCCATCCATTAAAATGACCACCACTTGGTGAATTATGACAATGCCACAAGATTTGTTGGGCTTCTTCTTCAGTCACACATCTTCTTAGAATTCCATCCTTACCTATCTTGAACAAGTATGGGTCGTCCCACACATAGTACTTTGCATCGGCTAACAACTTTTTCTTTTTGTTCCAGTTAAAGTCCTCCGGTATCATACCGGTTGCTTTATGATTAGCCAAATCGGCGAACCATGGTCTTGTTTGTATTTCAAAAAGTTGTTCATCCGGGAATGTCTCATTTATTTCAGCTTCTTGGTTGGTGACATTTACATTGACCAACCGAGATAAATGGTCTGCTACCACATTCTCTGACCCTTTTTTATCCTGGATTTCTATGTCAAATTCTTGTAAGAGAAGGACCCAACGAATGAGTCTTTGCTTCGAATCCGGTTTGGTGAGCAAATATTTTATTGCTGCATGGTCAGTATAAATCACCACTTTTGACCCAATGAGATAGGATCTGAATTTTTCAAGAGCATACACTATAGCTAAAAATTCTTTTTCTGTGGTAGCATAGTTGACTTGAGCGTCATTTAGCACCTTGCTTGCATAGTGTATGACATGAAAAATTTTTCCTTTCCGTTGGCCTAACACCGCACCTATGGCATAGTCGCTAGCATCACACATCAGTTCAAAATGGTTTTTCCAATCTGGTGCTACTATCACAGGTGCGGTGGCTAGCCTTTCTTTCAGGTCATTGAAGGCTTTAACACAAGATTCATCAAAATTAAAACACGTACCTTGGTTGAGTAGATTACTCAAAGGCTTGGCAATCTTGGAAAAATCTTTAACAAACCTTCTGTAGAATCCTGCATGACCTAAAAAGCTTCGTACTCCTTTGACATTGATTGGAGGTGGGAGTTTTGAAATTACCTCCACCTTGGCTTGGTCTACTTCAAGTCCCCTTGAAGATACTTTGTGTCCGAGTACAATTCCTTCTGTTACCATAAAATGGAACTTCTCCCAATTAAGAATCAAGTTGGTCTCAATACACCTTTCAAGTGCCACGTCTAGATTATTCAGGCATGTATCAAATGTCTTTCCGAACACTGAAAAGTCATCCATGAATACCTCAATACTCTTTTCAATAAGGTCAGAGAATATGGCTTGCATGCATCGTTGAAAGGTTGCTGGGGCATTGCATAGTCCAAATGGCATCCTCCTATATGCGAAGATTCCAAATGGACATGTAAATGCTGTCTTCTCATGATCTTCTGGGTTGACTACGATTTGATTGTATCCGGAATATCCATCCAGAAAGCAATAGTAATTCTGCCCCGATAATCTCTCAAGCATTTGATCCATGAATGGTAATGGAAAGTGGTCTTTTCTCGTTGCTTTATTGAGTCTCCGGTAATCTATGCACATGCGCCACCCGGTCACAGTTCTAGATGGTATGAGTTCATTCTTGTCATTCCGGATTACCGTCATGCCTCCCTTCTTTGGAACAACTTGTACCGGACTTACCCATGCACTATCAGAAATTGGGTAAATCATTCCTGCTTCAAGGAGTTTGATTACCTCTTTCCTTACTACCTCTTTCATTGTTGGGTTCAGTCTTCGTTGTGGTTGGGCCACTGGTTTGAAGTCTTCTTCTAACATAATCTTGTGCATGCAATATGCAGGGCTGATACCTTTCAAATCTGCCAATACCCATCCGATTGCTGCTTTATTCTTTTGAAGGATTTGTATGAGTCTTGCCTCTTCGGTCGCATTTAACTTTGAGCTAATAACGACCGGCTTTCTTCCTTCTTCATCTAAAAATACATATTTCAAATGAGTTGGAAGCACTTTTAATTCTAACTTCGACTCTTTCACTTCTTTTTTCAGCTCCAAATCCTCCACTTTGTCTTCTTTGTTGGATGTGTTGCCACCTTTCTCTAATTCTTTTAGAAACAACTCAATTTCTTTTTCTTCTTCTTGAGTGAGTACATTAAATGACTCAACAAGAGACCTCTCTAAAGGGTTAGAAAGATGAATTTGGCTTGCTACTTCTTCGACACTTGTTTCAGTTACATCCATGCGAAAGCAATCATTCTTGTCTTTGGGTTGTTTCATGGCATCAAAGAGGTTAAAACATACCTCTTCATCTTGGACTCTTAGCTTCATTATACCATCATCGATGTCAATCATCATCCGGGCTGTTTTCATGAATGGTCTTCCAAGAATGATAGGTGAGACTTTATCTTCTTCCATATCGATTACCACAAAATCTACCGGAAACAAAAATTTGTCAACTTTCACTAACATGTCTTGTTCAATTCCATATGGGAGAGTGGTAGACTTGTCAGCTAGTTGCAGAGTCATTCTTGTTGCTTTCATCTCAATATTTCCCAGCCGCTTTACTATTGATAAAGGAATTAAATTTATGCTGGATCCGAGATCAATCAATCCATTCCCAATATTTTGATTCCCTATTGTAACCGGTAAAGTGACTCTTCCAGGATCTCTCGCCTTTTGAGGAAGACGCGATATGATAGCACTACATTGTGCATCAAGTATAACAACCTCTTCTTCTTCCGGTCTTTTCTTCTTTGTCAAGATATCTTTCATGAATTTCGCATATTTTGGCATTTGGGCAATAGCTTCAGAGAATGGAATATTAATTTGTAGCTGCTTAAAAATTTCCATAAACCTGGCATATTGTCTAGCGTTGTCTTTCTTTGAAGGAGCATGAGGATATGGCAAATGTTGACTCGGAGTCGTGTTGTTCGCCATCTTATCTTTAGCACTCCTTCTTTTTAATTTCTCCTTCTTGACTTCTCTACTCAAATCTTCCTCTTCATCCCCCTTTCTAATAATTTCATATTCTTCATCTTCTCCATCATGTTTTTCATCTTCTTTTTCTTTATCGTCTTCAACCTCATTAGTTTTCGTTTCATCCTTGCCACCTTTTTGTCCAGACCTTGTTACCACTGCTTTGCAATGTTCTCTTGAGTGTTGGCCGAGAAAGTTGCATTTGATTGATGAGTTGCAATCTGCTTAGCAAGTCGGCCCACTTGAGTTTCTAAACTCTTTATAGCCGCTTCTTGATTCTTCTGATTTATTACTGATGTTTGAATGAACTGATTCACTGTCTCCTCTAACTTGGATTGTCCTCCTTGCTGTTGTTGTGGTGGTTGAGTGTATGGTTGGAATGCTTGTTGTTGATACCCTTGATTCGGTGGCCTTTGTTGGTACCCTTGATTGTTATATCTTGGTGGATAACCTTGTTGGTATGGCTGGTTCTGATATTGATTCTGCCTTTGTCCTTGGTTATTGTTCATGTAATTCACTTCTTCTTCTTGCACTGGTGGACAGAATCCTGTTTGATGATCTCCCTTGCACAATTCGCACTTAGCAACTTGATATGAATTAGATACCCAGTTCAGCTCCTTGATCTGTTGTGGTAATTTAGACATTTGTTGTGTCAAAAGTTCCACTTGTGAAGTTAGCAATTTGTTCTGAGCAAGTAGAGCATCACTGTTGTTCAACTCTAACATTCCGGGTTTCTTATCTCTTACTGTTCGATCATGATTGCCTTGACGATCATTTAGAGCCATTCGCTCTATTATCTGAGTAGCTTCTTCAGGTGTTTTGGACATGAGAGAACCACCAGCTGTGGCGTCCAAAAGTGTCTTGTTTGTAGCTGTGAGACCGTTACGGAACATATGGATTTGGTCAACGTCTGAAAAACCGTGTCCTTTGCACTTTCTCAACATAGCTTTATACCTTTCCCATGCTTCATTCAAAGATTCATTACTACCTTGAGAAAATACTGCTATTGCTGTTTTTGCTTCGAAGAATCGGTTTTGAGAGTAAAACCTTTCCAGAAATTTTTCTTCCAATGTGTTCCAATTTGTCATCACTACCTCGGGTTGATCCAGATACCAATCCTTTGCCTTAGATAGCAAAGAGTGTGGGAACAACCTCTTAAATAATGCTTCCTCATCAGCTTGAGCGACACCCGTAGTACCCGCTAACTCATAGAATCGAGTAAGATGCGTGTACGGGTCTTCATGGTCCAATCCGGCGAAAGGACTTGCACAAATCAATTGTATGATACCGGTCTTCAGTTCTGTCGGTCGCCCGTTGGCGGCAGTTCTCGCGAACTGAGGATTGAGTCTTGGACTATTAGCACATGGACCATTAGCAGCCATGTTGCCAACAGTAGGTTGTATAAAAACTTCCGGTTCTTCCTCCGTGAATAGTTCGTGAAAGAAGAATCCTTCTTGCGACTCGTCAATGGTTTCAAGTTGTTGTGACGATGTCGCGGTTGCGTTGTCTCTTGCTTTTGCTATGTTCGCTCTTTTTCGTGCTTTGCTATTTAACCTCCTAGCGGTCCTTTCGATCTCTGGATCAAAAAGAAGTTGATCGCTAGAAACTTTGCTGCGCATACACAATCTTCTGCAAAACTAGCAAACACGTGAAACAACCAAATAGAGAAAATAAAAATTAAAACTCAAAATAAGAACTATTGCAATGCATGCAATATTGACACCAATCCCCGGCAACGGCGCCAATTTGTTGAAAGTATTTGTGGGTAAATATTTTCGGTAATATATCGTATCCACAGGGATTGGTTAATATCACTGCCGTTCTATAGTTGTTTATTTTGAGTTAAGAAATTTGGTTTGGTTTGTTTTATACTAATAATAATATCAAAAGCAAATAATAAAATAAAAGCAAGTAAAGGACTTTGTGTTGACAATTAAAGAAAGATGTTGAGTCTTTAGGGTTCATCAACCTAATCCTATACAATTATCAATTAATTCTCAATAGAACAATCCTTTGAATCATTATCTTCACTTATCCTCAAATAAGATTCCATGTCTGCAAATCAAATTAGATAACTTTTACCGGTATGAGATTCGATCTCTCCAAATCACAATAACGATAATAGTAATTAAGAACGATAATTATGAAAACCCAATTACAATTCCATCTCTGCAAATTGCAATTGAATCAATATAGTAACCTAGGGCAAAAGTTAAATCCTTTCTTTCGATCAAAGATTCAACAATGATGTAAATTAAAAGCAAGGTTTCTTATTGATAATAAATTCAAACAATTGTTCACAGGAATTAATCAATGGTAATGTATATTCATAGGTTAACTACTACCTTAGACTCAACAAGAGGGATTTAGCTCTCCATAGACATGAAGAACATACAAGAATCAATGGAGGAATTCATCTTCATCAATAGAATGTCTTCGATTGGTAAAGAATCCACCTTCAATTGTTGTTCTCAGCTTCAGAATCAAATAGCTCTCTTAATTTCGCTCCCATAAAGTATATCTCACCACTTGGAAAACTAGGGCTTTAAAACAGAACTTTTGGGCTTTTAACGCCGAGGCCGCGGCGCGGCAACGGGCTGGCGCGGCGCGCCCCTCAAACAGAAGTATTTTCGCGGCGCGCCTAGGAACTCTCGCGGCGCGCCCTTTGTACTTTCCATCTTTTTCTTCAGCCTTTGAGACTTCCAGCTTTCTTTCCTCCTCATGTTCTTCTTAAGTTCTTATTCAGCTCAAAACCTGCAACAATAACACCCACAAGTGATTCGATTTGCTTTACGCACGAACTAAACTTATTCAGTTCAATTCTTAATAAAAACCTATGGATTCATCACATTTTTGCATTGTTTTAGAGAAGAAATCACTTATATTAACACATGAATTTACCATTAATTTACTCCTAACAGATATCTCAGAAGTTGAAGAACCAAGAAGAAAAGTTTCAGAAGCTGAAAACCAAAGCAGCAAAGAATCAGAAGATCAAGTTGCTGCATCCTTGGAAAATCTGAGAATTTCTAAAGAACCAACTATCAGAAGATCACCTAGACTTGCCTCAGCTCACTCAGAAGATGAGATCCTTGGAAAGAAAGATGATCCCATCAGAACAAGGGCATTCCTTAAGAACAATGCAGAATGTCAATTAGGTCTTGTTTCTTTGATCGAGCCAACTTCTGTTGATCAAGCTCTAGAAGATCCAGACTGGATAATTGCCATGCAAGAAGAACTCAATCAGTTTACAAGGAATGATGTATGGGACTTGGTTCCTAGACCAAAAGGATTTAACATCATCGGCACTAAGTGGGTATTCAGAAACAAGCTGAGTGAGAAAGGTGAAGTGGTAAGAAACAAAGCCAGACTGGTGGCTCAGGGCTATAGTCAGCAAGAAGGGATTGACTATACAGAAACCTTTGCACCAGTGGCCAGGTTAGAATCTATTCGTCTATTAATTTCTTTTGCCACTCATCACAACATCACTCTTTATCAGATGGATGTTAAGAGTGCCTTCTTAAATGGTTACATAGATGAAGAAGTTTTTGTCCATCAACCTCCTGGTTTTGAAGACTCCATGTCTCCAAATCATGTTTTTAAATTAAAGAAATCATTATACGGATTGAAACAAGCTCCTAGAGCTTGGTATGAACGTTTGAGTTCTTTCCTTCTGGAAAATGGTTTCACTAGAGGAAAAGTGGACACTACTCTCTTCTGTAAAACATTTAAAAAGGAAATTTTAATTTGTCAAATATATGTTGATGATATTATCTTTGGAACATCTAATGCTACACTTGGAAAGGAGTTTGCTGAGTCTATGCAGGCTGAATTTGAAATGAGCATGATGGGAGAACTCAAGTATTTCCTTGGGATTCAAATCAACCAAACTTCTGACGGAACCTATGTTCATCAAACGAAGTATGTGAAAGAACTTCTGAAGAAGTTTAATCTTTCTGAACGCAAAGAAGCCAAAACTCCTATGCATCCAACATGTGTCCTAGGTAAGGATGAGGTAAGTAAGAAGGTAGATCAGAAGTTGTACAGAGGTATGATTGGATCTCTTCTTTACCTAACTGCTTCTAGACCTGACATTCTTTTCAGTGTTTGTTTGTGCGCTAGATTCCAATCAGATCCAAGAGAATCTCATTTAACTGCGGTTAAGAGAATTCTGAGGTATCTGAAAGGTACTACTAATGTTGGTTTAGTTTACAGAAGATCCAAAGATTACAACTTAGTAGGATTCTGTGATGCTGACTATGCTGGAGATAGAATAGAAAGAAAGAGCACTTGTGGAAGTTGTCAATTTCTTGGAAGTCATCTGATCTCATGGTACAGCAAGAAGCAAGCTACTATTGCCCTCTC
Source organism: Vicia villosa (assembly GCF_029867415.1). Taxonomy (NCBI): domain Eukaryota; kingdom Viridiplantae; phylum Streptophyta; class Magnoliopsida; order Fabales; family Fabaceae; genus Vicia; species Vicia villosa. Next base: position 459,892 of record NW_026705106.1, on the reverse strand, counting down.
AACAACAGAAGCAGAATATGTTGCTGCTGCTGGATGTAGCACACAAATGCTCTGGATGAGAAGTCAGCTAGAAGATTATCAGATATATGAGCGTAACATTCCTATTTTCTGTGATAATACTTCTGCTATATGTTTATCTAAGAATCCTATCTTACATTCAAAAGCTAAACATATTGAGATTAAACATCATTTCATAAGGGACTATGTTCAGAAGGGTGTTATATCTTTAAACTTTGTGGATACAGACCATCAATGGGCTGATATCTTTACAAAACCCCTTGCTGAAGATAGGTTTAAGTTCATTCTGAAGAATATCAGTATGGATTTATGCCCAGAATGAGAAGATGAGAAAATCTTATGTATGGCTATCTTCTGAAATGAGATTGGATTAATGTTTTATAAGAAGTTCTGATCTTAAATCAATTAGACATAGTGACTTGTTTATTACTAACGCTTCATTGTCTAAGTTGATTCAGAATATCTTTTAAAGTAAATACAGATGTATCTAGCTTTCCAGATGGTAACACGTGTCTACCCTATTTGGACAAGCGTGCGTGCAGTTGAGGAGGCGCCTTTCCTAGGTAACTGTTCTATCACTTCATTAGTCATAGTCTCTCTCTCCTCTTGTCACGTAACATTAAAAGCCATTCATCATTTTCTTTATTTTCTTTTTCGTTTTTATATTCGTCAAACGTTTCCCTTCCCTAGAACGTTTCCTTCCCCACATTCCCTCTATTTATTTCTCCATTTCTTTGCATTCTTCAATCAATCTTTGCGCTCTCTCTCTCTTTCTCTCACTTTTCTATGAATATCTTTTGCATAAACTCTAGTTCCTTCTTCATCGATCTAGCGTTCATCATGAATCCTTCGCCTAGTTCCCTTCATCAAAACTTTAAACCAGTTGAAGAAACTAAGTCTTAAAAGTGGCTGATCTATTTGAATAGAACGGATGGAAGGGTTAATAGGCTACAGGATGAGAAACATATCTCGGGATGGCATTCCAAGTTTTTCTCAAGTCAGATCTCTTCTTTGATGCTGTTATCAACATTTGTCCAAAGGAAGAAGACTTTCTTGAGATATTGGATGAAGTTAGGTTCCATAAGGACTTAACTTCTATGTTAAGGGAAAGCCCATCTGAGAATACGCTCTCTCCTGGTGAACTGTTCTCAGTTCCTCCTTTGTATTCATTTACTTCTTTCTCTGGGAGCTGCTAAGGCATGCAGAGTTTCAAGATTTGATGACCAAGCAAGGGCAAGAACAACGCTAGGATTCATGATATACTGGCTTAGATTAGGACTAGGCTAGGGTTGTAGTCTTTGTGTCCTTGTAGTTTTCTTTGCTTGTTGCACTTGTGTATCAGCATACATCTTCTGTAACTCTGTTTGGTTAATCAATGAAAAGCTTTTTCTGCATAACTCTTGTACTTCTGCTTGTTTTATCAATGACTATTTGTTTCTCTTTCCATTTGTCCTGTGCTTACATCTGAATCTTTTACATTCTTTTTGATGCTATGACAAAAAGGGGGAGAAATAGTGATAAATGATTTGATTTATATTAGCAGTTGCCGGAAAGAAGGTCCCCACATTACTAACAGGAGCTGCAAGCTTCATATGTTTCTAAGTTGTGTTGTTGCAGGAAGTGAAGATTCAAGATCAAATAAGCAACAAGATGAATCAAGTTCTTGGATTCTTGAAGCAAGCTGAGTGCTATGAAGCTTCAGAATCAGAAGCAAGAAGGAAGAATGTTCAGATATTCTGGTGATAGAATATGGTTCTGATACATTCTATATGGCTTATATGGCTCTAATACATATTATGTGTTCTGAAACATATTTTATGTTCTGATTCATTCATGCTGACTTTTGTCGTTTAGTTTTGTTCTGTAACATTTCAGGATGTAGAGATGCTCTGATGATGCTCTGGTACATTCAACAATGTTCTGATACAATCTAGCATGAAGTGAGGATCAAAGAAATTCAAGTTCTGAAGCTGTTTGATGGAAGCAGGAATCAGAAGCTGTGAATGTTCTAAGGATCAAAGAAATTCAAGTTCTGAAGCTGTCCGATGGAAGCAGGAATCATAAGCTGTGAATGTTCTGAGGATCTAAAGAAATTCAATGTTCTGAAGCTGTCCTATGGAAGCAGAAATTAGAAGCAGTGAATATTCTGAAGTTCAAGCATATGTGAACGTCTCTACTGAAATACTCAGGGAAGTCTTTTATTTATAAAATTCTTCTAGTATTAATTTCAGGCGGAGATTATTCATCTCAGGGGGAGATTGTTAATCTCAGGGGGAGACACATTCACATTATGTTTATATGCTTATGCTATAACTGTGTAATTGTCTTTTGCCGTCTGTTATTCTGATTGCAAATTCATATCATTTATATATGTTTTTGTCATCATCAATAAGGGGGAGATTGTTAGAACAAGAATTGTTCTGATCAATAATCTTAGTTTTGATGATAACAATGTATATGAATTTTGCTCAAGATAATGTGGTACTCTAATCCTATGCAATTTCCTTTTCAGAAAATATATAAAGAGTATGCACAAATCAGCGCTAAGAAGCTTTGACTCAGAAGGTTCAGTATGCAACTTCAGCACATGGTCTGGCAAGACATCAGAAGATGGTCAAGCAGAATCAGAACATGGTCTATTAGAAGCATCAGTAGAACTTGAGTTCAGAAGCAGAAGCACTGAAGTCATGGAATCACGCTCAGAAGCATATCAAGATCAGAAGATCAGAAGATACTCTGCACCAAGCTGTTTGTACTCTGATGATTTTCAACGTAGTATTTACAAAGAACAAATCAGAATCAAGTACTAGATGGCAGGCTACGCTAACTGACAAAAGGAACGTTAGAAGCTATTAAAGGCAACGTCAGTAGTCACAGCAAAAGCAAGGCTCGAGGTAGTTGACAAAACAGTGAAACATTAAATGCAATGCTGTACGGAATACGCAAAGCATTAAATGCTCCCAACGGTCATCTTCTCAAACGCCTATATAAATGAAGTTCTGATGAGAAGCAAGGTTACCGATTCTTAACAATTTCTGTGAATATTAACTTGCTGAAACGCTGTTCAACTCAAAGCTCAGAAACTTCATCTTCAACCTCACTACATTACTGTTGTAATACTTTAGTGAGTATAAGCTTAAATCTGTAAGAGAAATATCACAGTTTGTGATTATCGCTTTTAAGAAGCAATTGTAATACTCTTAGAATTTGTTTACATTAATTTGTAAAGGACTAGAGTGATCGGGTTGTGATCAGTATACTCTAGAGAAGTCTTAGAAGGTCTCTAAGCAGTTGTTCCTAGAGTGATCAAGTTGTGATCAGAAGACTCTAGAAGACTTAGAAGTTGTCTAAGTGGAAAACCATTGTAATCTCGTGTGATTAGTGGATTAAATCCTTAGTTGAGGTAAATCACCTTGTATAGGGTGGACTGGAGTAGTTTAGTTAACAACGAACCAGGATAAAAATACTTGTGCAAATTATTTTTATCTTACGAGTTTTGAAACTACACTTATTCAAACCCCCCCCCTTTCTAAGTGGTTTTCTATCCTTCACAAGTTTCTCGTAACTGGCCGAATCCTTATCATCCAAGCACTCAGTTTAATAGTGTACGTGTCTGTCCCGTCCACGAAGTGACTCTCGCACCAACTAAAGTTAAACCGTTGGGCCAGCTGGTACCACAGTTCCCTTCCTCGGGATGACCATCAGGACCGAGCAAGGCCTCCAAGTAGAAAGTGTTGAGAAGGGCCTTACTCGAGATCGGCTGAATAAGAAAAACTTGTCTTTGAAACCCCGAACAGATTCAGAGAAGGCCTTGAAAAGATTCCTCGGTTGCTTCAGAGAAACCCATGAATACCGACCGTCAGCAACACCCCTCTGAAGGTGAAAGTAGCTAAAGAACAGGAGAAGAGACGCCCCAATCTCAGATGCTCGCACACCAGCTTGAATGCCTTCATGAAAGCGATGGAATTGAGGTGCAATTAGGAGGGCGCCAAATGCAGATGATGAAATACCCCTATTTGGAGCTCGGTGATGGGCAGACGGAACCCCATCTCTTTGAAAAACACCTCATATATGGAAAACATGTCCTCTGGGTACGCCGTCGATATCCTATCATTCTCCGAAGGGAACTAATAAGTGCCAAATTGTAGTTATTTTGTGTATAGTTTCGCGGCACTTATTTTCTCTTTTTCTTCAATTTAGACGCGTTTTAGTGTATATTACATACAATATGTAGCTTTTGTGTTTAATCGAGTTTTTGATTCATTTATGTACCGACTAATAGTTTTTCATTCAATTTGTAGGTATTTGAGCATTTATTGGAGCACTGAGCAATAAAGCTTCAAGGGTGCAGTTTTGGATCAATAGAGTGCAGACTGGTGTGAGTCGCCCGGCGGAGCAGTTGGCCCGCCGCGCGAGCGTGGAAAATAAATGCCAAGTTTCTGTTTTGGGCCGCCTCATGGTCGCCGGGCGGAAGAAGAAGGTGTCGTCGGGCGAAGCATTTCGTTCGTCGGGCGAAAGAAGATATTTTTGCCAGCTTAATGACGTGGCAGAGGCTGTGTGGCCAGGAATATAGGTTTCGCCGGGCGGAGCAATAGGCTCGCCAGGCGAAAGTCGCGTAGCAGATTTTGTATATAGTTTCATTTTAGAACATTTTAGGTTTTGTGTGGTTGGTTTTGGGGATTTTTGTGCTCCCATGCCAATTTCACCCATTTTCCTCTAGGATTAGCTTAGATAACAACTATGGGTCTTGCATTCGGTGATTCGGAGGTGGATTGCTCATCAACCGGCGCTGACAAACCGGAAGATTTATGGTTTCTTCTCTATTTCTCTCTATGTATTTCCCCTAGTTGGGTTTTGTATGTATATTTACTTTGAACTCATGTATATTTGTCGCCCATGGCGTTATGTAAAGGTTGCTTTACAAATCTTTGTTGATTGTTGTCTTAGATTTTTGCTCTGTGCTAGGGATTTAGGTTGTTTTAGAGATATACTTCTTGAATCCTTATCTAGGATAATTATCTGTTAGTTTCTGGATTTTAGAGGTAGATTTAGAGCTAACAATCTTTATCGGTGTCGAAGCTTAATGCTTTCGTGTTAGTTGTGTCGGTTGAGAGATCGTCGATACGATTGATATGGATGTCTACTGTGTTGTTGAGGTGTGCTGAGAGATCGTCACCGAGATGATATAGTAGTCCTCTCTACTTTGGGTTAGAAATGACTTAGGGTGTGAGCGATGTTGGATGACATTGACGAGTATTGTAGGTTGAGTGTAACTGTTCATAAGTTTAACTTTGTGAGAAATAGATTATATACAATGCTAGATAAGTCTTTTCTATTTGAAGAATGAAATTCTTTTTGTGTTGATATTTACTTTTCCGTTTTCATGCTTTAAACAATTCAATTCAAACTTATAACTTTGGAAACTGTTGAATGGCAGTTTGATATCACTAATCTCTGTGGACACGATAAATTCCCGGATAAATACTTCCAAAACTTTTGTTGCTTTACCGCTTCAACAAAATGGCGCCGTTGCCGGGGATTTAGGTTGTTTTAGAGGTAGACTTCTTGAATCCTTATCTAGGATGATTATCTGTTAGTTTCTGGATTTTAGAGATAGATTTAGAGCTAACAATCTTTATGGGTGTCGAAGCTTAATGCTTTCGTGTTAGTTGTGTCGGTTGAGAGATCGTCGATACGATTGATATGGATGTCTACTGTGTTGTTGAGGTGTGATGAGAGATCGTCACCGAGATGATATAGTAGTCCTCTCTACTTTGGGTTAGAAATGACTTAGGGTGTGAGCGATGTTGGATGACATTGACGAGTACTGTAGGTTGAGTGTAACTGTTCATAAGTTTAAGTTTGTGAGAAATAGATTATATACAATGCTTGATAAGTCTTTTCTATTTGAAGAATGAAATTCTTTTTGTGTTGATATTTACTTTTCTGTTTTCATGCTTTAAACAATTCAATTCAAACTTATAACTTTGGAAACTGTTGAATGGCAGTTTGATATCACTAATCTCTGTGGACACGATAAATTCCCGGATAAATACTTCCAAAACTTTTGTTGCTTTACCGCTTCAACAAAATGGCGCCGTTGCCGGGGATTTAGGTTGTTTTAGAGATAGACTTCTTGAATCCTTATCTAGGATGATTATCTGTTAGTTTCTGGATTTTAGAGATAGATTTAGAGCTAACAATCTTTATGGGTGTTGAAGCTTAATGCTTTCGTGTTAGTTGTGTCGATTGAGAGGTCGTCGATACGATTGATATGGATGTCTACTGTGTTTTTGAGGTGTGCTGAGAGATCGTCACTGAGATGATATAGTAGTCCTCTCTACTTTGGGTTAGAAATGACTTAGGGTGTGAGCGATGCTGGATGACATTGACGAGTACTGTAGGTTGAGTGTAACTGGTCGATAAGTTTATGTTTGTGAGAAATAGATTATATACAATGCTTGATAAGTCTTTTCTATTTGAAAAATGAAATTCTTTTGTGTTGATATTTACTTTTCTGTTTTCATGCTTTAAACAATTCAATTCAAACCCATAACTTTGGAAACTATTGAATGGCAGTTTGATATCACTAATCTCTGTGGACAAGATAAATTCCCGGATAAATACTTCCAAAACTCTTGTTGCTTTACCGCTTCAACAGGAACACCACCCTCAATTTCCTCACGGCCACAGACGGCTTCGCCTCCCCGGTTACAACGGTGAAAGCCTCCTCGGGACGGAGAACAAATTCAGAAGGAGTGAAATTGGGCTCATCGGCCACCCAGGCGCCCCCGGAAGTAGTAACCTCCTTCGCCGAAGCAGGGTTCTCCCCTCGATCGGCAGACGTCCGGTCAGAGGAAGACCTTTGCGAAAACAGAGAAGTCGTCGAGCTGCCCACACTCTCGGTGGGATCCTCACTCATGGTGTACTCGTCAGAACGGCTAGACATGTACCTGAAAAGCAGTAGAGAACAGTGAATTCAACTTCAAAAAAACAAATCCACCCTTTCACCGCTAATCAAGTGAAAGGGTGTGCGCCTAGGCAACAAGGACGATGTCCTCGGCCAGAGCCCTTAACTCAAAACAGCGAACAAAGGTGTCGGGGAAACACCTTCAACAACAAACGAAGGCATCTACGAACGCCATTGGTTACGTGTAGGTTAAGAGCACTACCCATTAATACCCAGATACCGGTGGGGCCCTGTCATACCCCAAAATTTGCCCATACTATTTCTCTTATACAAATTCAAATCAATACATAAAGCTCCAAGACACATTCTCTTATACAAGGCTCAGAAACTGGGGTTTGGTTTGTTCAAAGGAAAATCAATGAATCAATGTCTCCAAGGCATCCCATATGGCTCAAAATATCTCACATTACCTCTATGACAAGTATCAAGTCTCAGCTTAAAAGATTGGTCACTCAAATGTTCAGAAACAGTCGACTGGGTTGACCTGAAAGTCAACTGGGGTCAAAGTAAAGTCAAAACCCCTGATTTTTTGTCAAGATCCTCATATTGAAGTATCATTCACCATTTGATCAAGAATTGATCATGGTTCATCAAGGAAATATCAAAAATCAACAAATCAAAAAGTTTCTAAATTAGGGTTTGTATAGGAGAAAGTCAACTGAACTTTGACCAGCCATAACTCCTACATGGAACATCATAAATTTTCCATTCAAAGCTTATTTTGAAGGAAATTTGATTCTCTACAACTTTGTCTCTCACATGTCAAGTCTAAAAATGCTCCATTTGAGAGATATGGACCAAAACATTATAGGTCCTTTTCAAAAGTCAACAAAAAGTCACTTTTTTCAAAAGGACATATAAGGAGCATGGAAAATTATTTTAATATGAGACCAAATACATTGGTTAGAGGACTCTTTAAGGTTTCTAAAATATCCTAGAACACTTCCATACCTCAAAAATTAAGGGAGATAGGCCTTGTCAAAGTTGGACTATTTTGGAGGGAAAAATGTGAAAGAATTGGAATATTTTTGCAAATGGGCCCAAGTTCTTTTATTCTAATCTTGATACCCAAGTACCCAAGAGCCCAAAATCTCTTTGCCACAAAAATATATGATTTATTTATTTTGATTTTTTATTTCAATTAAAAAAGAATTAAAATCACATAAATCAAAAGAAAATCAAATATTTGGCAAGAGATGTGATTTGGATCTATTTTAATCATCAAATATACTTCAAAATCAATATAATTTCGTGCACATGGTGATTGTAAGAAGATTGATTCAATTAGGGCAAAAATAGAGAGATTCCATAATATATTTTCAATCAAATTTCCAAAACCTTCAATTCAAGATTCAAAAGAGATTTGGTTCAATTTTGTTGCCCTAATCCATTCACTATAAGTGCCAAACAAAGCTTGATGCAAGGGTTACACGAATTCTGCAGTCAAGAACACCAAATCCGAGCTCTAACAACCAAGAAAAATTCAAACCTCAACTCCAAGTTATAGCTCAATTCAGGCCAAGAGAAGAATTCCAATCAATCCCTAGGCGTTTTTTGGACGAGAACATACCCGTACCAACACTCAGAACTCCCAGAATCGCCCCCATTCGTTCACGGTTTGAGCCATTTTTTTTTGTTTTCGATTTCGCGATTTCATGCATCATATATGAATTTAAAATGCATATTATGGTTTGTTTTGATGTTTAGAATGTTTCTGTGTTATCAATTCGCTTGTTACATGCTTATATCATGGATTTCCATTCGCGACTATTAGGGTTTCAAATTGGGGCTTTTAATTCTAGGAAAAATTAAGGTTAATCGTGGTTATCAGTGAAATCGTCGCATCTGGACGATCATAATGGTATGATCGCGAAAGATTTTTGCTGCGTTTTGGATGTTGTTTGTGTTCGCAGGTGTAAAAGGGCAAGGACCTATTATAGCGCTTTAGAAAAGTGCGCTGTAAAATCGTTTCTGCAAGTTCTCAAGGAAGGAGATGGAGACGTGGCGTGCTGGCATTGGTCCGATTCAAAAACCAAGAAGCGCGCGTTTTTCTTCTTTCACGTCTTGATCCGGTGCATCACGTACTCGCGCGTGTGAGATGGAACTCATAACCCAGCCATCTTATCATCATCATCCTCAATCCAACGTTCATAAAGATGCAGGTGCATCATACTCCCTTGCGCGCTGCAGCACCAGATCCAAATTAAGTTTTTTTATATATTTTATTACATAGTCTATTTTATTTTTATTTATATACATATATATATATATATATATATATATATATATATATATATCATTTTATTTCTTTTCTTTTCCTTAATAATAATAAAACTATATATATGTTTTTATTTTCAAATTTCTTTTTATATATAATATTATTTATTTATTTATTTTATTTAATACTTATATTATATGTTTTTCTTTATATATTTATTTATTTATCTATCATATTTATTTATTCAATTATTATATTCTATTTATTTATTTTCTTATTTATTTATTTTCTTATTTATTTATTTATATATTTAATGTTTATTATTTACATTTATTTTAATTATATGATTGTCTATTTTTCTTTTATTTAAATTATATTTAATTATATATTTATTCAAATATTCATATTTATTTTGTTTTAACTCTAAAAAATTCCTAAAAAATACCTGTGTGTCCGATTTTATTTTTTTTTTCTCGATTTAATTAATTAGGTCGCGAGACCAATAATTAATTAAATGATTTATGTTTCTTATTCAATTCATACCCTCATCAGGGTTTACGACGAACATTCCATACACTGAAAAGATTCCTTTTTTTTCTGTGCCTTTTTTCAGGGTTATTCTTTGAGTACACTTCGACTACGCGCCTGACCATCATCCGAAGCTAAGTATTCAATTTAATTTTTAAGTCTATTTTGTTTCCTTTTATTTTAAGGTTTACCTTTTGAACGCCGCATACACTCACATCTATTTTTTGCCTTTGCCTTTGCCATTTTTCAGGGTTAACCCCGAGGTTTCCTCCGACTGCCAACCATACCAGATCAAATTCAAAGCTAAGTCTTTATCCATTAATTTTAATTTCATTTGTCTTTTTATTTGTGATTAAGATTAGTCGTATTTGCCTCTGAACCGATAATATACTCACATATATTTTGCCTTTTATTTTTCCCACCTTTTCAGGGTTTGCCAATTGCCAAAGCTACGAATAGTCGGTAACCCTAAACCCTGATCTTAATTATTACTTGTGTTAGACCTATAGCATTATTATCCCGCTGGTTTCATTTTCCCTTTCTCCCCGCTGGTTTCATTTTCCCTTTCCCCATTATTATTTTAATTGTTAATATTAATTGTTGTGGTTAGTAATTCTAGGGAGTGCAAGCCTGTAATCAACTTAGAATAATTAATTATAAGATAAATAACTGAATCAAATCACGTGATTGGTGCACACACGCACACTTTTGGGGTAACCTCTCTGTTGCCTGTTGCCTTGTTGCCTGTTGCCTTGTGTTTCTTGCAGAATAGCCATGTCCCTCGAATACGAGGATACCTCAGCCATGTTGCATCGGTTATGCAAAGGCCATACGACCCTAATGATGCTGCCTTCGATACACCAATATGACCTCGACCCTCGAAAGTTGCCTACAAAAAGGCTGAGGTATCCTCTGGCTGCCTACGAAAGGCTATTCTGGTTCTTCCATTAGACTACCTGCCTCTCCATGGCATGGGACACTCTTATGGTGAACGAACTCTCGATGACCCTTCAACCTCCAAATGAAAGGCTTCCTGCCCTCTTATGGTGTGGATAGATCCTTTCACCCTGAAAGGCTAAAAGAATCTTTTTATCAAATAACCAGGTAATTGCCCCTAATTGCTTTGCCTTGCTCTAAAAATCTTTTCATATTCTTTCTCATAAACCTTCAAAAAGCTACGCTTATTTACAAGCTAAAGTCTTATTTCTTTTCTACACTTTTTTCCTTCAAAAGAGCAAAGCAATTAAGAGCCCATGGAAAACCATGGATGCAAAAGGTGCCTTACACCTTCCCTTTGCATAATTACCCCCCGAACCCTGTTTTTATTTAAAAGGTTTTTCCTGTTCTTTTAGCCTTTCTAATTAATTTAGATAAAATAAAAGTCGGTGGCGACTCTTGCTTGCCGCAATATTTCGATAAAAGTCAATTCACCGTATTACAGGCCCCCCTCTCACGCAAACGCAGCTGCCTTCTCAAAAACAGCACAAACAGTGGAGTAACGACGAGGCAACAAATAGTCCCCACCTAGACAGTGGCGCTGGAGTTCCAAAACTGACTAAACTGCTGTCTACCACCAATACGCTACCTGAAAAGTCCTAGAACTATGTTTCTCCTATCCTAAACCACATACATTTCACCTAATAACAAAGGCAAAGCATAGAAAATTATAAGAGTAAGCAAATTACATGTTCAGACAGTAAGCGAAGGCTGGTCAGAAGCGGTAGACGACGGCGAACGGCGGCAGGGAACTCGGAGCAAGCTTCGAGCAGAGATTCAAAGAAGAGAGAGAAACAAAAAGTGTTAAAATGGTGGGCTCCCCTATTTATATAAGGGTCCCTCAGCGCGTGGTCAAACGCGCGCCTAGTCTACTTCCATCTTAGCCATCATTACACCGTAGTATCTGCACACGTCTCGAGGCACACATGCGACGTCACCTTTTCACATCCCATCAACTGCTCAGTTCCTCAGAACAGCGTTTGCTCTCCCCGAATACCAACCTCCTCGAATTAACATGAAACACTCGTTCCTACAAAGCTCAGGTTGCCTTAAGTCATCACTCCTATGCTCAGAGCAACGACTGGGGGGCTCCTGTTCTGGACTTGCCCGACACTAAGAAATGACCCAATCCGCGTCCACCTTTGAGGCATCCCAAATGACCTAGGCCCAATCCCTCGCGGGCAGGGAAAGCGCTCTTCCCCATGCCCGACACCAAGCACGACGCCACCCAGCCTTCCCTAAGCGGCCATTCAGCTCCCGTGTCTCACTCTGTGTCGACCAGGATCGCCCCTCTGCTCGCCTAACGGCTAGTGTCGAGCAGTCCCCTAGGATTCCTAGGCTTACTCCTATAATCCTGGTAGTCACGATTTTTGAGCCTAAGTCCACGGCCTAGCCCAAAACTCATATCGTTATCCACGCGTTAGGGGTATTATATAAACTCTCTCGCTTGAGAGGGTCAGGTAACACAATTTTTCATAATCCTAAACACTTACTCGTATCTGTGACCGTACTGACTTGATCGTCAGAGTATCTTGTAGGTACACCCCCCTCTCCTCCTCCTCGACATCGTGTAAGACGTTTGTGGCCCTTTCTGGTTCTGATCTCTAGGTCAGTACACCACTATTATTTTTTCATATTTCAAATTTTTAACACTCTTTTATTTGAAAATGAGTCATTAAAAATATCGTTGAATACAATGAAAAAAATTGTCATAATCAAACAGTTAATTTATTATTATATACTTTCTAATTAAAAATTATAATACTTATAATATATTTATCATAATTTAACATTATAAAAATATACATGATTGTTGAATAATTAATTAATTAAATTTAATATATTTTGTTTGCAAATCATAAATCAATTAATGAAAAAAATTGATATCGTAAGATTGGACGTCATTACTATTGTTTGAATCATGGACTTCACGGTAGAGTGTATGTGGGTTTTCATGATGAAAGTGACCTCATCTTTGTTGGATTGAAATTGGACCTCACGGTAGAGTGTATGTGAGTTTTCAAAAAAAACATGTCAATCTTTGGAGAACTTAACTTGCCACCCCATTTTTTATACCTACCACTGCCCAGTTTTATTTAATCCAATTTTACCCTTGTTAAAAAAATGTGAGAAACAAAGAATTTCCGAAGCAAATTTCCGATATGCACCTCAAAATTGCCGAAGCAAATTGTCATACCCCAAAATTTGCCTCCCATATTTCAGTCACATTGGTTTAAAAGCTCAAGAGATTCATCAAGTCATTCTCCTGAGCAAGAGTCTCCTAAAGCTAGGGTTTGGTACTCTCCTGAGGGAATTAGCAAACCAAGGTCTCTAATGAAGTTTTCCATGGCCCATTAGGATCCAAGATACCTCTATCTCAAAAGTCAAGGCCCAATCCCAAAGATTACTCATTCACTAGCTCAGATGATCCACAGTCAACTGGTTTGACCTAAAAGTCAACAATGGTCAAAGTTCAGTCAAAGCTCCTAACTTTTGGTCAACATCAAGTATGGAAGAATATATCCATCATTTGATCAAAGATTGATCATGATTCATCAATAGAAACTCAGAAATGAACAAATGCAAAAAGGTTCAAATTAGGGTTTCTTTAGGAGAAAGTCAACTCAACTTTGACTGGCCATAACTTTCACATGGAACATCAGAAATTCCTCACTCAAAGCCTATTTGGAAGGAAATTGGATTCTCTACAACTTTGTCTCTCACAAGCCAAGGCCATAAATGCTTCATTTGGGAGATATGGCACAAAAGATTATAGGTCCTTTTCAAAAGTCAACCAAAAACAGTTTTTTGTCAAAGGACATATCATCAAGATAAAGTCTCAAAATGAAAAATATGTTCCAAAGTGGCTTATAGAGGATATCTTGAGGTTTACAAAAAATCCTAGAACTCCTTCATAGCTTAAAAATTGAGGGAGATATGCCTTGTCAAAGTTGGGTAATTTTGGAGGTAAAATGTGAAATAAAAGAGGTTCAAATTGGAATTTTTTGCAAATGGACCTATCTTTTTAAGACTTGACCTTGGTCCACAAATTACCTGTGTTATTCAAACCATGTGCCACGAATTTTAGCCTTTTATTTGATTTTATACAATTTTTATTTCATTTAAATGATGATTTAAAATTATATAAATCAAAGGAAATCAAATATTTGGTAAAATGCCACATAATAACCAATATCAATCAGCATTTACACCACATTACAATATAATTTTCTTGCATAAATGATTGGGAAATATTGGTGCAAGATTGGATCAAAATAGAAAGTGAATAAAATCAAATTTTCTCAAAACTTCAAGATTGGATGCAAGAGATATTTGGACTATTTTGTAAACCTAATTCACTCCCTATAAGTAGAGGACATAAGGCATACGAATAAGGGTTGAACATTATGCTCAGAAGCATATATTCAAGAACCAAAATTTCTTCAAGAAACTCAAACTCGATTTCAGAGATTGGGAGTGTTTCATAAGGATTTGAGCATTGCTACACGTTCGTGGGATCACTCTGAAGCTACCTGGACACTTGTATAGAATCAACACCCCCAGAACAATCTCCTATAAGCTGAGGTAGGTCGTTCTGAACTTTGGATCGATTGGCATAATTTGCGCATCCTCGTGTGAATTTGTTTGCGTATTATGATTTATATGATTGCTGTGAACGTTTCTAGATCATTCAATTGAAGTTTGCGTGGTTCAATCGTGTTTTGCCATTAACGGCCGAACCAGGGTTTTTTATTTCAATTTGGGGCTTTTTGTTAGGGTTAAAATTAGGTTGAAACAAGGATAGGGTTGAGATCGTATGGCCTAGACGAAGCGTTTTGAGGGGGTGCGAAATATTTATTGATAGGTATATGCTAATCGTTATTACCCAGGTCAAAAAGCTAGGAGCGTATTCGTAGCTAAATCGTAGCTAAATATCCAGGGTTTTGCAGGTTCTGTTGGGGAAGATGATTTCGTGGCACTACGCCACTGGTCTGTTTGAATATTCGCGCCAGTTTCCATGCGTTTCTTTTAATATTATATATAATATATTGTTAGCGTTATTCAAACGATTGAATAACATAGATGGAATGGTGGGGGCGCTTGTGTGTGTCCTTGAGGTCCAGGGTTCGATCCCTGGCCCTTTTCTATATTTTTTTACAAAATTTTCTTTGTTATCCCATGCGTGTCTAGCCATAGGACGCACCATGGTCCCTCAGATCTGACCCATTAGTTCACTAACCCTTTAGATCTAATGCCCAGAATTTGTTCCCTATACCATGTATCCTTGTGACAACTACGCTGAATCAAAACCTCTAATAACTTATTAATTTTAATTATTATTATTATTTAAATATTTTCTTAAATTACTTTAATATTTACTTATATAATAATAAATTATTTTCTTAAATAAATTAATATATATTATAAATATTAAATCTTAATTTATTATTCGTTCCGATTAAATCCATTAATCGTGATGAGTAATAATCGATTTTCTTAAATATTTATTTAATTAAAATAAAAAGTTTTATTTGGCTAAAGGGTTTCAACCATTTTTATTGGTTGTGATGATTAGCCTATTTTTTTCCATTAAAATTCATTATTATTTATAATCGAATCAATCGATTACGAGGGATAATGATACAAATTAAATATTCAAATTTCTAAAAAAAAATACTCTTATTTATTATTAGTGATAATTGAATCCATCAATTAAAATTGGTAATAATACACTACTAATCTTTTAACTATGGTGATCGAATCTATTGATCATTGCGGTTAATAGTACATATTAAAATCAGGGTTGTACGCCCAAACCTTAAAACATTTCCCAAACCTTTTCAAACTACGATTTATCATAACTACGATAAGGCAACTCAAAAAGCCTTCAAACCATATCAAATAAAATTTTAACTCTAAGGGCGTACAACCCTTAACCCGAACTACGTTGACTCTGATTCTCCATAAGGAGATACGTAGGCACTTGGATAACCAAGGCGAGTCCCCTTCCCTAAAATCTCACTTTTCACCCTTTTCATTTCCTTAGCTATTAAACCTGAATATTTAGCCATAAAACTGTACCTTAGACTTAAAACCTTAGGAAAGGGTTGAGGGTGCCTAACACCTTCCCTCGACCTGATTATAATAATCTTACCCCGATCTCTTAACTGAGTAGGTTTCTTATTCGCCCTGATAAAATAGGTGGCGACTCTAAAATCTTTAATTTTTAGGGCAGGTTGCTACAGCTGGCGACTCTGCTGGGGATTCCTTAAAATGGTGAATACTATGCTCCTATAGGTTTTGGCAGGGTTTAGGTTTGGCATATTTTTAGGGTTTGGCTAATTTGCCATTTTTAGGGTTTGGCTAATTCGCCATTTTTAGGGTTTGTGTTTTTATTAATCTTTTTTGTTTATTTTATTTTATTTATTTATTTATTTTTGGCTGAAAATATTTTATTTGTTTATGTTTATATATTTGTATTTAATTGCATAACTGTTACAGTATATGCACTGCTGGGTATATTATGTTGTGTTAAAACCTAAGTGTGGGAGTTATCCTTGAGACCAGGGGGGACTTGAATCGCCTACGAGTCTCATTGATAACACCACTCGGAGTGGGTTAATTAATCGGAAATGTTCAAAACGAGGCTTGACTTTGTTGAGGGCAGGACTGGGTATTTAGCTGATCTCTCCGAGAACCTACCCCAAAAATTCGAACCTCGTGGATAAAATGAGTTGTTCTAAAATCCAAAGAGACAAAAAGTCTCGGAGGCTACAAACGACCCCATGAGACCTTCTAGAACATTCCCATGGAAAAGGGTAGGCTCCCTAGAGCCGCTACGTCAAACCTATGAACCTAGGATTTATGTGATTATGTGATTTAATTTGTATTATCATTTTTGCTATTTTTGTTTTTTCTCTTGTTATTATTAATTTTTTTTTTGTGTTTGCATGCATCATTCTTCATATGCATTTTTATCATGTCTTATCCACAGAAAAAAAATATAAAAAAAATATATATATAAAAATATATTCTATTAGTGAATATGTAGGAAGGATGAGTACTAAGAAGCCCATTATCCACTTTGCTGTTTCTACTCCAGACATCAAGAAACTAAAAATAATCAAGGAAAATTTGCCATCAAGTGCTTTGGATAGGTTTGTGATCCGCTATGGAAATATCTTGGATTTGCTAAGGGTAAAGGTTCAAGAAGAAGCTATCACCGCTTTGGTTCAGTTCTATGATCCGCCGCTTAGATGTTTCACTTTTCAGGTTTTCAGTTGGCTCCAACTTTGGAGGAGATGGATGCTATGTTAGGTTTTTCAAGGACAAAAAAGGAATTTTACACAGGGGTTGGTAAAGAAGTGGACTTTTCAGATTTGGCAAAAGCTTTGGGGGTATCCGCTACGGATTTGAAATCTAATTATAAAACTGATGGTGATGTACATTGGATCAAAAGATCTTAGTTAGAAACTCAAGCTTTAAGTTATGCTCAAAGGAAACAATGGGACACTTGTGGACATTTTCTGGCTCTTTTAATTTTTGGTGTTGTCTTATTGCCTAAAAATGTTGATTATGTTGATCCCGCTGCAATTCATGCTTTCACTTCTTTTAGGATTTTTGATAAGGATCCAACTCCCACCATCCTTGCTAACATTTATTATGCTATCCATATGCGGTGTGAAAAGAAGAAAGGGATGCTATTTTGTTGTGTTCACTTATTATACTCTTGGTTGACTTCTCATCTTTACAAGGCTAGTTGTTTGATTAAAGATTTGACTAGATATGATTGGTCTCAAAAATTGAGGGCTCTCCAAGCAGATTCTATCTTATGGTATGCAAAGAAATTAAATTCTGAAAAGATTATTTACAAATGTGGAGAATTCAACAATGTGCCTTTAATGGGGACTTTAGGTTGTATTAATTATAACCCCGTGTTAGCATTGCGCCAATTGGGTCATTCTATGGATTGTGAGCCTTCCAAACAACAAGTGGAAGAATTAATTTTGCATGACAACTGGAAAGGTGAACCAAGGACATTGAAGAAGACAATTCAAGCTTGGAAACATGTTCAAGGAAAGGATTTTGGGCCAAAGAATGTGATTGCTAGAGAGCCTTACACCAAATGGGTTCAAGAAAGAGTTGGGAAAATTTTGCTTCCTTTTGTTGTGGATCCCGCATACAAGCCTAATTCTCCTAATCCAGTTCCTCTATCCATCGAAGAGATAGAAGGGATCAGGGCTGCCCTAGAGGTGTCCCGAAAGGAAAAAGAAAGATTAGAGCTTGATTTACATCAACTTACCAACGAAAGGAGCCAACTACGCTTTGACCTTAAAGAGAAGAACCAAGAGCTTCAAGCAATGAAGGAAGAGAATGATAGACAAAGGAGTAAAAGAAAACGTGCAACCGAAGGAGTCCTAAGTGCTAATTATAATTTAGAAGCACATAATGAAAGGTTGGAACAAGCGAGTGTGGAAATTGCAAGGTGGAGAAGGCGTTATGAAAAAGCTTCCCATGACAAAGAAGAATCCGAGAAAAATCTAGAAGCTGTAGTCTTTGAATTAACTGATAGGACTAAAGATCAAGAGGTGGAAATAAGGAATCTCAAGTTTGATCTTCAAGAAGCTCGCCAATTCGGACAAGAAGAGCGCGCAAGAAGATTAACTACGGAAGAAGCACTTTTACAGCGCACCGGTGAGTACAATAAAGCACTTCTAGCTATGGCCTCACTTAGGAAAGTGTTCGTAAGGCAAAGAGAAATATATGAGGAAACCATGGATGAAAGAGATTATTGGAGGAGACAATTTATAATTGTTTCTACGGCAAGTGAACATGTGAGCATGGTTCCTAAGATGCTTGAAGACTGTGAAAAATGTCGTGATAATTATGATAAGCTAGTCTTTTTGTGTAATGATTTGATCCAAGATATTCCAAAGAGTTTGGAAAAAGCGGAATCTTCTCCCATCATCCTTTCCCGAAGCGGTAAAAGAGTTCATGGAGCTGTGTAGAGATATGGTGGACAAGTTCAAAGTGGATATCCAAAGGCGTTCTTAGATTTTATTCTATTTCCTTGTTGCATTTATTTTAAGTATTTTAATTTTCAGTTTCTATTTGTAAACCAACAATGAAGTGATATTTTAATTTTTCAATTAATAAAGTGTGTTTTTTTTTTTGCATTACTCATTGTTCCTATAATATTCACCAAAGGATTATTTTTTTTTTTAAAAAGTATATATAAAAAAAAGGAAAAAATATATATTAAAAAGAATATATATGTGGATAAGACATGAACATAGCATAAGCATAACATTCATAACATGCATGCCATATTTATTTTCAAAACATTAAGAGAAAAAAAAACTATCTTTATCTCCAGTCACACCATTGGAGAAGACAACCAAGCAACCGCACCACCATATCAAACCCGGTCTCAGAAGAAGAAAGCAATGGAACAGCTAGAGCAGAATCAAGCCGCCCTTCATGAAGAAGTAACCTAACTGAAAGGTACTGTGGAGGAAATTAAGGGAGGAATGACTCAGATGCTAAGTTTCATGAAAGACCTCATGGACAAACAAGAAAAGGCTAAGGAAGTTCAGGATCAGTATGAAGAAATACCAAACGATGGCAACCCGCTGTTAGGATTTGTCCGAGGCTTTGACCCTCACAAGTCAAATGCCCACTCCTCTAAGAGAGTTATCAGAACCCATGAAGAGGGAGAAGCTTCCCATGAAGGATTCATTCCTACCACTCAGAAAGAGGGGGCACCTCGCATTGTTTGCATCCCTACTAACAATCCGCCTAAGGACGAGGACTATGTGGATTTCCGATATGGGGACGTGGTTGAAACAAATCAGGGACCCCAGCATAAGCAAACCCAATCTGATTCTGAAGAGAATGCTAGAAATAGCGGACAAATCAAAGCGCTAGAAGAAAGGCTGAAAGTAGTAGAAGGATATGACGTCTTTGATATGGATACCTATGAAATGAGCTTGGTGCCGGATTTAACTATTCCTCATAAGTTCAAGGTACCCAAATTTGAAAAATACAAAGGACTTACATGCCCAAGAAGTCATTTACGCATGTACGTCAGGAAAATGGCTGTTTATGCCCGTGACCAAAAGTTGATGATGCACTTCTTCCAAGACAGTCTAAGTGGAGCATCTGTCGATTGGTACATGCAACTGGAAAAGACACATATCCGAAGCTGGAACGACCTTGCTAATACGTTCCTAAAGCAATACAAGTACAATATGGACATGGCACCCAATCGGATACAATTGCAAAATTTGTCTCAGAAGAAGGAAGAATCGTTCAACGAGTATGCCCAAAGATGGCGAGAGATGGCATCCCGAGTCCAACCTCCTCTGTTAGAAAAAGAACTGGTAGACAGTTTATGAGTACTTTATAAGGACCATACTACGATAAGATGATCGGAAGTGTATCCTCAAGATTCTCATATTTGGTGGTCATTGGAGAAAGGATTGAAAATGGAATCAAAAATGGGAAGATACAAGGAGCATCGTCTAATTCTTATCACTCAAAGAGGCCCACCTCAACCTTCGCTAAAAAGAAGGAAGGGGATACCAATGCGGTAGCGCATCAAGAATCTAGACCTCCTATGTCGTTCCCACCTCAACAAAATAGATTCCAAGGTCCTCAAAGGAGATTTGATCCTTTACCCACTTCCAGAAGCGAGATACTGAAATATTTGATGAGCGAGTCATTGGTGGAGCTCAAACCAATGCCACCTCCTCTCCCCGGAAAGGTTGCACCTAGATTCAACCCTAATGAAAGGTGCGAATATCATGCTAATTCTCCCGGACACACACTGGAAAAATGTTGGGCTTTCAGACACAAGGTTCAAGACTTGATAGAGTCAGGGGCAATCGGCTTCGACAAACCTAATGTGAAAACGAATCCCATGCCTCATCATGATGGCACAGTCAATGCAATTGAAGTCGTTACTGAGCAAGAGTTAGTTCAACAACGGAGCTCCCTCATAGATGCCCTTAAGAGGTATCTACTCGCAAAGGGGTTCATCCTAGAACATAACGAAGCTTTTAAGGACACATTGCAGAGACTCGTGGACCAAGGAGTAATTCAGTTGAAAGAACATCCTGAGGAAGATTATGTGGCTATGCTAGATAGGAATGAGCCATTGATAATACCCAGTCAAGGGGCAAGGAAGCCACTAAGTATTCCTTGTTCTAAAGCACCATTGTTGATACCCACACAAGGGTACACTAGGATCATCCCAGTCAGAGCTCCATACCCTGTGGACAAAATGAAAGCAGTCCCTTGGGAATACAATTCTGGAACTAATGCTGCTGTGACAAACATTGTTGGGCCTGGGGGCATGACTCGCAGCGGTCGCATATTCAAGGCTGCAAAACCTAATGAAAACTTGGCGCAAGCCAGTAGTCAGACCACTGCAATCCCAACTGAAGAAGGCATGTCCAAGGATAAAGAGGCCACCAATAAGGATGCGGAAGAGTTCTTGGCGTTGATCAAAAAGAGTGACTATAGGGTGGTAGACCAGTTGCAACAGACACCGTCGAAAATATCGCTCCTTTCGCTACTAGTACACTCAGAAAAACATTGAGACGCCTTGATAAAGATCCTAAATGCCGCTCATGTAACCAAAGACATCACTGTAAACCAATTCGATGGAATGGTGGCAAATCTCACTGTTGGGGAATGTTTAGGATTCAGTGATCATGAGCTACCTCCACAAGGGAAGGAGCATAACAAAGCCTTGCATATCTCCATACAATGCGGGAAAGCTCACCTATCTAGGGTTCTGATTGATACAGGTTCGTCACTAAATGTGATGCCAAAAGCTACCCTCGATAAAATAGCTTTGGAAGGCCTAGTGGTTAGACCAAGTCGTCTGGTGGTTAAAGCCTTCGATGGATCACAAAGTCCAGTGTTCGGAGAAGTAGACCTCCCTGTTGTAGTCGGTCCTCATACCTTCTGCATCAATTTCCAAGTGATGGAGATTGAACCAGCTTATACTTGCTTATTAGGACGTCCCTGGATTCACGCCGCTGGGGCAGTCATTTCCACCCTTCATCAGAAGATAAAATTCGTGGATGAAAACTCTATAATAAGTGTCAATGGGGAGGAGGACATATTTGTTAGTAATCTGGATTCATACCAATACATTGAGGTCAGAGAAGGGGCATTAGAAACTGTGTTCCAAGCACTAGAAATTGCAACTGCCATCACATTGCCTGTAGAGAAGATACGAAGGGCGGTAACATCCTGGAGAGACCTGCAAGACTTGAGTGCTGAAGGGTGGGGCAAAGTACCAGAAATCCAAGAAAAGAAGGATCGTCTGGGGCTAGGATATTAACTAACAAAGAGAGCTGCAAGGGAGGAACAACGATTCCCCCCGATCATGCAAACTTTTGTTATAGGCGGATATGAGCATGTATCTATGATATCTAGCATGGATCCTAAGGAGGGTACATCCAATTTCATCCGAATGATCAGACCAGGAGAGCAGCTCCAGAATTGGACAAGCCTGGAGATACCGGAGATAGTTTCTATTTCAAAGTAATTTACTTTTGTCGTGTGTTTTATTTCCCTTCAATAAAAAAAATAATGTCGCTCATGCCTCGCCCGAAGCATAAAGTTGGTTTGTAAGGGCCCCATTTATTTTCAAAGTTTGAGTTTATTAATAAAATTTTCGTTTGCATTTGGTATTGAAAACATTGTCTCTTTCTTGCATTTACTTTCTCAAAATGACAAATAACTTTCTTGCATAAAAAAAGGCACAACCATATCTGCATACTAAAAGCAAAACATAAAACATGTGCAGGTCACTTTCTGACACTACCGTTAATAATACTGCTGAAACTCAATATAAACTCGAGGCTCTCGCTAATCAGTCCGAGGAAGAGGATGAGGAAGACGATGAACTTTCGGAAGAATTGTCGAGGTTAATGGACAAAGAGTCCAAAAGCATGCTCCCTCCTCGAGAAGCCATTGAAATCATAAACTTGGGTACAGACAAAGAACCTAAGGAAATCAAGATTGGGGAAACATTGAATGAGGACGTAAAAGCGACGCTGGTCAAACTTTTCCACGACTATGCAGAAATATTTGCTTGGTCATATCGTGACATGCCAGGGTTGGATACAGACATCGTCGTGCACAGGTTACCGCTCAAAGAAGGTTGTGCACCCGTCAGACAAAAGCGCAGAAGAGTTCGACTTGACATGGATAACAAAATCCAAGAAGAGGTACTCAAGAAATTCAACGCAGGATTTCTTGCCGTAGTTGACTATCCACCATGGATTGCCAACATAGTGCCAGTTCCTAAAAAGGACGGGAAGGTACGCATGTGCGTGGATTACAGGGATCTAAACAAAGCAAGTCCGAAAGACGACTTTCCACTACCCCACATAGATATACTAGTGGACAATACGGCACAAGCTTCGGTGTTCTCCTTCATGGATGGGTTCTCTGGGTATAATCAAATCAAAATGGCTCCCGAAGACATGGAGAAAACAACCTTCATGACATCTTGGGGCACTTTCTGCAACAAGGTAATGCCTTTTGGGTTACGAAATGCAGGGACAACATATCAACGAGCCATGGTC
The DNA here is from genome assembly GCF_029867415.1 of Vicia villosa. Classification (NCBI taxonomy): domain Eukaryota; kingdom Viridiplantae; phylum Streptophyta; class Magnoliopsida; order Fabales; family Fabaceae; genus Vicia; species Vicia villosa. The sequence goes on along the minus strand of NW_026705106.1, from coordinate 436,554 downwards.
ACACTGTTCCATGACATGATTCACAAGGAAGTCGAGGTTTATGTGGATGACATGATCGCTAAGTCTTGTACTGAAGAGGAACATATTACACACCTACAAAAGTTATTCAAACGCTTAAAGAAGTTCAAGCTGAGGTTGAACCCAAACAAGTGTACGTTTGGTGTAAGGTCAGGAAAGCTGTTAGGATCCATTGTGAGCCAACGAGGCATAGAGGTAGACCCCGACAAAGTGAAGGCTATATAAGAAATTCCTGTTCTAAGGACAGAGAAAGAGGTTCGTGGGTTCTTGGGTCGTTTGAACTACATATCAAGGTTCATCTTGCATCTTACAGCCACGTGTGAGCCTATATTCAAACTACTAAGAAAAGATCAGCCGATCAAGTGGAATGACGATTGTCAGGTAGCCTTCGAAACCATGAAGAGTTACTTACAAGAACCACCAATACTCGTACCTCCCGTCCCAGGAAAACCGCTGATCATGTATCTCACAGTCCTCGAAAGGTCTATGGGATGTGTATTGGGGCAACAAGATGAAACAGGCAGAAAAGAGCACGCCATTTACTACCTCAGCAAGAAATTCACGGATTGCGAATCTCGGTATTCACCATTGGAAAAGACATGTTGCGCCCTAGCATGGGCCTCCAAACGTCTACGGAAATATATGCTGAACCATTCCACATGGTTAATATCGAGGATGGATCCTCTGAAATACGTGTTCGAAAAACAGGCTCTCACGGGAAGAATCGCTAGATGGCAAATGTTACTGTCAGAATACGACATTCAATACGTCACTCAAAAGGCGATAAAAGGAAGTGTACTGGCAGAACATCTAGCTCACCAACCCATCGAAGAATATCAGTCTATGAAATTCAACTTCCCTGACGAAGATATCATGTTGGTAAGAGACTACGAAATACCAGGACCCGATGAAGGACCCGAACCAGGGGCAATATGGACACTTATGTTCGATGGGGCCTCAAATGCACTAGGACATGGTATAGGGGCAGTTTTGACATCTCCTGACAATAGGCACATACCCTTTACTGCAAGACTATGTTTCGACTGCACCAACAATATTGCAGAATACGAAGCGTGCATATTGGGGTTAGAAGCTGCAATCGATCTAAGGATCAAACTACTCGAGGTGTATGGGGATTCAGCACTGGTAATCCACCAAGTCAATAAAGAATGGGACACTCGAGATGCGAAGCTAATCCCATATCGAGACCTCATACTGGAGTTAATGGCCGAGTTTAAGACCATCACTTTTACTCATATCCCGAGGGAAGAAAATCAAATGGCTGATGCGTTGGCGACACTTTCCTCCATGTTCAAAGTGACGTGGCCAAACCACAAACCTCGGATAACGGTTAGACACTTTGACGAGCCTGCTTATTGTCTCACAATCGAGGAACAACCCGATGACAAACCCTGGTATCATGATATCAAGAGGTACCTGGAAAAACAGGAGTACCCAGAGAACGCCTCTACAATTGACAAAAAGACACTAAGGAGGTTGGCATCCAAGTTCTTCCTAAGCGGAAACATCCTGTACAAGCAGAATTACGACTCGATGTTACTAAGGTTTGTAGATAAAAACGAGGCCAGGGAGATTGTCAGAGAGGTACACGAAGGGACCTTCGGAACCCATGCAAATGGACACTCAATGGCGAGAAAAATATTACGAGCAGGGTACTACTGGTTAACAATGGAGGCTGATTGTTTCCAATACGCAAGAACATGTCACAAATGTCAAATATACGCTGACAAAGTACACGTACCGCCAAATCCGTTGAACGTACTGAGTTCACTGTGGCCATTGGCAATGTGGGGGATTGACATGATAGGGATGATCGAACCAAAAGCTTCTAATGGACACCGATTCATATTAGTTGCCATAGACTACTTCACCAAATGGGTCTAAGCTGCTTCCTACACCAACGTGACAAGACAAGTGGTCACCCGGTTCATCAAGCATAACATCATATACCGGTATGGGGTTCCGAATAGGATCATCACTGACAATGGGTCGAACTTAAACAACAACATGATGAGGGAGCTGTGCGAGGAGTTCAAAATCGAACACCACAATTCTTCACCATACAGGCCTAAGATGAATGGCGTTGTCGAAGCTGCGAATAAGAACATCAAAAAGATAATACAAAAGATGGTGAAAACATACAAGGATTGGCACGAAATGCTTCCCTTCGCCCTACACGGTTACAGAACCTCGGTGCGCACATCCACAGGGGCAACCCCTTTCTCTTTAGTTTATGGTATGGAAGTAGTCCTCCCCCATCGAGGTGGAGATTCCATCTTTAAGAGTCCTAGCTGACACAAAGTTAGAAGAATCGGAATGGGTAAAAACTCATTTTGATCAGCTTAATCTCATTGAAGAAAAGCGACTGACAGCTTTGTGTCACGGGCAGCTCTATCAGAAAAGGATGAAAAGGGCGTTCGATAAAAAGGTCCGCCCTCGAACTTATAAAGAAGGAGATCTCGTCCTCAAGAAAATCTTACTACCTCGACTCGACGCCCGCGGAAAGTGGACACCCAACTACAAAGGTCCATATGTCGTAAAAACGGTATTCTCAAGAGGAGCACTCGTCCTCACTACCATGGGTGGGGACGAGCTACCACATCCAATCAATTCAGATGCGGTCAAGAAGTACTATGCCTAGCAAAGGCAAGATCCTAAGCCATGAATCCAAAACAATTCGTAAAGGATAAGGAGTCGTGCAATCATCAATTTCTGATGTCAAAGGATTACTGGGGCCCTCGATAGCAAAATAGCAACAGCAGTATTAATATCATTTCTATTTGTCATTTTCCTTTTTCGCACTTTTTGTACATTTTCCAATTCAAGGCAACATCAATAAAAGCTTTTTTTTTCATACTACGCCTTCTCATCAATTTCAGTACCATGAGGAAAGAATAATTTATTTTTCATAAACTTTAAACATTGAACTTAAAGTGAGAAACTTACAAATTGTTAAACAAGAATAAAGGAAATGAAACCACGACATCTCCGGCAGGCAATATACGCCTCACGCTGCGATCATTCTGAAACCCCACAATCTCTCCTACTAGGGATATTCCCAGTAGATCACTCTGGACGAACCAAACTAAGATTTACAAAACTGCTCGAAGGGGTTAAACAAATCCAATGGGTGACAAAGAGATAAAACATCAAAGACACCATACATACATATTCGCTTGCATAAACATTCATACACACAACATTTGCATACAACATTCATGCGCCTACAACAAGATCATAAGCATACGCATTTTCAAAACAATCATCTATACAGGTAAACTTGTCCAAAAGGGTAAGAAGGTCCCACCAGCTTGCTAGAGTGATAGCAAATGGCCCTTTTGGGATTAATCAAACTACGATAGTGAGTAGGTATGACCGCCCACGACGACTTACTAGTACGATAGTAAATGGGTCATACCATCTACGATAAACTCACTCCAACTACGATAGCAAGGAGGTATGGCTAACTACGACGACTTACTAGAGCTATAGTAAGTGGGCCACACCATAAACTTGCTCCAACTACGATAGTAAGCAGGTACGGCCGACCACGACGACTTACTAGAACTATTAGTAAGTGGGCCCTACCATCTACGATAAGCTTACTCAAACTACGATAATGAGTAGGTATGACCGCCCGCGACGACTTACTAGTACTATAGTAAGTGGGTCATACCATCTACGATAAGCTCACTCCAACTACGATAGCAAGGAGGTATGGCTAACTGCGACGACTTACTAGAGCTGTAGTAAGTGGGCCACACCATAAACTTGCTCCAACTACGATAGTAAGCAGGTACGGCCGACCACGACGACTTACTAGAACTATAGTAAGTGGGCCCTACCATCTACGATAAGCTTACTCAAACTACGATAGTGAGTAGGTATGACCGCCCGCGACGACTTACTAGTACTATAGTAAGTGGGTCATACCATCTACGATAAGCTCACTCCAACTACGATAGCAAGGAGGTATGGCTAACTGCGACGACTTACTAGAGCTATAGTAAGTGGGCCACACCATAAACTTGCTCCAACAATGATAGTAAGCAGGTACGGCCGACCACGGCGACTTACTAGAACTATAGTAAGTGGGCCCTACCATCTACGATAAGCTTACTCAAACTACGATAGGGAGTGGGTATACCAACCGCGACGACTTACTAGGGCTATAGAAAGTGGGTTACCTACGAACTGCAAACCCTTGCTAGCACCATAGCAAGGTAAATTCCTTCTACACAACGAAACTTCAAGTCCTCGCTATGTATGTCTCTGGCGTTAGCAAGGCAATTCCTTTCTTCACTACTAGGTACAAGGCAAACTCAAGGGGTCTTCCATTATTTAATAACTCTTCGATCTGAAAAACGTGAGAACTGCGTATCCTCACGCCCTTCAAATCCAAGGTAATTAAATAGGGGCAGCTGTCATACCCTAAAATTTGTCTCCCATATTTCAGTCACATTGGTTCAAAAGCTCGAGAGATTCATCAAGTCATTCTCCTGAGCAAGAGTCTCCTAAAGCTAGGGTTTGGTACTCTCCTGAGGGAAATAGCAAAACAAGGTCTCTAATAAAGTTTTACATGGCCCATTACGATCCAAGATACCTCTATGTCAAAAGTCAAGGCCTAATCCCAAAGATTACTCATTCACTAGCTCAGATGATCCACAGTCAACTGGTTTGACCTAAAAGTCAACCATGGTCAAAGTTCAGTCAAAGCTCCTGACTTTTGGTCAACATCAAGTATGGAAGAATATATCCATCATTTGACCAAAGATTGATCATGATTCATCAATAGAAACTCAGAAATGAACAAATGCAAAAAGGTTCAAATTAGGGTTTCTTTAGGAGAAAGTTAACTCAAGTTTGACTGGCCATAACTTTCACATGGAACATCATAAATTCCTCACTCAAAGCCTATTTGGAAGGAAATTGGATTCTCTACAACTTTGTCTCTCACAAGCCAAGGCCAGAAATGCTTCATTTGGGAGATATGGCACAAAAGATTATAGGTCCTTTTCAAAAGTCAACCAAAGACAGTTTTTTGTCAAAGGACATATCATCAAGATAAAATCTCCAAATGAAAAATATGTTCCAAAGTGGCTTATATAGGATATCTTGAGGTTTCCAAAAAGTCCTAGAACTCCTTCATAGCTTAAAAATTGAGGGAGATATGCCTTGTCAAAGTTGGGTAATTTTTGAGGTAAAATGTGAAATAAAAGAGGTTCAAATTGGAATTTTTTGCAAATGGGCCTATCTTTTTAAGACTTGACCTTGGTCCACAAGTTACCTATGTTATTCAAACCATGTGCCACGAATTTTAGCCTTTTATTTGATTTTATACAATTTTTATTTCATTTAAATGATGATTTAAAATTATATAAATCAAAGGAAATCAAATATTTGGTAAAAGGCCACATAATAACCAATATCAATCAGCATTTACACCACATTACAATATAATTTTCGTGCATAAATGATTGGGAAATATTGGTGCAAGATTGGATCAAAATAGAAAGTGAATAAAATCAAATTTTCTCAAAACTTCAAGATTGGATGCAAGAGATATTTGGACTATTTTGTAAACCTAATTCACTCCCTATAAGTAGAGGACATAAGGCATACTAATAAGGGTTGAACATTATGCTCAGAAGCATATATTCAAGAACCAAAATTTCTTCAAGAAACTCAAACTCGATTTCAGAGATTGGGAGTGTTTCAGAAGGATTTGAGCATTGCTACACATTCGTGGGATCACTCTGAAGCTACCTGGACACTTGTATAGCATCAACACCCCCAGAACAATCTCCTATAAGTTGAGGTAGGTCGTTCTGAACTTTGGATCGATTGGCATAATTTGCGCATCCTCGTGTGAATTTGTTTGCGTATTATGATTTATATGATTGCTGTGAACGTTTCTAGATCATTCAATTGAAGTTTGCGTGGTTCATTCGTGTTTTTCCATTAACGGCCGAACTAGGGTTTTTGATTTCAATTTGGGGCTTTTTGTTAGGGTTAAAATTAGGTTGAAACAAGGGTAGGGTTGAGATCGTATGGCCTAGACGAAGCGTTTTGAGGGGGTGCGAAACATTTATTGATAGGTATATGCTAATCGTTATTACCCAGGTCAAAAAGCTAGGAGCGTATTCGTAGCTAAATCGTAGCTAAATATCCAGGGTTTTTGCAGGTTCTGTTGGGGAAGATGATTCTGTGGCACTACGCCACTGGTCTGTTTGAATATTCGCGCGAGTTTCCATGCGTTTCTTTTAATATTATATATAATATATTGTTAGCGTTATTCAAACGATTGAATAACATAGCTGGAATGGTGGGGGCGCTTGTGTGTGTCCTTGGGGTCCAGGGTTCGATCCTTGGCCCTTTTCTATATTTTTTTACAAAATTTTCTTTGTTATCCCATGCGTGTCTAGCCATAGGACGCACCATGGTCCCTCAGATCTGACCCATTAGTTCACTAACCCTTTAGATCTAATGCCCAGAATTTGTTCCCTATACCATGTATCCTAGTGACAAATACACTGAATCAAAACCTCTACTAACTTATTAATTTTAATTATTATTATTATTATTTAAATATTTTCTTAAATTACTTTTAATATTTACTTATATAATAATAAATTATTTTCTTAAATAAATTAATATATTATAAATATTAAATCTTAATTTATTATTCGTTCCGATTAAATCCATTAATCGTGATGAGTAATAATCGAGTTTCTTAAATATTTATTTAATTAAAATAAAAAGTTTTATTTGGTTAAAGGGTATCAACCATTTTTATTGGTTGTGATGATTAGCCTATTTTTTTCCATTAAAATTCATTATTATTTATAATCGAATCAATCGATTACGAGGGATAATGATACAAATTAAATATTAAAATTTCTATAAAAAAAATACTCTTATTTATTATTAGTGATAATTGAATCCATCAATTAAAATTGGTAATAATACACTACTAATCTTTTAACTATGGTGATCGAATCTATTGATCATTGCGGTTAATAGTACATATTAAAATCAGGGTTGTACGCCCAAACCTTAAAACATTTCCCAAACCTTTTCAAACTACGATTTATCATAACTACGATAAGGCAACTCAAAAAGCCTTCAAACCATATCAAATCAAATTTTAACTCTAAGGGCGCACAACCCTTAGCCCGAACTACGTTGACTCTGATTCTCCATAAGGAGATACGTAGGCACTTGGATAACCAAGGCGAGACCCCTTCCCTAAAATCTCACTTTTCACCCTTTTCATTTCCTTAGCTATTAAACCTGAATATTTAGCCATAAAACTGTACCTTAGACTTAAAACCTTTGGAAAGGGTTGAGGGTGCCTAACACCTTCCTCGACCTGATTATAATAATCTTACCCCGATCTCTTAACTGCGTAGGGTTTCCTATTCGCCCTGGTAGAATAGGTGGCGACTCTAAAATCTTTAATTTTTAGGGCAGGTTGCTACACAAATTTTCAAATTTTCGGCATACCGAAAATTTCAAATTAACTAAATTTTCGGTATGTTGTAATTTTTGGTTTTTTAAACGGTTGAGATTTTGCCGACACTTTTGGAGGGTCCTGATTGCATCGATACATTTGTGTGGTCTAGAATGCACCACCATTTGTATAAATAGGAGTCTTAGGGTTATCGGATAACACATCATTTCAACAAAATGCCTCTTCCTCAGTATTTTATTAAAGTATCTGTGCATTTCAATGGCCGCAACCCTTCTGTTCAAACCAAGATTCCAGAAGACGCTGAATCCTTTGCCACCTTGAAAGAAATGTTGAACAATTTTCTTCTTGATTCTGATAATAGAAGAGTGACAAAGATCGGGTTTCGGGAGGACTAGATTGATACAAATGGAAGGGTGAAATACAACTTAATCGAGTTGAAGAATGGTGAAGATGTGAAGGCCATGTGAAAATCCTTTCGCCGTAGGATAACTAAAGGTCCGATCGAGTTGGATGCCCAGATCCAAAGATCCGTTGACAACATAATGAAGTGTCTGATTCGTCCAGAGTCTTCCGGTAGTGCCTAGGTTTTCATGTTTCGGAGTACTGTTTATGCTTGTTGGTTATCATCTGATATTTGTTAACTATGTTTGTTTGTTATTGATGTTATTTTCCTTATCTACTTGAAACATGTACTAGCCAAAAAGATTATGCAATAAATAAGATGTTCGTATAAAATATACAAGTAATACAACCATAACAAAATAAATGTACATAAGTCCTCCACGGGCAACATCCACCAACCTAGCTAAAATACTGTGAACCTCACCATCAGGGTTCACCAAACCCATGAGGCTATCCAAGTGAACTGCGATGTACTGCAGGCGGCTGTCCTGGTCACCAGCGAGAGGTGGGGGTGGGGGTGGTGGTGGTGGTAGTGGTGAAGAAGCCCTGGTACCTGAAGGCACTGGAACATCAGATGTTGCGGAAGATGGGCTGATCCTAGGGTGTGATACACTAAGGAACCACTCCAGGTATCCATCCTAATACTGCCCAGGTTGCTGAACCGCAGCGGCTGTATCAAGGATCTCAAGGGGGAGCTGAGGATGTGACTCTGAAACCAACGATCAATGCCACCAGCTGGAGCCTCTGGCTTGGACGTGGGATGCCCTGTATATAACCAAACTGGTGTAGACACCTCTCATGCAAGTGTCTAGCCACATGGCTCTCCCATCTGACATACCCTGAATATAAAGAAGATACATCAAAAGGAAGACGTTAGCGATGACCTGTATACGGTGTCCAGATGACATCATTCAGCGTCAGAGCATACAACCTCCGTCTGTACTCCATCAAAGGTCTGTCTCCTGGAAGGGTCTGTTTGGCCTTCCACCTCCTCGCACAAGGGTCAGCAGCCGCACAACGCTGGGTATTCCGCTCATAGATGCGAGGGAAGTGCTTGTAGATCCAACACTGCATAAATAAAAATAATCAAGCCCAGGTAAAATATAATAAAACACAAAAAACCATGTAAGAATATATACATGTAACAAGCTCAGATAACCAGCAAGCTGTCTAGTGTCAGGACGAGATGCGGCATCAAGCGCTGTGTAGAGCATCGTCAATGCAGCCACTCTCCAAGCCCAACATGGGGCCTCAAGGTCGCTTAAGAGAGTAAGATAGCGGACATCAATATAAACTCCAGACTTGTCCGCAAAGAGAGTACATGCCACTAGATGTAGCATGTACGCCCTAGCAGCAGCCTGGTACCTCCCTGCATCGACAAGCTCCTGATAAACCCTCCTCAACCAAGACATCCTGAGGTGAAAGCCCTGAGTGTCACCAAACTCCTTGAGCAAAGCTAGCTCATCAACCTCTAAAGCATCCATCACCATATGCACTGCCGTCGCCCGGTCTCTCGGGGAAGTTCTTCAACTTCAACCCATGAGAAGTGAGCTTCAGCACTGGACGCTCCTGTAACAAAAAAAATACAATTAAAAAAATACAATTAAAACACAATAGTATAAATCAAATTGCATAATAAAAATTAAGCACTTAAGCAATGTTACATACCTCGCCTTGCCATATCCTATAAGCGACATGGTTAGCATATCCTGTCAAAACGGAGTCAGAAGGTCCTCCTGGAAAACCTCCATCAGTGTGTACTGATGGCTACGTAGATGCACCTATGGTGGTCTTTGTATCATGCACCACCCGCTCCTTAGCAACCCCCTCCTCAATCACAACCACCCGCTCCTCAATTCTAGGCACCTCCTCATCAGCAACAGGTACCTGCTCCTCAACAACAGCCACCGGCTCCGCAGCAACAGCCGGCTCCCGAACAACAGCCACCGCCTCAACCTCAGCAACCTCATCATGATGCACCTGCTCGTCCACAGCAATGGATGCTCTACCACCCCGGTGGCGAGGTGCACTGAACCCCTACCCACTGCTCAGTCCTCCGTTTTCGGTTAGAACCGGTCAGAGGTCGCGTTCAGCACGTAAGACTGAGGTACCAGCCTCATCAGCAGCCGCCCGAGCACGAGCATCGGCTCTATCAATGGCCCGAACCGCAACAATACCGTCACTGCCTCTAGTCCTCACTAAAAAAAATAAAAATGTAAGAAAATAGCATTTCTTTTTAAATAACAAATACCGGAATTTTCAAATTTTCCAATATGGGAAAAAATACCGAAAATTTCAAAATTTTCCGATATTTTTAGAATTTTATAAATATACCAGAAATTTCATAAATCTACCGGAAACTTACTTATTTTCGCTTACTTATTTTCGCAAAATTTCCAGTACGCTCCTCAAATTTCCGGTATCACCCAAAGATTTAAAAAATCTGGTGTTTCAAGCAAATTTCAGAAAATGTGGTAATAAATTTTTGTTGGACATTTAAGTCATTTCATTCATTTTGAGGGTGTCAAGAATAATTTTGGAAGTGGCAAGTTAATTTCTCCAATTCTTGTTATTCATGACGATGAACATGATATTAAAATGAGACATCATAGTTTTTTTATAATATTAAATATAAATTTTTAATTTTTATTAAATTTTTAATCTTTGTTTAGAATGAAGATAATTATTTTGATCTTATTTAATTTTGAAATGTTCTTCATTTAGCCACATGCATGAAATACCACAAATACTAAAAAAAAAATGTTCTCATTTTTAGATGTATGTCTCTTAAATATTGGATTAATAAATGAAAATTAAAGGAAACTAAAACTGATACATATTTTTCTTTCTTCTTTAAAAAATACTATTTGTTTTTTTTAATGGTTGAATTAATCCAACCGTTCATAATTGCATGAGGGCACAAAATTGGAGAGAATCCAATTACAATTTTTTTTACATAAAGGAACATATAAATTAAAAGATTCCTTAATCTTGTTATGCAGATGAAAACTACTTACTAAATAAAATTTATTTTTTTCATGTTACCATTGCATAATCCATTAATTATATGAAAATTATAAATTCAATATGAATCAATAATCAAAATAGTGAAAAAAAATTCCATGTTACCATTGCATAATCTATTAATTATATGAAAATTATAAATTTAATATGAATCAAAAATCAAAATAGTGCATGCATTGCAAGAGATCTATGATTAAACTTCTAAAATCAGGAATCAAAACTTCTTTTTTTTTTTTTGAAAGTTCCTCCCTAAACCCTAAATATATTAAAGACATTGTAACACGCAATAAAAATTTATTTCAAATAAAAAATTAAGGGAGTTTATATAAATGAAAGTTCCTCCCTCCCGCACTTCCACGGACAGGTTCACAAATATTTCAGTAAATAAATCAATAGAAACCATTCATAATATAATTTTAAAAATAGTTATGTCCAAATGCTTTATACAATTACCACAATATGCAACCAATACCCTTACCATTAGGGTCACACTCTCATATGAAAGAGTATAATTAGGATAAGCAAGAATAAGTAATAGACCTTTTTAATGGTTCATCTCTGCCAATAATGTTAAAAGTTTGACATTTTAGTTCATTATAGAGTGGAAGATGAGCCTGAGGAGGAGAAATTTAGGAAAGTAAAATTAAAGAATTAATTTTTAAATTATAATACATACAATTTCATCAGAAATGGGTGTGACAATAATGTAGAATCCACATCGTCATGTACCTTGACATGTCATATATTTGTTCTTCAGCATATTCGTTTTATTTTCCTCATTCTTTCAAACGCCAAAATCATGTGACTAAACTTATATTACACACATTACATCTTCAAAAATTGCTATGGTGAAAAGAATTAAATATTTCACTTGTATTTCCTATTTGGGGAATTTTGGTTGGCATTATGTTCAAACAATAAACAATGAATGGGAATCCCATTCAATTAAAAAATATATTTGATGAAAAGTATAATAAACCTCGAATTGCATTTTATATCTTCAGCTTCCACCCTCGGGCAGCAAGCGCTTCACGAACTCGGTTAGCTGCATCAGCAGTATCGTTAAGGGGTGGATAGCTCCAACTCTCTGATATCTGGAAATTAAGAAAACATACATCCATTATAAAATATACATACTTGACATCCTTCTACAATAATATTCAATCCTTGCATGGGGAATAAAGGTCATTGAGTTTTACTTACATCCTCAGAACCTGTAAAAGCCCGAACAACTCCCCGCTCTCTCAATGATTTGTGAAAGTCGGCAAACTTCCATTTACAACGCTCAGACCCCACAACGTAAACGGGCTTTCTGTGGAACAAACAATATAATTTATTAACATAATATCAAATACTTGAATCAAGAGAAAGTATATAAAATTAGTGTTAATTATAGAAATATTTATTCACAAACATACCCAGTGCTGCAAGCTTCACTTATCATACTAACTGAATCAGCCGTGACAACAAATGCATCAGCCCAAGCTAGATGGCCCATGTGAGGGTTAGGTCCTGAAATTGGTATATTATTGTCAGGTTATCTAACCACTTAATATCTTTTTAAAAAATTAAATGTTTGAGTAGATAATCTACTTGAAACCTATATAAATTTTTACCTTGCCCATCCCAAATATAAACTTTTGGATTATTTCCAAGTTCTTTCGTTATAATGTTGGCCACCTGTTTAAAAAACCACAGAAGGAAGAAAATGTGAGTAGATAACAAAAGTGTTGCTGGGTGATGATATTTTGAGAAACTTAAGGATTGACCATACTTTTTGAGGAGTCTTCTCTGTAAAGGATATTCTAACACTTCCACAACTAGTAAGAACACTGAGCAAAGAGGCTACTAACTGCTTTGCAAGGTCTCCACCATATCTACAGTTACCTAAATCAATTAGGGAAATTAGTCAAATAATCAAAAAATATTGGCCACTGTGGTTACGAAAGCTTAAATCCTTTTCCTCCAAGTTTTACAACATATCAAAGGATTAAATTCAAAATGGAAATTACTTGTTGGTCCTCCAATGTTGACAGCGAGCAAGGGCCTGCGAACATGTGCAAATTCGTCATGCCAAGTAGCAGCAGCACTACGTATTGAAGTGAAATCTATTTGATGTAAGGCTCCAGTTGTGAGAACCTGAGTGTACATTAAAGTTTTAGCAATTAACAGGGGCCAAGATAACGTAAAACCATAGTTTCTCCGTCAAAGTAACAAGCTATTTATAGCCATATCATATGCACATTATACATACCACATGACTATCCGGAGGATCACGGGGAGTTATCCAACTTCGAATAAGTCGGGGAACTTGTTCTTGTCCTTGTGGAGTCAGAGGATAATAGTCATGCTTAGGTGCAATCACCATGTCGAACCTATTCAAATGCAATCTTGGATGTTGTATCTGGCCATTAGACATGAACAATGAAAAATAAGATTAAAAATCAGAGCCAATATTTTAGGTAGTAATGAAGCTCAGAGCAAATACATGGGTGCAATAACACAGCACCATATTAACAATGAAATTTAAAACAGAATATAGAGACTAACATTTATTAAAAAAGAGCACATACGTAAGTTTTATTACATTTTGGATCAAACAGAAGACATTATCATTTAATGCTGATTTGATTCATGACTAATTAAGTCTAGGACAAGCATGTCCTCCTGAACTTGATAACTTTACACTAAAAATCACACAATGTTATGCAGTTGCAATATTGTGATTGGAGCAATTGTCGCTGTAAATTATAGAAATCATCAGCCCATATCAGCCAGCAATACGATACAAACACAAGCAGGAGTGGAACTGCAACTTAAACCTTGAATGTGATAATTATCATCCTTAAAGAAAATAAAGTAAAAAAGACAGAATTCAATAAAGGAAAGAGATCACAGAAGTAGTAAACCATTCCCTTAATTTTCTAGCAAGATCATGTCAAGGGTTTGTAAATTAACAGCTTACAGATTGAAAGTAGACACGGAGAATTCCTACTCCATCAAGTCATTTGTTACTCCTAGTGTTATGGAATGCATTCAACGACCCCCCCACTTTTATCAATCACCAGCTAAATGTTACTCTAGGTGAATTTGTAGGCATTAAGCTTATTTTTAATTTCACCTCAGTTTTCATCAAAACTAAAACCAAATTATATAGCATTATTGGAACTGAATCATATGAATATGATTATGAATTATATTCATGAATCAAACAATACCATAATGCAGTATCATGATTCATATCTACAGACAGATCGTTTAATTAAAAATCCTAATTAATGGTTTGCCTTAAAAACATTCATTATTTTCTATCTCTAACTAATGTACTGTCTTCCATCTGAACTATCCTCCTTATCAGTGCATCTGGGGTCTTTTTCAAAGTTCAGACATGTCCAAACCACCTAACATAGGATTCTATCCTCTTTTCCAGAGTAGGAGCTATACCTACTTTTTCTCTAATGATATCATTTCTAATCCCATCTTGATCTTATTTTTTTTTTCTTGGAGTTTTTCAGTCCAACAATCTGTTTCATACAACATAGAATGCAGGTCTTATGGTTGCGTGATAAATTTTTCTTTTGACTTGAGTCATATATTTTAGGCACCTTCGTTTTACTGGTAAATTGTTGTCCTAAATTTTGATGAGTGCACTAAAACACTGCTTAATTTACAAGATATAAGAGTAGAGGTAGATAAAAGAAAAACATGTGTTAAATCTGCAGACCTGAACAACAAAAACATTCTGAGATGCTAAGCTTTTTATGGAACTTGCAGTAGAAATGGTATCTCTTCCACATGCAACCACCAACAAAGGTCCCTCCCTGGACATATTATTAATTATATCATTATTTGTAAGGAGAGAAAGAACTAGATGAAGATACAAGAAAGAGAATACAAGTAACAGGAAGTACTAGAACGTGAATTAGCGAAAAAATTATAATGCTATGAGATTTAGAATACTGACTGAATTTGTGAAGTAGGTCAATTAACTAGTCAAAAAATTAAGTTTCAAAAATTAAGTTTCTGTTCAGCACAAGTGTCGAACATAAATTAACTGGAAGTATAGTACTGCAGCTGTCTTAGTAGTATAAACTAATTACACAAGAAATAAATTGTCAAGGAACTGGTAACAAGCAACACATTTGGTACCATATATATAAAGTAATTTGGTATACTGGTTTTGTTAAAAGGAAATTCACCATTCCGAAGATAATAAATGGTAAAGCCACACAAATATTTGAATCTGTCTTCGTAAAAAATCAAAGTATGCAGCCAAGCCATACACATCATTACAGCTTAATTCAGTTTTGCAGATAAAAGAAAAGGAAAAGAATTACTTCTCATAAGTTTCTTGAGCAAATTTTACTATCTGCTTTGTATCGGCTTCTAAGACACCTAACAAGCCGTCACTGACACCATTTTCTGAAGGCTTGAGCTTCTTTGGTTGAGATCTCAACAGTAGGTGGGAATAATCGCCAACCGTTCTTACAATATAATATATTTTCTTATGGAGGGAGACTGGAAGCCAATGAAGCCACTCATTTACTCCTCCTTTAGGCCTGGTAACCCGCTGTGACAATAATAAAATGAGAAAAATTATTCAGCTGTGAAGTGATCATAAGAAAAAGCATGGACACATATCCTAATTATCAATAGGAGATAAGAGATCCAATGAAATCTGCTATGTGAAACAGCACATAGCGTTCGAGGAGAATATAAAAAGCATTGCTGCATACAAGTAAAAGTTGAATAACTTTCTTTTTAAAAAAAGTGAATTGAGAGGTTTGAAAAAAGATTGTGTGCAGAACCTCGCATGTTGTCTCTGAAAAAACATGAATTAAGAGATTTATAGTCCTTGCTGGTGTTGGATGATAACACGTTGACAGGCAATGGAACCAAAGCACAACTTACATATTGAGAAGTTTACATATTAAGGTGATCATGGGATAGTACTCTCTAACACTAACACTTAAGTTTTCTATTCTAAAAACAGGTTATGTACAGTTCAAACATGAATTTTCAGTTTTATTTTTCAAACCAAAGAAGAAAAAGCCTAAAATTTTTATTTTTTCTGTTATTGCCACTACAACTGTTATGGCCAAAACTGAAATACGACAATTTCCCTAATACAAACTGGTAGTCTTGCAGTTTTCATCATAGATTCTCCAAAATCCTCTATGCTATAGCAGCTATTTCTTCAAACTGACAAATAGGTCTCTTGTCCATAAGAATAACTTATTATCTTCCTCCGTTAATATGTCACAAATGCATTTTTCCCCAATCAAATGTCAAAATGTAACAACATATTATTAATCCTATATAGTAAATAAGTAGTGTGACTCAATTCTATTGCTTACTGTTTAATGTACTAAATAACATATGGCGGAACAATAGAAAATTGTTCGAATTCAGCAACACTGAGGCCATTGCCTCTATTTGAGAACATTATTCAAGGAACTTCACCCGCATAGAGGTGTCAGATTTGGATATGACACCAATAATATAACAATTGTTGGAGTTTTGCACTCCATAGTACCATTCTCTATTAATGAAATCTTCCGGATGCAAGAACAAACCTAGCCAAACAGAATCAAACTTCTTTTGCAATTTAAGCTTCTAAACTAAACAGGACAGCACAGACACACGTTGGCACCGGTAATAATTTTAAAAAATTAATAAATTAAACTTAATTAATCACAAGAGCTAGTGTCTGGCACCAAAACCTACACACCTTTTTTCAGAAGTGTCGGACCTACAGACCTATTTACTCATTTTACACTTTCTACATTGGCAAAATTCAATCTCATAATTATCATCTAACAACAACACTGCATGCTAGAATACTTGTAATTGAATGATCAAATTCACCGTTTAGGTTTTCATACTCCAATTTCTACAATCCAAATCACAGTTACTATAATAATAATAATAATAATCATACGATTAAGTTCAAACCTAGTAATAATCATACAATTAAGTTCAAAACTAGTTTAACAAAATAGCTATAATGAAACAATAAAGCAGAGAGAGAGGTTGTTATATGCTTACATATAAGAAATAGTTATCAGAGAAGCCAAGTGCGCGAACCAATCCGATACTCTGATTCTCGGAGGCGGAGAAACCGTTTCCGATAACGACGGCGCGTCGGACGAAGGTATGAACTCCGGATTCGAAGATATCAGGAGTACCTCTATGGGCGGTAGGGCTCGGCGGTTCAGGAAGTTGAATTGGTCTCATCGATTTGATTGAGCGTGTAAGACGAACACTAGTTTCAGTTCAAGAATTTGGGCGCATGGATTTTCTTGGGAAAAGGGGAGAAAGTTTTGAGGAAAATTGGGATTCTGGTGAGAGCAATACGGTGTAATGGCTTGGCTGGTTGCGAAAGAGGCGTAAGTCTTAAGACTGTAACCGGCGAGTTGGCAAGACAACTACCCTTTTTTTGTTTTTCTTTTTTTTTTTTTTGAATGAACATAATTCTTGGGGTAAAAGAAACTAGAAGGCTAAGGCCCATGGGCCAGAATCTCATTCTTGGAAAATTATACCCTATACCCCAACTTTTATCCCAATACCCCTACCAAAAACAATTTCGGACAAATTTATCCCTGTATAAATAGTGAAAATTACCAAATTTTTCACTTTTTTACTCATTTTCACGTTTGCACAATGGTTCTGAAGAGGGAAATTTTTTGACCAAAAACCGGATAACCCAGCCTCGTGAGTTCCGGTTCAGCATTCATTGAAAAAGTAAGTTTTTTTTAAAAATTCTCAGCCGGATAACCCAGCTATGGGGTTTCCGGTTCTGTTTGTTTTCTTACGTATATAGCCGGATAACCCAATGATGGGGTTTCCGGTTCATTTTGTCTCAGCCGGATAACCCAACAAGGGGGTTTCCGGTTCTTCTAGACCTCAGCCGGATAACCCAGCCTTTGGGTATCCGGTTCCTATTTTTTTTTTTTAGTTTTTTTTTTTGTTTTTAATATCATATATTATTTTTAATAACATTTTATTTAATTGTTAACTATTTTATTTTTTATTTTTTAGTGGTTCGAAGAAGAGGAGGTGCGATCGACGGAATGCGTCAAAGAGGAAGACAACGTCGAGAGGCTGATGGCGAGGGACAGCAGGGAGCTGCTCCTGAGGTTGGTCCGCACCATCCGGCATTTCCCGGAGGACCTACTGATACATCATTATTGGTTAGATATCAGAGGCACGTTGCATGTCATTTATGGTTGGGCGAGGTACGTAAATATTTTCTTAAATGTTTTTTTAAATTACATGTACTTATATATTAACATATATTACAAATTATTTTCAGGAGAGACGACCAAAGCCGACCTTAAAGGTTGCTGCACATGGCAGCAAATTAATAGGATGGGTTCCGGCAATGCTCCCAAGGGAGATGGAAAATTGGTTAGTTGCATCTGGCCTTTCATCTTTGCAGCATACTAGTTTGTCGAGGGTAGATACGCATCTATTATTTGCTTTTGTTGAGAGATGGCATCCTGAAACATCGTCATTTCATATGCCGTTCGCCGAGATGACCATCACGCTAGACGATGTTTCTTGTCTTCTTCATGTACCGATTAGGGGCCAGCTGGTTGACCCCGATGTTGTTGTCACCGATTATGATGCTATCCATCTAGTTGTTGAGTTGTTTGGTGTTTCGCTGAGTGATGCAACTACAGAGGCTTCTGCTGTAAGGGGTCCTTACTATAAATTGGATTGGTTGAAGCAAGTTTTTGAGCAACAAAGAGCTGCGAATAACTTTACAGGCGCTATGAGAGCATACATGATGTTGCTATTAGGTTGTACCATTCTTGTCAACAAGACTTTTACTCTTGTCGAGGCAAAATATCTTCCACTTTTGAGAGATTTGGATACTTGTGGAAGCTATTGCTAGGGGGCAGCTGCACTGGTTACTCTGTACAGATACTTAGGGGATGCCTCATTTTATTCATGCAAGCAGCTTGGCGGTTATGCCTCTCTTCTTCAGGTTTAAAATTTTACTTATTATTTAATTATACTTAATATCTAATATTTTAGTTTAATTTAGTTTATTATAATTTAGTTTAATTTATAATAGTAACTTTTACTTTTGTTTCAGTGTTGGATTCATGAGTACTTTCCAACTGTTGGAAAGAGAGGTACTTCTGGGTTATTTGGCATTGATAGTCCGATGGCTAGGGCGATGAAATGGGAATATAGGCAGGGGACGCAAAAAGTGTTAGATCAGTTGACTCCTTTCTGTTTGTATCGGGGTGGTTTAAAGTGGTTTGGTACTGTAGTTCTATATTTACCTGACAGATGCTTGCGTCAGTTTGGATACAGACAGTACATACTGACTGCTCTTCCTAATGTAGACACACTTGATGTGGATGTTGAGTGGGCTACATATAGGCAGAGTGTGTTGCAGGTGACCCGATCCCACGATGATCCCCCAGCTGCGTTTGCCACCATACCATATGAGACAGACGATGATTATTTGGCGTGGTATTATACGGTGTCACATCCTATATTGAGAGCACCAAGAGGTGATCAGCCGATGGAGGTACTAGTGCCTGTCTATGACGAAGGACCGTCAGACCCGAGATTATCATATATATCTCATGAGCTTCATCATTACTTACAGCGTCATCAGGCTGTTCCTGAAGACGAACAGTTTCTGGAGATATTTATGTTAGAACAAGATTTGTTCTGATCAATATTCTTAGTTTTGATGATAACAAGGATATGAATTTTGTGTGAGATAATGTGGTACTATAATACATTGCAATTTCCCTTTCAGGAAATATATAAAGAGTATGCACAAATCAGCGCTCAGAAGCTTTGTCTCAGAAGGTTCAGCATGCAACATCAGAACATGGTCTGGCAAGACATCAGAAGATGGTCAAGGCAGAATCAGAACATGGGTCTATGGAAGCATCAGAAGAACTTGAGATCAGAAGCAGAAGCACTGAAGTTCTGATGGTATCACGCTCAGAAGCACTTCAAGGTCAGAAGACAAGAAGATGCTTTGCACCAAGCTGTTTGACTCTGATGATATTCAAATATTTTATTCACAAACATCAGATCAGAAGAAAGTACAAGTGGCAGGCTACGCTGACTGACAAAAGGAACGTTGGAAGCTATTAAAGGCAACGTCAGTAGACACAGCGTGAACAAGGCTCGAGGTAGTTGACAAAAGCGTGAAACATTAAATGCAAAGCTGTACGGAACACGCAAAGCATTAAATGTGCCCAACGGTCATCTTCTCAAACGCCTATAAATATGAAGTTCTGATGAAACAACTCTTTACCAACTCTGAAACAACTCTTTACCAATTCTGAACGAAAGTATTCTGAAAGACTTGCTGAAACGCTGTTCAAATTCAAAGCTCAGAAACTTCATCTTCATCAAAGCTCACTACATTACTGCTGTAATATATTAGTGAGATTAAGCTTAAACGTTAAGAGAAATATCACTGTTGTGATTATAGCTTTTAAGAAGCATTGTAAAACTCTTATTGGATTACATTAATTTGTAAGTAACTAGAGTGATCAAGTGTTGATCAGGATACTCTAGGAAGTCTTAGCTTGTGTCTAAGCAGTTGTAATTAGAGTGATCACGTGGTGGTCAGGATACTCTAAGAAAGTCTTAGCTTGTGTCTAAGCATTTGTTCCTGGAGTGATCAGGTTGTGATCAGGATACTCTAGAAGACTTAGTCGCAGACTAAGTGGAAAACCATTGTAATCTGTTGCGATTAGTGGATTAAATCCTCAGGTGAGGTAAATCACTCCGTGGGGGTGGACTGGAGTAGTTTAGTTAACAACGAACCAGGATAAAAATAACTGTGCATATTGTTTTTATCGTTCAAGTTTTTAGACTACACTTATTCAAATCCCCCCTTTCTAAGTGTTTTTCTATCCTTCAATTGGCATCGGAGCGCCGGTTCTAAGGTGCAAGCACTTAACCGTGTTTAGAAAAGATTCAGGAAGAGAAAAACGCTTCAGTAAAAGATGGCTGGCGAAATTCCAACAAATCCAGCTGCATCTACATCTGGCTCTGCTGAGCAATACAACGGTAACAATGGTTATACTAGACCACCAGTATTTGATGGTGAAAACTTTGAATACTGGAAAGATAAACTGGAAAGTTACTTTCTTGGTCTGGATGCTGATCTATGGGATCTTCTGTTGGATGGTTACAAACATCCTGTTAAAGCTACTGGTGTAAGGCTCACGAGAAGCGAAATGAATGATGATCAAAAGAAAGATTTCAAGAATCATCACAAATGCAGGACTGTTTTGCTGAATGCTATCTCTCATGCTGAGTATGAGAAGATATCTAACAGGGAAACGGCCCATGACATATATGAGTCCTTGAAGATGACTCATGAAGGAAATTCTCAAGTCAAGGAGACCAAAGCTCTTGCACTAATCCAGAAGTATGAAGCCTTCAAGATGGAGGATGACGAAGACATTGAAAAGATGTTTTCAAGATTTCAAACTCTGACTGCTGGACTGAGAGTTCTTGACAAAGGCTACACCAAGGCTGATCATGTAAAGAAGATCATCAGAAGTTTGCCCAGAAGATGGGGCCCAATGGTGACTGCATTCAAGATTGCGAAGAATCTGAATGAAGTTTCTTTGGAAGAGCTGATCAGTGCCCTGAGGAGTCATGAGATTGAACTTGACGCTAATGAACCTCAGAAGAAAGGTAAGTCTATTGCATTAAAATCTAATATTAAAAAATACACTAACGCTTTTCAGGCTAGAGAAGAAGATCCTGAAGAATCAGAATCTGAAGAAGAAGATGAACTGTCCATGATCTCCAGAAGGGTAAACCAACTCTGGAAAAGCAAGCAAAGGAAGTTCAGAGGCTTCAGAAGTTCAAAGAGATTTGAACGTGGAGAATCTTCTGGTGACAGAAGATCTGACAAGAAGAAGGCTGTCTGCTATGAGTGCAATGAGCCTGGACATTACAAGAATGAGTGTCTGAAACTTCAGAAGGAGAATCCCAAGAAGAAGTTTCATAAGAAGAAAGGTCTTATGGCAACATGGGATGATTCTGAATCAGAATCAGGATCAGAATCTGAAGGAGAGCAGGCAAACTTTGCGCTGATGGCGACAGAAGATGATGGATCAGAATCTACATCAGAATCAGATTCTGAAGAGGTATTTTCTGAACTATGTAGAGAAGAGTTAGTTTCCAGTCTAACAGAGCTTCTTGAATTAAAAGCTCATCTTAGTATCAAATACAAAAAGCTGAAAAAGCAATTTGAATTTGAAACCAAGAAGCTTGAGTTGGAAAATTCTGAATTAAAAGAAAAAGTTTTAAAATTATCCAATAATGTTGGATCTCCTTCTGATTCAGAAAAATCCACTCCCAGTCTGAATCATATTCTGAAAGAATATGATTTAAGTCTCAGGAAGTTCTTATCTAGAAGTATTGGCAGAAGTCAGCTAGCTTCTATGATATATGCTGTGTCTGGGAACAAGAGAGTTGGCATTGGTTATGAGGGTGAAATCCCATACAAGCTTGAATCTGTGATGATATGAAAATATCATACAAGCCTCTGTATAACCAATTTAAATTTGGCCACTCCCATGATATTAAGCACACATCACATGCACAAAGTTTTCACATAACACACACCAAGAAGCATGTGACACAACCTAAGAAATATCATGGAACTCAGAGTAAGAAGTATCATACTGTTCCTCCTGCTAAATATTTTGCTAAACCCAAGTTCAATCAGAACTTGAGGAGAACTAACAAGAAAGGACCCAAGAAATTGTGGGTACCTAAGGAAAAGATTATTCCTATTGCAGATATCCTTGGTGGCAAAGAGAACAGGAAGCAAAATGTCATGGTACCTGGACTCTGGGTGCTCGCGACACATGACGGGAAGAAGGTTTACATTCCAAGACCTGGTGCTTAAACTAGGTGGAGAAGTCAAGTTTGGAGGAGATCAGAAGGGCAAAATCATCGGCTCTGGAACCATAAGTCTTGGTAACTCTCCTTCCATAACTAATGTACTTCTTGTAGAAGGATTAGCTCATAACTTATTGTCCATAAGTCAATTAAGTGACAATGGTTATGACATAATCTTTAATCAAAAGTCTTGCAAGGCTGTAAGTCAGAAGGATGGCTCAATCCTATTTACAGGCAAGAGGAAGAACAACATTTATAAGATTGATCTTTCTGATCTTGAGAAGCAGAAGGTGACTTGTCTTATGTCTGTTTCTGAAGAGCAATGGATCTGGCACAGAAGATTAGGTCATGCTAGTTTGAGAAAGATTTCTCAGATTAACGAACTAAATCTGGTCAGAGGACTCCCAAATCTGAAATACAAATCGGATGCTCTTTGTGAAGCATGTCAGAAGGGCAAGTTCTCCAGACCTGCATTCAAGTCTAAGAATGTTGTTTCTACCTCAAGGCCGTTAGAACTCTTGCACATTGATCTGTTTGGCCAAGTCAAAACAACATCTGTCAGAGGGAAGAAATATGGATTAGTCATCGTTGATGATTATAGCTGCTGGACATGGGTAAAGTTCTTGAAACACAAGGATGAGTCTCATTCAGTGTTCTTTGAGTTCTGCACTCAGATTCAATCTGAGAAAGAGTGTATAATCATAAAGGAGTTCTGCACTCAGATTCAATCTGAGAAAGAGCGAATTTGAGAACAGATTCTTTGAGGAATTCTTCAAAGAAAATGGTATTGCCCATGATTTCTCTTGCCCCAGAACTCCACAGCAAAATGGAGTTGTAGAGCGAAAGAATAGGACTCTACAAGAAATGGCCAGAACCATGATAAATGAAACCAATATGGCTAAGCATTTCTGGGCAGAAGCAATTAACACTGCATGCTATATTCAGAATAGAATCTCTATCAGACCTATTCTAAATAAGACTCCTTATGAATTGTGGAAGAACAGAAAGCCCAACATTTCATATTTCCATCCTTTTGGATGTGTATGTTTTATTCTGAATACTAAAGATCATCTTGGTAAGTTTGATTCTAAAGCACAAAAGTGTTTCCTTCTTGGATATTCTGAACGCTCTAAAGGCTACAGAGTATACAATACTGAAACATTGATTATAGAAGAATCAATCAATATCAGGTTTGATGATAAGCTTGGTCTTGAAAAACCAAAGCAGTTTGAGAATTTTGCAGATTTTGATATTGATATATCAGAAGTTGAAGAACCAAGAAGCAAAGCTGCAGAAGCTGGCAGTCTCAGAAGCAATGGATCAGAAGATCAAGTTGTTGCATCTTTAGAGAATCTTAGGATTTCTGAAGAACCAACTATCAGAAGATCACCTAGACTTGCTTCAGCTCATTCAGAAGATGTGATCCTTGGAAAGAAAGATGATCCCATCAGAACAAGGGCATTCCTTAAGAACAATGCAGAATGTCAATTAGGTCTTGTCTCTTTGATCGAGCCAACTTCATTTGATCAAGCTCTAGAAGATCCAGACTGGATAATTGCCATGCAAGAAGAACTAAATCAGTTTACAAGGAATGATGTTTGGGACTTGGTTCCTAGACCAAAAGGATTTAACATCATCGGTACTAAGTGGGTTTTCAGAAACAAGCTAAGTGAGAAAGGTGAAGTGGTAAGAAACAAAGCCAGACTGGTTGCTCAGGGTTATAGTCAGCAAGAAGGGATTGATTATACAGAAACCTTTGCACCAGTGGTCAGGTTAGAATCTATTCGTCTATTAATTTCTTTTGCCACTCAACACAACATCACTCTTTATCAGATGGATGTCAAGAGTACCTTCTTAAATGGTTATATAGATGAAGAAGTTTATGTTCACCAACCTCCTGGTTTTGAAGACTCCATGTCTCCAAATCATGTTTTCAAATTAAAGAAATCATTATACGGATTGAAACAAGCTCCCAGAGCTTAGTATGAACGTTTGAGTTCTTTCCTTCTGGAAAATGATTTCACTAGAGGAAAAGTGGACACTACTCTCTTTTGTAAAACATTTAAAAAGGATATTTTAATTTGTCAAATATATGTTGATGATATTATCTTTGGAACATCTAATGCTACACTTGGAAAGGAGTTTGCTGAGTCTATGCAGGATGAATTTGAAATGAGCATGATGGGAGAACTCAAGTATTTCCTTGGGATTCAAATCAACCAAACTTCCGATGGAACCTATGTTCATCAAACGAAGTATGTGAAAGAACTTTTGAAGAAGTTTAATCTTTCTGAAAGCAAAGACTCCAAAACTCCTATGCATCCAACATGTGTACTGGGTAAGGATGAGGTAAGTAAGAAGGTAGATCAGAAGTTGTACAGAGGTATGATTAGATCTCTTCTATATCTAACTGCTTCTAGACCTGACATTCTCTTTAGTGTTTGTTTGTGTGCTCGATTCCAATCAGATCCAAGAGAATCTCATTTAACAGCTGTTAAGAGAATTCTAAGGTATCTGAAAGGTACTACTAATGTTGTTTTAGTTTACAGAAGATCTAAAGATTACAACTTAGTAGGATTCTGTGATGCTGACTATGCTGGAGATAGAATAGAAAGAAAGAGCACTTCTGGAAGTTGTCAATTTCTTGGAAGTCATCTGATCTCATGGTACAGCAAGAAGCAAGCTACTATTGCACTCTCAACAATAGAAGCAGAATATGTTGCTGCTGCTGGTTGTAGCACACAAATGCTCTGGATGAGAAGTCAGCTGGAAGATTATCAGATATATGAGAGTAACATTCCTATTTTCTGTGATAATACTTCTGCTATATGTTTATCTAAGAATCCTATCTTACATTCAAAAGCTAAACATATTGAGATTAAACATCATTTCATAAGGGACTATGTTCAGAAGGGTGTTATATCTTTAAACTTTGTGGATACAGACCATCAATGGGCTGATATCTTTACAAAACCCCTTGCTGAAGATAGGTTTAAGTTCATTCTGAAGAATACCAGTATGGATTTATGCCCAGAATGAGAAGATGAGAAGATCTTATGTATGAGTATCTTCTGAAATGAGATTGGATTAATGTCTTATAAGAAGTTCTGATCTTAAATCAATTAGAAATTGTGATTCAGTTATTACTAACGTTTCATTGTCTAAGTTGATTCAGAATCTCTTTAAAAGCAAAACAGTTGTAACTGGCTATCCAGATGGTAAACACGTGTTCACTATTTCTGGACAAGCGTGCGTGCAGTTGAGGGGACGTCTACTTAGGTAACTGTGCAAATCTCGTCTTTTGTCATTATTATCTCTCCTCACGTCATGTTACATTAAATGCCATTCATCATTTCTTTTATTTTCTTTTTCGTTTTTATATCCGTCAAACGTTTCCCTTCCCTAGAACGTTTCCTTTCCCACATTCCCTCTATTTAATTCTCCATTTCTTTGCATTCTTCAATCAATCTATGAGCTCTCTCTCTCTCTCTCTTTCTCTCACTTTTTTCTATGAATATCTTTAGCATAAACCCTAGTTCATTCTTCATCGATCTAGCGTTCATCATGAATCCTTCGCCTAGTTCCCTTCATCGAAACTTTAAACCAGTTGAAGAAACTAAGTCTCAACAGTGGCTGATCTATTTGAATAGAACGAATGGAAGGGTTAATCGGTTACAGGATGAGAAACATATCTCGGAATGGCATTCCAAGTTCTTCTCAAGTCAGATCTCTTCTTTGATGCTGTTATCAACATCTGTCCAAAGGAAGAAGACTTTCTTGAGATATTGGAGGAAGTTAGGTTCCATAAGGACTTACCTTCTATGTTAAGGGAAAGCCCATATGAGAATATGCTCTCTCCTGGTGAACTGTTCTCAGTTCCTCCTTTGTATTCATTTACTTCTTTCTCTGGGAGCTGCTCAGGCATGCAGAGTTTCAAGATTTGATGACCAAGCAAGGGCAAGAACAACGCTGGGATTCATGATATACTGGCTTAGATTAGGACTAGGCTAGGATTGTAGTCTTTGTGTACCTGTAGCTTTCTTTGCTAGTTGCACTTGTGTATCAGCATACATCTTCTGTAACTCTGTTTGGTTAATCAATGAAAAACCTTTTCTGCATAACTCTTGTACTTCTGCTTAGTCAATCAATGAAAAGTTATTTATGTTTCTTTCCTTTTGTCTCTCGCTTTACATCTGAATCTTTTATGCTTTTTGATGTTATGACAAAAAGGGGGAGAAAATATATGATAAATGATCTGATTAATATTATCAGTTATCTGATACACATTTTATGTTCTAACTCATTCATGCTGACTTTTGTCGTTTAGTTTTGTTCTGTAACATTTCAGGATGTAGAGATGCTCTGATGATGCTCTGGTACATTCAACAATGTTCTGATACAATCTAGCATGAAGTGATGTAAGAAGAAATTCAAAGCTCTGAGGCTATCCGAGGGAAGCAGAAATCAGAAGCTGTGAATGTTCTAAAGATCCAGAAAACTCAAGTTCTGAAGCTGTCCTAAATGGAAGCATGAATAAGAAGCTGTGAATGTTCTGAAGATCAAAGAAATTCAAGTTCTGAAGCTGTCCTAAATGGAAGCAGGAATCAGAAGCTGTGAATGTTCTGAAGATTAAAGAAATTCAAGTTCTGATTAATTGTGAAGATTTTCGAAGTTAGCCCGTAAATGTGTTTTTCTGATTAATTGTGATGTTTGCTACATTTTCCTAAATTTTACCGTTTTTGAGTCGAGTCAGTCGGTAAATATTAATTATGCTAATATTTTACTTATTACTTTCCATGTGTGTAATTATTATGTTTTGGGTGTTAATTGGTTAGAATCAATGTTTAGTAACAATTGGGCCAAAATTGGAATTTATGGGAGTTGAGTGGGTGAAAATGAGAAGTAGAGAAATAGCAAGAGTTATAGGGAGGTAAAATATATGTTGTCTTAGAATAGAAGAGAAAAAGAGATATTTTAGAGAGAAAAGAGAGAAAACTTGTGAAGAGAAGAGAAAGAAGAGAAAAACAAAGAGAAGAAGAGAATTGTAGAAATCCAAACCAAGCTAGAACCAAGAATCTAACCAAGGTAAGGGGGTGAATCTAGTTTATCTTGATTGTATGATTCTTATAGTTTTGTTTTGTTCTTGTTCTTGCTCTTTTCTAAGTTTGACCAACAATGGTGGATTAGGTGTTTTGTGAGTTTTGAAGTTATAAACATGATTTTGTGGTGTGTATGTGTAGTATGATGATAGATATCCTCATTGATCATGTTTGTTTTTCATTTCTCCATGTTTTCTTGCTCATGAAGGAATTATTAGGTTATTGACATTTAGTGAGTGAACCATGGATCATTGATTGTTAGAATGAATGTATGGCATGTATGGATTGTGTAGGATGTGTAGGGAAGCTTATTTGAGGTTTTGAGATGATTGGGTGGGATTTGGTAGGTCTGTTGCAGAACTGATTTTTCTAGGTTTACGCAGGTCCGCTGAGCGGCCCTGGGTCCGCTGAGCGGAGGTCCTTTTGCAGAAAAATCTCTGTGAAGGTCCGATGAGCGGAGTTTCTGCATTTTTGTCTAATAATTTTCTGTCTGGGTCCGCTGAGCGGAGCTCAAGCGGACTGTGCGAAATATAGTTTTTCCAAACTTCGTTTTGTTGTATCTTTCGAACCGTAGGTCGTTTCTACGCGCCGTTTGAAGTATTATGGGAACCCTTGAGTATGCTTTATGATAAAGAGGAGTGTGTTGGTGGTTGAATGATTTTTCATAAATGTATTTTGTGAAATGATATTTGCTAATCAAGTATGTTTTTACGGTATATGTGTGTAGTGTGAATATGAACGCCTGAGTGGCAATTTTGGTGATGTATCTGTGTGGATTAATATAACCGGTGTGATGTGGATATGTGACCGAGTTATATTATTGTTGTTGTTGTTGTTATGTAATCGAGTCGTTTGTATGCACAGCATGACATTTCATTACGTTAATGGCGGAATGCTATTAACAGGTGGCCTGAATTGGCAATTATTACCAGTGGGAACTTAATGCTCGGTAAAAAGGTGTATTTGCCCGAGTGGCAAGAGGTCATCAGTGGGGGCTAAATGCTCGATGACGGTTAGTCGTAGCTTACTGCTCGACAAAGGTGTATTTTCCTGAGGGAAAGAAGTCCCAGCATAATGCTCGGCAAGGTGTATATGTCATAATGACAAGGAGGAGTTTACTCCGGATTTGGTACCACATGCATATGCATAGTCGAGTCTCATTCATCTCCATCTGTACTTACCATTATGTTCTTACTCATTTATCACATTACTTATATATTGATTGTGGCTGACTTAGTGGATTACCTTGTTGTATGATTCTTGATGATACTTGTTGGCATTACTATATTTATCATGCTTTTAATTATAAATTATATTCTCACCCTTCTGCCTTAATGTTACCTACTCGTGGGTAATGTGCAGGTGATCCGCAAGCGTAGGTGCTCTTTTAGTAGTCGTCCGTTTTGGTGTCGTCCGCTCGTGATACGTAACACCTAGGGGGGATCGAACACTTATTTTGTAGATGATGCTTATAGGATCCTTTTGTTGTATATTTGATCATTTGGATGTATTCATATTATATATATATAAATACTGTCAAATGTTTATGAGAATCTTTCCTCTTTGATTAATTGTGTTACGCATCTTTTGCGAGTATGTTATGTTTGGTGATGAGGTTACTTAAGTGTAATACCCCAATTGTTTTTATGAATTTAATTTTTATACTCTGATATTTGTACCTATATGCTTGGGTAGAATTGGGGTGTTACATTAGTGGTATCAGAGCGGGTCGGTCTTGTCCGACCAAGTGTCGTGTCGTTTGGTCTAACCATTCTTGTGTTATTATTTGGGCTTACTTCTCTTGGTGTTATTGTGAAGTTTAGAAATGGCTGGACGTAATGACGCTGCTATTGCTGCTGCATTGCAAGCTATGGCTGAAGCTATGCATACGGATGAGAATGCAAGGTCTCGGAGTTTAGCGACTTTCCAGAGGGAGAATCCTCCTGTGTTTAAAGGAACGCATGACCCCGAGGGAGCCTTGACTTGGATGAAGGAGATGGAGAGGATCTTTCGTGTGATGGATTGCACGCAAGAGCAGAAAGTCAGGTATGGCACTCATCAGTTAGCTGTGGAGGCTGATGATTGGTGGCTGGAGACTTTGGCAAGGTTAGAAGCAACCGGTGAAGAGATTTCCTGGATGGTGTTCAAGAGGGAGTTTTTGAGGAAGTATTACCCGGAGGATGTCCTTGGAAAGAAAGAGACTGAGTTTCTGGCGTTGGTTCAAGGCAACATGTCTGTGTCAGAATATGCGGCAAGGTTTAATGAACTTGTGAAATTCTACCCGCACTTTGTTGGTGAGGGAGCAGAATTTTCTAAGTGCATTAAGTTCCAGAATGGGTTGCGTTCTGATATCAAGAAGGCAGTAGGGTATCAGAAGATTCGGGTATTTCCAGATTTGGCGGACAGCTGTAGGATTTATGATGAGGATAATAATGCTCATCATAAGGTGATTAATGAAAAAGAGGAACAAAGGTCCGCAGAATCGTGGGAAGCCGTATGATGGAAGGAAGGGTAAGCAAAAGATAAATTATGTACCAAAGTTTAGTAGGGGAGATGCTCCTGCTAAGATTGTATGTTTTAAGTGTGTTAAACCTGGCCACAAAAGTGATGTCTGCTTTAGTGACGCGAGGAAATGTTTCAAGTGTGGAAGGGTAGGACATATATCATCCGACTGTGCGTCCAAGGGAGTTGTGTGTTTTAATTGTGGTGAAGAGGGACACATGAGCGGTCAATGTCAGAAGAAGAAAGTTCAGGCTAGTGGGAAGGTGTTTGCGTTGGCTGGAACTCAGACGGATAAGGGTGATCGACTGATCAGAGGTACTTGTTTTATTAATGGCATTTATTTAATTGCTATTATTGATACGGGTGCTTCCCATTGTTTTATAGCCGATGATTGTGTTAAAAGATTAGGTTTTGTTCTATCTGATTTGGGTGGTGAGATGGTTATCGATTTACCAGCAATGGGGTTGGTGACTACTTCCTTAGTTTGTAAGAATTGTCCGGTATCAATCTTTGGTAAGGACTTTACTGTTGATTTGATTTGTTTGCCGATGAACGAGTTAGACGTGGTTCTGGGAATGGATTGGTTGATGAATAATCGTGTCCATATCGATTGTTATCATAAGTTGGTGAGGTTTCCATTTCATGAGAGGGATGCGGAATTTGGTGTCTTATCTACCAAGGAGTTGAATCAACTGTTAGCAGATGAGGCATAATTGTTTAGTGTGTTTGCATCGTTGACTGTGGAGAGTCGAGCTGCAGTTGGGGATTTTCCAGTAGTGCGAGAATTTCCCGAAGTGTTTCCTGAAGACTTTTCTGATGTGCCGCCAAAGAGAGAGGTGGAGTTTTCCATAGATCTAGTTCCTGGTACGAGGCCTGTGTCTATGGCGCCATTTAGAATGTCGGCATCAGAGTTAGTGGAATTGAAGAAACAATTGGAAGAGTTGCTAGCAAAACATTTTGTGAGGCCTAGTGTTTCACCATGGGGAGCTCCAGTTTTGTTGGTAAAGAAGAAGGATGGGAGCATGAAGTTGTGTATTGATTATCGCCAGTTGAACAAGGTGACAATTAAGAATAAGTATCTGCTTCCTAGGATTGACGACTTGATGGATCAGTTGGTGGGAGCCAGTGTGTTTAGCAAGATTGATTTAAGATCTGGTTACCATCAGATTCGGGTGAAGGAGGAAGATATTCAGAAGACTACGTTTAGGACTCGGTACGGGCATTATGAGTTTTTGGTGATGCCGTTCGGGGTTTCTAATGCACCTGGTGTGTTTATGGAGTATATGAATCGCATATTCCATGATCAGTTGGATAAGTTTGTTGTGGTCTTCATAGATGACATCTTGATTTATTCTAAGTCTCCGGAAGAGCATGAGGAGCATTTGCTTGTTGTACTACAGGTTTTGAAGGAGAAGCAGTTGTATGCTAAGTTATCCAAGTGCGAGTTCTGGTTATCAGAGGTGAGTTTTCTTGGTCATGTGATTTCAGGTAACGGGATTGCAGTGGATCCATCCAAGGTAGATGCAGTGCTACAATGGGAGGTTCCGAGATCGGTTA
The DNA here is from genome assembly GCF_029867415.1 of Vicia villosa. Classification (NCBI taxonomy): domain Eukaryota; kingdom Viridiplantae; phylum Streptophyta; class Magnoliopsida; order Fabales; family Fabaceae; genus Vicia; species Vicia villosa. The sequence continues at coordinate 404,544 of NW_026705106.1, read as the reverse complement.
CTGAGATCAGAAGCTTCTTAGGTTTGGCGGGTTATTATCGAAGATTCATAGAAGGATTTTCGAAGTTGGCACTTCCGTTAACTCAGCTTACTTGCAAGGGTAAGGCGTTTATTTGGGACATAGTTTGTGAAAGGAATTTTGAAGAGTTGAAGAGAAGGTTGACTTCAGCTCTGGTTTTGGTTTTACCTGATCCTAAGGAACCGTTTGTGGTGTATTGTGATGCATCACATATGGGGTTAGGTGGTGTTTTGATGCAGGAAGGTAAGGTGGTGGCTTACGCTTCGAGGCAATTAAGGATTCATGAGAAGAATTATCCCACTCATGATTTAGAGTTAGCTGCGGTTGTTTTTGCATTAAAGATTTGGAGGCATTATCTCTACGGTGCAAGGTTCGAGGTCTTTAGTGATCATAAGAGTTTGAAATACTTATTTAATCAGAAAGAATTGAACATGAGAAAACGTAGGTGGTTGGAATTCCTGAAAGACTATGACTTTAGCTTGAATTACCATCCTGGTAAAGCTAATGTGGTTGCCGATGCTTTGAGTCGGAAATCTTTGCATATGTCCGCTATGATGGTGGAGGAGTGGGAGCTTTTGGAGCAGTTTCGTGATCTTAGTTTAGTATGTGAATTGACGCCAGGTAGTGTGAAGATGGGTATGTTGAAAGTGACGAATGATTTTCTGTCGACCGTTAGCGAGAGACAGAAGATGGATGTGAAACTTGTTGATTTGTTTATGGTGGCAAATCAAAGTGATGATGGCGAATTCAGAGTGGATGGTCAGGGTGTTTTGAGATTCCGTGGTCAAATTTGTGTACCTGATGATTCCGAGCTGAAGAAGATGATTTTAGAGGAAGGTCACAGAAGCAGTTTGAGTATTCATCCGGGAGCCAATAAGATGTACCGGGATTTGAAGAAGATCTTTTGGTGGTATGGTTTGAAAAGAGATGGGGCTCAGTTTGTGTATGCGTGTTTGGTATGTCATAAGTCAAAAGTGGAACATCAGCGTCCTGCAGGGTTGTTGCAACCGTTGGATATTCCAGAGTGGAAATGGGATAGTATTTCTATGGACTTTGTGACGAGTTTACCGAAAACTGTGAGAGGTTTTGATGCAGTTTGGGTGATTGTTGATAGGTTGACAAAGTCTGCTCACTTTATTCCTATTAACATCACTTTTCCAGTTGCAAAGTTGGCTGAGATTTATGTCAAGGTGATTGTGAAACTACATGGTATACCGTTGTGTATTGTGTCGGATAGAGATCTGAGATTCACATCAGATTTTTGGAAAGGTTTACAAGAGGCTCTAGGTTCTAAGTTGAGGTTGAGTTCGGCTTATCATCCTCAGACGGACGGTCAGACCGAAAGGACTATTCAATCGTTAGAAGACTTGTTGAGGGCATGTGTTCTTGAGAAGGGAGGTTCGTGGGATACTTATCTTCCGTTGATAGAGTTCACTTACAACAACAGTTTTCATTCTAGTATCGGAATGGCACCTTTTGAAGCGCTATATGGTCGTAAGTGTAGAACTTCATTATGTTGGTTTGAATCGGGAGGGAGTGTGGTACTCGGACCTGAGATAGTAAGAGAGACTACGAAGAAGGTGAAATTTATTCGTGAGAAGATGAGAAGTTCACAAAGTAGGCAAAAGAGTTATCATGACAAGCGAAGGAAAGATTTGGAATTCCAAGCTGGTGATCATGTATTCTTAAGAGTTACGCCTATGACGGGTGTTGGGCGAGCTTTGAAATCGAGGAAGCTTACTCCGCGTTTTATTGGTCCTTATCAGATATCAGAGCGAGTGGGCAAAGTTGCGTATCGGGTGGCGCTACCGCCAAGTCTTGCTAATCTTCACGATGTATTCCATGTGTCTCAGTTGAGGAGATACATTGCGGATCCATCCCATGTGATTCAGATGGATGATGTGCAAGTGCGTGAGAACCTGACGGTTGAGACGATGCCGGTGCGTATTGAGGGTCGTGAGACTAAGACTCTGCGGGGCAAGGAGATCGCCTTGGTGAAAGTCGTATGGTTAAGTGTGGCAGGTGAGAGTTTGACCTGGGAGTTGGAGGGTAAGATGCGAGACTCCTATCATGAGTTGTTTGTAGCAGGTAATTTTTATTTTCGAGGATGAAAATCTCTTAAGTGGGGGAGGGTTGTAACGCCCGTAAATGTGTTTTTCTGATTAATTGTGATGTTTGCTACATTTTCCTAAATTTTATCGTTTTTGAGTCGAGTCAGTCAGTAAATATTAATTATGCTAATATTTTACTTATTACTTTCCATGTGTGTAATTATTATGTTTTGGGTGTTAATTGGTTAGAATCAATGTTTAGTAACATTTGGGCCAAAATTGGAATTTATGGGAGTTGAGTGGGTGAAAATGAGAAGTAGAGAAATAGCAAGAGTTATAGGGAGGTAAAATATATGTTGTCTTAGAATAGAAGAGAAAAAGAGATATTTTAGAGAGAAAAGAGAGAAAACTTGTGAAGAGAAGAGAAAGAAGAGAAAAACAAAGAGAAGAAGAGAATTGTAGAAATCCAAACCAAGCTAGAACCAAGAATCTAACCAAGGTAAGGGGGTGAATCTAGTTTATCTTGATTGTATGATTCTTATAGTTTTGTTTTGTTCTTGTTCTTGCTCTTTTCTAAGTTTGACCAACAATGGTGGATTAGGTGTTTTGTGAGTTTTGAAGTTATAAACATGATTTTGTGGTGTGTATGTGTAGTATGATGATAGATATCCTCATTGATCATGTTTGTTTTTCATTTCTCCATGTTTTCTTGCTCATGAAGGAATTATTAGGTTATTGACATTTAGTGAGTGAACCATGGATCATTGATTGTTAGAATGAATGTATGGCATGTATGGATTGTGTAGGATGTGTAGGGAAGCTTATTTGAGGTTTTGAGATGATTGGGTGGGATTTGGTAGGTCTGTTGCAGAACTGATTTTTCTAGGTTTACGCAGGTCCGCTGAGCGGCCCTGGGTCCGCTGAGCGGCCCTGGGTCCGCTGAGCGGAGGTCCTTTTGCAGAAAAATCTCTGTGAAGGTCCGATGAGCGGAGTTTCTGCAGTTTTGTTTAATAATTTTCTGTCTGGGTCCGCTGAGCGGAGCTCAAGCGGACTGTGCGAAATATAGTTTTTCCAAACTTCGTTTTGTTGTATCTTTCGAACCGTAGGTCTTTTCTACGCGCCGTTTGAAGTATTATGGGAACCCTTGAGTATGCTTTATGATAAAGAGGAGTGTGTTGGTGGTTGAATGATTTTTCATAAATGTATTTTGTGAAATGATATTTGCTAATCAAGTATGTTTTTACGGTATATGTGTGCTGTGTGAATATGAACGCCTGAGTGGCAATTTTGGTGATGTATCTGTGTGGATTAATATAACCGGTGTGATGTGGATATGTGACCGAGTTATATTATTGTTGTTGTTGTTATGTAATCGAGTCGTTTGTATGCACAGCATGACATTTCATTACGTTAATGGCGGAATGCTATTAACAGGTGGCCTGAATTGGCAATTATTACCAGTGGGAACTTAATGCTCGGTAAAAAGGTGTATTTGCCCGAGTGGCAAGAGGTCATCAGTGGGGGATAAATGCTCGATGACGGTTAGTCGTAGCTTACTGCTCGACAAAGGTGTATTTTCCTGAGGGAAAGAAGTCCCAGCATAATGCTCGGCAAGGTGTATTTGTCATAATGACAAGGAGGAGTTTACTCCGGATTTGGTACCACATGCATATGCATAGTCGAATCTCATTCATCTCCATATGTACTTACCATTATGTTCTTACTCATTTATCGCATTACTTATATATTGATTGTGGCTGACTTAGTGGATTACCTTGTTGTATGATTCTTGATGATACTTGTTGGCATTACTATATTTATCATGCTTTTCATTATAAATTATATTCTCACCCTTCTGCCTTAATGTTACCTAGTCGTGGGTAATGTGCAGGTGATCCGCAAGCGTAGGTGCTCTTTTAGTAGTCGTCAGTTTTGGTGTCGTCCGCTCGTGATACGTAACACCTAGGGGGGATCGAACACTTATTTTGTAGATGATGCTTATAGGATCCTTTTGTTGTATATTTGATCATTTGGATGTATTCATATTATATATATATATATATATATATATATATATATATATATATATATATATATATATATATATATAAATACTGTCAAATGTTTATGAGAATCTTTCCTCTTTGATTAATTGTGTTACGCATCTTTTGCGAGTATGTTATGTTTGGTGATGAGGTTACTTAAGTGTAATACCCTAATTGTTTTTATGAATTTAATTTTTATACTCTGATATTTGTACCTATATGCTTGGGTAGAATTGGGGTGTTACAGCAGAGCCTCCTGAGCCTCTGTCATTCATGGCATCTATAACGCCCTCGTCTTAGAGCCATCCAGAAAGAGTATGTCGTCAATATACGCCTGGCCAATCTACATGATACGACGACAGCTAGGCAATACATCAACAGCATGATCTTCCCTAGCTTACTCCTCCTTTAGTATCTCCTGAAGAGTTGGCCTAGGTGGATCTCCTAGAGCATCATGTACCAAATAAGGATGTGACACCCGAAAGAACCACCAGTTGTAACCATCTACGTAGCTCCAATTGTTCTCAGCGATGGTACTTTCTGCCTCCTCTAGTACCATATGATTAAGATAATCATCAAACATAGCATCCATATCTCCGTGTTTCATAGTGGGAGAAGCAGTCACAAGAGGATCTCTAGGAATGTCCTACATGTAGTTGAATTGACGCATGACGCACTAAGGCAGATAAGGAGTCGTCAAACGTGACCCTCAAGCCAATTGTTCTGAGTATAAGAAAATGTCATCAAAGGGAATCGTTTGACAGTGATCGACGTAACAAGGAAATTGTATATCCTCAAATACCAAGTGGTCAATATACACTCTGAACGGCTATGTCGCTTGATTCCTTTTGTGTAGGGCGAATTCAGAAGCATGCACTTATCTTCAATATAAGTCGGCTCAAGTGACCAACTGGAGATGCGTGGGAAGTGTTGGAGGATCCAAGTTAGAAAACACGAATCATTAGTTAGTAACAGCATTGCAATAATTAACAAAATGGCACACAACTGATATAAGATGAAGAAATGTTATCGTCAAAAGTGTGATACTGTCTGTCACATGTCTTGTCTTACACATACAACATTTAGATAACTTAGAGTACAAGTGCACCAAACAAGCGCCCCTCAGTTGTACTTATGGATATGCTTAAAGTCCTTAAAGTACCGCAGGTATATGACATCCACATAAGTGGCACTCTTATCCACAAAAATGACAGTGCCACCAAATACAACAGGTATGCTCTTATAGCATACCCTTGATGCAGCCATATCTGCTTTATCACCAACAACTGTATGTGGTCTCGCTATCTCATTTGTAAACACCTTCTACAAAAAGTTAAACCTAGCATGAGCCCCGTGGGTGAAGTCAAGCTCCTTAATGGCATCCTATGGGTTAACTTCTATATAGTCTACCATCACCTCCAATGCATCGTGTAACGCCCGTTTATTTTTATTCAATTATTTAATTATTCAATTATGAATTATTTGGTGAAATTGTGATTTACTTGTGAACTTGTATTGTTTGAGTGGTGTATGTCTAAAAGTGTAGGAACATGAGGGTGTGGCTAAACATTAGTGTTTTTGCTATTTTATTAGAAGTTGAATAATAATAATATAATAAATGATTAAATAATTAATTGGGCATATTTGGTGTTAGCACTAGGAATAGTGGGGTGTTGTTGTTAAGCCCATTAGTGAGGTAGAAGTTAGTAAGGGGTTAACTAAAAGAGAAAACAAAATTAGGAAGAGGGAAATTAGACATAACCTGATAAAAGAGGAGTTATCATAGAAGAAGAGAAGAGGCACAAAGAGGCTAGAGCAAGGAATCCATTGTAAGAGTAGGGAATCACCAATTCAAGGTAAGGGTGAAGTTCTAACTCTATAAGGTTGGGTATGATGATTAGTAGATAGGAATGGGATTTTGATTTCTATGTTGATATTCTTAGGTTTTGGATGGGAAATCCATATAATTGATAAATTGATGCATGTTTGATGATAATTTCTTGTTGCTATGTGATGTCTATGTGTTGTATGGTTTCTATCTCATGAAATTTGGCCTTGTTATTGGTTATTACGAAATTCCATGTTTTGACCGTGAATTCAGTGTCGAAAGTGATGTCTTAGAATTGCGTTTTTATGATCCCAATTGATGTTATATGAATAAAGGAACATGAATATATGATTCTTTCGTAAAACCGGACTGTCTAGGATGGGTTTTGGGGGGAAAAGTGGCTTGGACAATAGCTGACCGTAGTATAATTTTTCTGCATAATCGCTATTTTGCTTAGCGAGCTAAACGCGCTTAGCGAGACCTGGGAGAAAAAGTTTATATTTTTCAAAATTGAATCGGTTCTTGAATACCAATGATTTATCATGAGTTTTAGTGAATTTTTCGTAATTTTCTAGAATCGTTTGAATGGTCTTTGAGTCGAGTTTTATGAAAAGCCAAATACTTGAATTTTCTAAGTTTATGCATTGGAGTGGATGATTGTTTGAGAAAGACATCTTGAATCTTGTTTGCTGATTGTTGTTTATAAGTATATGATGTGTCTGTATGATGATGAAGAGTTGATGACATATATTGGCGTTTGTAGAAGACTTATGCCTTGTGGTTGCATAACTGTGTTGTTACATGTCGGTGTCGCATACATTGCATTTTTGAGGGCTTATGCTCTATTGTTGGCCTTGATGGGCAATTTGTTGTGGGCTTATGCCTTGTTGCTGCCTCTATTTATTGGCATTATATTGAGGGCTCATGCCCTGTTGGTACCACATACATATGAGTCGGTGTTGATCTCATTGCATTTTATAATCAATGAAGTGATAATAGAATGTTTGTATTAAATACTTGCTTTTTACATGTTGATGGATGATGATAATTTTTTTAAGTTGGTGAAATGTGCATGACTTTATTCTCATATGCTTATTATCATACGCTTCTTTATATTGTTATGATATATCACCCCTTCTGTTTGAATGTTGCTTCTACGTGGGTAACATGGAAGTGATTCAGAGTGAAGGATGGTTACCTTCAGTTAGTTCAAGTTGGCGTCGTTGCTCTGATACGTAACACTAGAGGGTATGAATGCTTATTTGTTTTCTTTGTTGGATTTTAAATGATTATTGGAGCCTTCTTGAATATTGAAGTTGGCATTTGTTGAATTAAGTTATTATGCTGGTTATAATTTAATCAAGAATATTTTCTGTTGTGTAATAAAGTTGTTTTGAAGGCTATGTTATTTTGATCGGTTCATCCAACATTAAATGTGTTATGTATCCGTTAATTATTACGAGCAAATGCATATGTTTTGAAGAATGTGACATCATAGTTTTGTGATGAAATTTTTTACTCTGATTTTATTAATATTCGTTGGGGTAAATTAGGGTGTTACATTAGTGGTATCAGAGCAGATCGGTCCGTTCGGCCAAGTTGTCGAATCAGTAGTGTTGTTTGACAATAGAGTATTGTCAACTTAGTTTTCTAACCGTTGTTTGTTGTTGGTGTGGAACAGAATATGGCTGGAAGGAAATATGTTGTGACTTTTGCTGCCTTGGAAGCGATGGCTTAGGCTATGCAGAATCATCCTAACGCTGGTGCGAATGATAAATCCCGCAGCTTGGCAACTTTACAGAGGGAGAATCCTCCTACCTTCAAAGGCAAGTAAGATCCCGATGGGGCACTAGCATGGCACAAGGAGATGGAAAGGATTTTTTGAGTGACTGCTCTGTAGTGAAGAAGGTACGATATGGTACCCATATGCTGGTGGGAGAAGCTGATGACTGATGGCTAGAGACTCGTCAGAGGTTGGAGACTGCAGGTGAAGTTATCACTTGGGCTGTATTCAGTAAGGAATTTCTTAGGAGGTATTACCCTGAGGATGTTCGCGAGAAGAAGGAAATTGAATTTCTCGAACTGAAGAGGGAAATTTGTCAGTTACGGAGTATGCTGCTAGGTTCATGGAACTGGCAAAGTTTTATCCTCATTATGACAAGGCAACTGTTGAGTTTTCCAACTGTATCGAATTTGAGAGCGGGTTATGCCCCGAGATCAAGAAGGCAATTGGATACCAAAAGATTCGTAAATTTTTGGGTTTGGAAGATAGGTGCAGAATTTATGAGGAGGACAGTAATGCTCGCTATAAGATCATAAATGAGAAGAGGGGTAAGCACCAACAGAACTGTGGGAAGCCTTATGATACTCCAGCTAGTAAGGGGAAATAGAAAGTTGCTGAGGGTAAGAGGACTAATGGGGGAGATGCTCATGCTGGTATAGTATGTTTCAGATGTGGGAAGCCATGTCATAAAAGTAATGCATGTACTGAATATGTAAAGAGGTGTTTCCGTTGTGGTAAAGTCGGGCATGAAATAGCTTATTGTAAGCACAAAGGTGATTTGCTTCAACTGTGGCGAAGAAGGACATATTAGTACTCAGTGCCAGAAGCCGAAGAAAGTACAATCTAGTGGGAAAGTGTTTGCTTTAGCAGGAACTCAGACATCTAGCAAAGACAGACTAATCAAAGGTACATGTTTCATTAATAGTACTCCCTTAATTACTATTATTGTTACGAGTGATATGCATTGTTTTATTGCTGGTGATTGTGTGAAAAAGTTAGGTCTTGTGTTGTCTTCTATGAATGAAGAGATGGTCGTCGATATTCCAGCTAAGGGATCAGTGACTACATCTCTAGTGTGTTTGAAGTATCCTTTGTCGATCTTTGACAGAGACTTTGCTGTTGATTTGGTTTATTTTTTATTGAGTGGATTGGATGTGATCTTGGGTATGAACTGGTTGGAATATAACTATGTTCATATTACTTGTTATAACAAATATGTGCGGTTTTCTACTCCTGTCGAGGAGGAGGAAATTGGTTTAATATCTGCTAGACAATTGCGGGAATTGGTGAAAATGAAGCACGTGTATTTTCGTTGATGGCGTCGTTATCTGTTGAGAATCAGACTACAATTGATAAATTACAGGTGGTACGTGAATTTCCTGAATTCTTTTCCGATGAGATTCCCGGTGTACCGCCAGAAAAAGAGGTCGAATTCGCTATTGATCTTGTCCCTGGTACCACACATGTTTCCATGGCACCATACAGGATGTCACCATCTGAGTTGGCAGAGTTGAAGAAGCAATTGGAGGATTTACTTGAGAAGAGGTTCGTGAGACCAAGTGTATCGCCTTGGGGAGCTCCGGTGTTTCTAGTGAAAAATAAAGATGGAAGTATGAGGTTGTGTGTTGATTATAGGCAGTAAAATAAAGTAACAATCAAGAACAAGTATCCACTTCCGAGAATAGATGACTTTATGGATTAGTTGGTGGGTGAACGTGTGTTTAGCAAGATTGACTTGAGATCGGGTTATCATCAGATTAAAGTGAAATATGGAGATATTCAGAAAACGGATTTTTGAACCCAATACGGGCATTATGAGTATTCGGTGATGCCTTTCAGTGTCACTAATGCGCCGAGAATATTCAATGAATATATGAACCGCATCTTTCATACTTACTTAGATCAGTTTGTGGTAGTATTCATTGACGATATTTTGATTTACTCTAAGTCGAAAGAAGAACATGCCGAACATTTAAGTGTGGTATTGTAGGTTTTGAAAGAGAATAAACTATATGAAAAGCTATCCAAATGTTAGCTTTGGTTAGAGAAGGTTAGTTTTATTGGTCATGTCATTTCAGGTAATGGCATTTTTTTGGATCCATCCAAAGTAGATGCAGTGTTGCAGTGGGAAGCTCCAAAATCAGTCACGAAGATTAGAAGCTTTTTGGGCTTGGTTGGTTATTATAGGAGGTTTATCGAAGGCTTTTCTAAGTTAGCACTTCCTTTAACACAACTGACTTGCTAAGGTAAAGCGTTTGTGTGGGATATTCAATGTGAAGAAATTTTTATAGAGCTGAAGGAGGGATTGACAACGGCTCCAATTTTGATGTTAGAACAAAGTTTAGTTCTACATCTTTGAAATAGTTTTGATGATAACAAACACATAATTTTAATAAGAACATATATGCTCCCTAATCGTTTATTTATGTTACAGAAGTTTTGATGCTTACCCAGATCAAAGAATAAGAAACAAATTCTGAAAGAAGCACAAGAGCAAGAAGTATTTGCCACTTGATCTCCATTCTAAGAAGATCATATTCTGAAAGTCACTATAACAAGCTCCCCAAGATCAAAGTAGTGAGGTTATCAATTTCTCAGGTTTGGACTGTGATTTCTCAGAAGCAGAAGTTATGATCAAACTCTGATAAGAAAAACGCTTCTTGCACCAAACACTTACGTAATGCTCTGATACATAATATTCTGATACTTAGTTCTGTTACAAGTCATTTAATTCAAGATCTTCTAGTAACGGCTGGAACTTTAATTCTACGGACATAATCCTTATTTTTGGAAAGAACTTAAAATGAATTATATCAACCTTCCAAAAATGAAGAAGTGTGTCTCTCAATGGATCCAAAGCTTCACTATATATTGAAGACACTACTGAAGTTTGAAACAAGAATTCTCACGCACAAAAAATTACGAAGAGCTCTCAAATTATTATTCATTCATTCTTTTATTTTTTGTGCATTGTTCTTAAACATTGTGTATACATCACAATTGTGATATAGCTTTCTAGAAGCAATTCTTAAACACTTTCTAGTTGTAATTTTATAATTATTGTTCCTTGAGAAATCGGGTAGTGGTCTATCTCAAGAAGACTTTGACGGTTGTCATTGTGAACGTTGTTGTAATCAAGTTTGATTAGTGGATTAAGACCTCGTAAGAGAGAGGCGAAACCACCTTGATAGGGTGGATTGGAGTAGTTTGAGTTCAAATGAACCAGGATAACCAAAGAGATGAGTATGATTACAATAATAGGAAGTGTTGATAATGGTGTGGCGTTGAACACCCAAGTATAAGAGGGTTATGGTTGTTACTACCTTAAAATTCGATATGTCAAGTATTGTCGAGCAGTGATGATTCGGTTGCTAAATTAATGAGGTGAGATTGCATCTCCATGTATAAGCGTGTTAAAGTTGTTGCTACCTTAAGTGCTGATAAGATGAGAGATTCATGTGGTGGTTGCTAAGTTGTTAACAAGTATGTTGTAGAAATATCGAATAATTGACACTAGATTTAAGTCATGTTGAGTTGTGGTAGCAGTCGGAGTGTTGTCAAACGCAATTGAGGATCATAGAGTTGAAAGCGAAGTTGAGGATGGTTATGTCGGATAGAATTTCGAGTACAAAAATATTCTAAGTGGAGGAGAGTTGTAACGCCCGTTTTTCTTTTAATTATTTGTGTTATTGTGTGTTGTGTGAATTATTTGATAATTATGTGTTAATTGTGTGTTTAATTGATTTTATGTTATTTATTGAGTATTATTAGTAAATAACATAAGTTAGTAAGTTTATTAGTTATTGGGCCTATGATAGAATTAGTAATGGAGAGGTGCTAATTAGAGTCCATTAGCAATTTGTAAGATAGTAAGGGTTTAACAAAACAAGGGTTTTAGAGAATATAGAGAGTTAGAAGCTCATTTGGTGAAATTGGGAAAAGAAGAGAAAGAAGAGAAGAGGAGAAAGCTAGGTTTTAAGATAGAGTTGGCTTCAATCCAAAACCCAAGGTAAGGGTGAGATTCTTTCATGATAAGGGGTTGTATAATGATGTTTTAGGGTGGGGTTTGATTGTATGTTGTTATCCATGAATTGTATGTTGTAGAAGCTTAAGGCTTATGATGAATTTTCATGAATTTGTGATTGAAATCATGTTTTTATTGATGATGAATGATGTTGTATACTATATGCAATTATGTGTACGTCTTGATAGGTATGAGTTAATAATGTTGTCTTGCGATGAATTTGCAATAAATATGTTTTCATTATGAAGTTGAATATAACGTGTTATGATGTTACTTGATTCGTACAATGTGATGTTTGTTGTTAATGTGTTGATGTTGTTGTTAATAAGACAAATTATTGATGTTTGTTGTTAACATGATGAATTAGTTGATGTTGTTATTAATACGACGAAATTGTTGTCGTTGTTGCTAGTATGTGGAATTTGTTGTTGTTGTAAACCATATGGTCAATGTTGATAAGTTGTATTGTGATTTATTGTGAAGTGAATTAATGTTGTATGATGATATGACATAGTGACGTGAATGTGAATTGATGAATTACTATAAAAGTAATGGTGTTTAGTCGATGTTGTGATGTGTTATGTATGTTGTTTTGTGTGGATGTCACATTCATTGAGTCATATCTATTGCATAAAGTGACGGTGGCCTTAGTGGCAAAAGCGACGGTGGCCTTAACGGCAAATAGCGACGGTGTGCCCAATGACAATTTTGAGACGGTGGGAGTTTTACTTCAAATGGTACCACATGCATTTGCATAAGTCGAGTCACATTTGAATTGCATTTGAATTGTTAAGATGATGAGATGTTTTTTGTGGCGTGATGATGAGATGTTTGTTGTGACGTGATGATATTACAATTGTGAAGTTGAATATGTTGTCCTAATTGATCAATGACATAGTTGCCGTTTTGAAAGTTGTATTATATTAATAAGTTGTTTGTGATGAAAATTGTTGTAAGATGTTATGTGATGAGAAGTGGTGAAATTATGTATGATCTATATCTCCTATATTATTTATCATGCATTCCTTTATATTGTAAGATATCTCACTCCTTCTGTTGATATTTCCCCTACCATGGGAAATGGGCAGGTACTCAAGATTAACGGTGGATGTTTGAGGTTATCTTTATGAAGTCTTTATGTTACTCCTTGATAAGTCAAGAGGGTCTGGCTCTGATACGTAGCACTCGGAGAATACTCGTTATTATTTAAGTTGTTGTATTTTAAGTTGACATTTATTTTTAAGTTGAATAAAAGATGTTTCTAAGTTGATTCTAAAAGTTAAGTCGAAGTTGGATTCATTTGAATAAAGTTATGTTTCCGAATGCTATGTATCTATGTTAAATGAAATACAAGTTGTTTATTTGTTGGTTTAAGTTGAAATGTGACATCCCATTGTTTGATGAAGATTTTTAAATGCACCCTGATTTTTGCTTATAACTACTGGGTAGAATTGGGGTGTTACAAGTGTTGAGAATGTACGTACGAACTACCAATTTATGTTAATCGAATTACATTACCTTTTACCAGTTAATATTTATTTCCAATAAAATCTTTTATCTTCAATAGAGTCTTTTATCTTTCTTTATCGCTTTCGAGTCAAAAAAGCTTTATCATTTCTGTAATCCGTTTTACCTTTCAACTTATTTTCTTTTCACTTACAAATTAAACACAAAACCAAACCAAGTATGAGCACAATCCATATATCAAAATCTGAAACTTAGATCATGTCCTAGGATCAATCTAGTCGATCCCGCGAGCAACCAAGATATTTGTTATTTTGGAGGACTAGCGGTTGTTTACTAATTTTCACGATAAACACACATACACTTGAGTTTTGAACAAAAAGTGATTTTTGAAGCTTGCAATTGGTTTTTATTGCTATGTAATTAATTTTTTAATGCATGATATCTTTTTCAAACATGATCTAGGTGCGTTATAATATCCCCAATGCTAAAATGCACATGATGACTCAGAGATATCGTTTAATATACATAAATACTAAAGTTTTTCTAATTTTGACATCATTCAAAATATCTAATGGGCAAATGCACTCACAATTGTGATTATTTTGTGTGGATGAGAATACTTGATATGTTTATGTTGTTGTAATTGGTGTGTGATATTGTTAGTTAATCTACTCCAATTGTCTTTCACCGCTAATTATTGAATTGTATCCTCACCCTTTCAATTTGAATGTCGTCTTACATGGACATCGTGCAGATATTCAAGAGTAGATCTTGCGGAAGTAAGTGGAAGTCAACTCATGGAGTTGCTTCTTAGTTTATCGTTTTATTTAGTAGCGTTTTGCTCTGATTATGTAACATCGGGTTGGGATCACTTGTTTTATTCCTTATGTTTGTTATGTTGAAGTCATAAGACTAATTTCGTTGTTGAGCATTCTTAAGTTGTTGAGTTGATTGATTACAACTCATATTTTGTTATTAAAGTTAAAGGATGAGACTAAACGTCATTACTTACTTTATCTTCCATAATTGTTGATGATAATTCCGCTGCGATGATACTTTAAAATGAGAGTGTGCGATGACAGGTTATGAAATGTCTTATCATATGAATATGTGATACCAGACAGATAAGTTGGATGTCGTGTAAACATCTCAAGTAAGCTTCAGATGAATTGGACGTCGTGTAAATACCAAATTACAAATTTTGAAACTATTATGTTGAAATTCGTGTTACGAAATAGGATGTGTGTTTTTTATGTGTGACAATCCTACGTGGTTATATTTATAATTAAATTATGTGATATTTCATGTGTGAGATTTAGGGTATTACAATAAAGACATGCAACCAACTCCACTAAATATATGCAACAATAAAATTGATTTCTTCTTTATTATGTAAAAGATCTTGAACAAGCGGCTTGGAACTCTTCATGTGACTGGTGATTGGCAAAAAGTTGGTATTTTTGCCAAGCCCCTACGTGCTGTTAAGTTTATTGATTTTAGAGACAAGGTCAATGTATGCTAAACGCACCTTAGTCTTAAGCGTGTGTTGGGGGAGGGTTGTAAAAGTTAAATGTTAAAAAAACTTAATTTTTCTTTCTGATTCTTAGAGTTGTGTTAGCTGGCACGGTTGCTACAACTCTCTAGAAGTTAGTTATAATATGTTGCTAAGGGTGTAGTTTAACCCTTAGAGTATGAATATCGGTGGTAGCGTAACAATATAAAGCCACCCAATGTCAGAAAATAATAATATTTAAATACAATGGTTCAGTTATCAATAAACCACCGTTGCCTTTTGTGGCACCGTGGCTTTGGCAGGTTTTGGGAAACTTTTTTCCTTTTAACCAATCACAAATTGAATTGAAGTAAATAGTAGTATTAGTGGGACCCAATTTAAAATTTTAAATAAGTGGTATGGATATTTGAGAGATGTATTTTAATCAATTAAATAACTAAAAACTATAAAATAATATAATATATTAAGTGGGGTCCATTTATACCACCAAATTGAGTGGTATGGATGTGGATGCTCTTAGTGACTATAAGTTAAGATATTTCTATCTAACTTATTAATTTCAAAATATTTTTTAATAGTTTCTTATAATTTTAATAATTTAATAATAAATTTTCTTAAAACATTTATTTATAATCCTATTAGAAACAATTTATTACCAACTTAACGTACTAAAGTAGCATTGTGTAAATGTGAAGGATCAATCCTCAAACCTCAAATAAACATTCAGGGTGGTTGACCCTAAATTTTCAATACCACTGACATACGAAGCATTAAAGTGTACAAGGAAATTGCAATAATTTATAAACAACAACAATGTAAACCTAGATCATAAAAGATAGTAAAATCCACATTTACAGAATTATGTCCTATAATCACAAAAACAGCATCACAGCAGGCTTTCGTGTGTAATCTTATAATACAGAACCAAGAACAACGAAAGGGAGAAAATGTGCGCAACTGTTTCTGGTTTCTTTACCAAATTTTCCCACTCAGCTCATAATTTAGAATCTGAAATACTGAAGTTTCCAAGGTAGATATTGACAGGAATCTTGACCATTGCAGAGCTCAGAAAATATATGAACCAGAAGGAGAGACAATTAGGATCTGCAGGATGATAGAGTAATGCCACCGCAGCACGCAGCAATTATTAAGTAAAGGACTAATACAATCAAGCCCGTCAATAACGCCCTGTTATATATCAAAATTTATACAGTCAAAGCAAGGATAGGACAAAAATGCAAAAAAATAAATCCAAAGAACTTTTGATACTCCAGATCAATAATTTATACTTTTCAAATATATATTCCTTATATTAAGGAAAGAAATTTCACTCACAAGAGTTTGAAATTTTTCATCCAAAGAGCTCTTCGAAGGCGCTTGGATTGCTTCCTAAAGTGAAATGAACTGTCTTGCATTGTTGCTGTCTTGTCAACTAGAAGTTCAATCCGGTCACCTCTCTCCAATATTTTCTCAATATTATCCACCATGATAGTGTGTATCTGAATGATAGAGTGAAAATTCTAATGTTATCAACTATGTCATAGGACTTAAACAGCCTTACCATATGCATGACAAACATTAACAACTTAAGTGACATTTACAGCATCAGAACAACTTAAAATCTCATACGCTCTTCAGAAGCTAGCTGCAAAATAATCGACATATGATGATTTTCAGAAAGAAAAACGGGAGACAACTTCGCTAGTAAATATTATTGGCTATAGGTATAACTCCATGGGATGAGTGATGCTTTTTATCAGTTATACCACTTTGGCTGTCGCTCGCAGTGCATACCAAGGAATATGGTAGATTTAACAAGAGAAAATAGAGTTTCATATTAAACTAGCAAGAGCACAACTTTCCCTATCATATCATTAACCTTGATTAGCTTATGTTCTCATTTTCTAAATTTGTACTAAATAAATAAAATGATGGGGCGGGGATACATCAAAAGACAGAATGAGGGATAAAGATTTCTTTGGAATTACTTGCCTCGCCAACTTCACTCCTCACACGATTGAGGGTATCGGCACTGGAATTACTAGAAAAAAACTCCATTTGCTGATGCAAAACCCTTGAAAACTCGTCATTCATTGCATAAGCTGGTGCATAATTGGCAACTCTGCTGTAGTTCTTCATAAACCTCATTTGGATATCTTCCAAGTATGAGAAAGGGATTCTCCCTGGATAAATAAAAAATGGGACATAGTAAGCATATGAAAACAGTAACAAAGAATGGGACAGAACAGTAAGTTCTTGCTTCATAACTCATCGACTACAAATTTGCTAATGACCGTTAGTCCATGTTCATGCAAAGATAAATACACTAATCCTATAAATCAATTTTTGAACTGATTGGTTTTCACAAACAAAAAAGAAAGGAAAATTCCTAACAACTTGGACAAGATTAAATTGAAGGTAATAATTATGTAGTCAATTAAGAAAAAAAAAAAACAAAGCATGTCTTCTCTGATAATAGTTTATAGATAGGTGGAGTGGAGCCTCAAATGAAGTTATAGATCTACCTACCAAAAACAAGCATAATATTACTACTAGTTGACAGAGTCTAGGAATAATTATAGCTAATTCCATCATTGGAATAAAAATGACCTTGTTGAAAGTGAGATGCGTAGCTCAAAAGGTATTTAGATCTCAAGAGTCAACATAAAGCATTATATGAATGTTATAGCAAATCTTTTATTATGAATTAGCTGGAATGACACTTATGCAACAAGTAATAGATGATTTGCTACATATTTGACTTGCTAAACAGGCTCAACCAGGATTACCCAAGAAAGGCAAACAATGAAAACCTAAGAGCTTGCCTGATCTATTTGTGTTTTATAGAATATTTCACATAATACAAATACCAAAAAACATCTGTTAGATGAGTTTTATTTAGAGAATAAATTTATAATAGTTTGAGGACTCTTCCAGATATGGTGGTCATGGTTTGAAGTGAGTTAAGAATTATTCGAAACAAGTGAAAGAAAATATAAACTAATAAAACAGGTTATCAACTTATAACCTGACAACAAAATATGGAAAGGAATTCCAATTTGTTTAGCTAAAAAGTAGGCATCAAATGATCAAATGGATATTTTGGTTTTTTTTTAACCAAAAAAATTGTTTCAGAAAAACAATAATCAAACTGGCCCTTAATTTTCTCACAGTGAAAGAAGCAAACTGTTCAAATTAAGGGTGGGTTTTTGTTTCAAAAAACTTGGAAATAATGCCAACATTTTTCCGTTGGAGGACAACTAGAATTCTTATACAACTTCTCAATGAAACCTGCTTTGATGCAGTAAGATACTTGCATATGGGAGATGGCACTAGGCTTCTTCCTGGGTTTGGAAACCTTGTTGTAATTAACTATTCTGTTTGACTACCCAACAACAGGACTTCCTCTAATTTCAGAAGCTGAAGTTGTGCAATACCACATATCAAAATGCAGTGTCGTATAGACATTTAATTGAACAATTATGGGACAATCTTCTTCAACAGTTTCTAACTCAAGAATCAGTTTAAGTCATGTCTAGGTTTGGTAGGGTATTGGGCATCATAACATTTTGCACAAAGAGAATCTAGTTTGGAACATGTGTTGAAAACTCACATGATAACAGTTCTAGCTAAATATTACCAATACTCAAGATAAAATATTATGGATCATGCTCACCCAGTGTGTAATCTGTATTCTCATGGTCTCATCAATATTTTGGATGAGGTTCACGCAATCTATTGCCTTAAGTTTAGGTAGTATTAATTAGAGGAGACAGATATAAAAGTATTATTAAGACAGATACATATGTTATAAATATGTCTTTGCATGCCACATGCTCGGTTAGGTATATCTAGGTTGGTCTACATCCCCTAGCTCTAAGCCTAAAAGGTAAAGCTAAAGAATCGGTCTGAAATATAAGGATGGTCTACATTCCCTCGAGTTCCAAGCCTAAAAGGTGAAAGAGTTTAATATAAGCCCAAAGCTCAGTCTGCAGTGTCTGGAGAGTCCAGTTCCTATAGTTATCGATGGTTCACATACTCCGCTCACGACAATTTCCTTAATGGAAAAGCGTCATTCAAAAGCAGTGGCCGCATCAGACATGGTGCCACATAATGTACGCAATATGCCAATTTAAGGAAGCCTCAGCTTCAAACGCGGTTGCATAATTTGCATTATCAATGGAGAAAGTCATACCACTATCACTATCAAGCACGATATCAGTCCCAAACACTCAACGGAAGCCAGAAACAACCTTCAAGAAACCTCTCCGCAATACAATTGAATCTCCTAATAGATGAACTAACAACACATAAACAATGATGCAGACTTCAATCGCACCTTTTTTTCATTTCAACTCACCAACACACAGTTGATTTTCAATTTACAACAATTGTATAATCATTAGAAGTTTAAACAAAAGAAATTAACCAAAGAACTCAGCCAAGCAAAATTACTCTTCCTAAAAAGGAATTCAAACTAAAGAATTGGATATTGCAGCGATTAGGTCAAAAACAATAAATCAAGAAAACAAATGAACGGCGACTACTCACTTCCGAAGGTGTCGTTGGCCATACAAAGGAACGCGAGGCCATCGGATCGGAGTATGTGAAAGATATATCTATCTTGAGAGAAGCAAAGTCTGGAATCCGATTCGGTTGGAAGCTTCTCGAGTAAGCGACGAGCGACGGCGCCTGTGTTGCCGGTGACGGCACTGAACTCCGCCAAAACCACCGTGCCTCTGGCAACCAAAGCATAGAGGATCGCCATCGGCTAAAAACTGCGTCGTCTGCTAGAAGCTAGATCTTTGAGATTGTTTCCATGGAAACCGGAATCGGATTAAACTGTGCGTTCAAAACAAACACGTTGAAATCGAAGTTTTTTTATTTTTTATTTTATTTTATGGGTTGGTTTGCGATTCTGAGAGTGGGCTACAGACCGGTGTGTCAAAGGGGATCTCGCTGTATTGGTGGGACTGGTTGATAGAGAGGGAATATGGACAACGCACGTGATTGCTGTTTACTCGTTATTGGTTCGGGATTTCCTTTTTCTTTTCTCGTGTAAGATGAGATATAAAAAAATCAACATTTTTTTTTCAAAAATCAAAATTATATTTAAAATTTTATTGGAATAGTCCAAAAGAAAAAAATTAGAGAATATCTCATTTCACCTCTTGATTCTCTTATGTATCTGGCGAAACTTTAAATATGTCATCTATTTTCGTAGATGCATATTCGGAAGCATTTTTTTTTTGCTAAAAGTTGAATTTTTCCGTAGGTGTATCTATGAAAGTATTTTAAACTAGTGAACGTTGGGGAAAGTGGCAAACTAATTCAGTTCAGGGAGTATTCCGTATGTACATCTACGAAAGAAGCGGGAAATATCATCCTCCTCTAAGGAAGTTTAAAAGAGCGACACGAGTACTAGAAAATGCGAGTGTCCATTTAAAATTTGTGGTTAGATGTTAGCTAGCAAGAAGTGGAAATTTAGTGTTATTTGTGGCTTGCATAACCATGACTTGTGTGCAAAATTACAAGGTTATCCTAGTGTATGTCGGCTCAATCGGAAAGAGAAGACATTTATTAGTGATGTAACACCTCGATATCCGCTGCACGCATCAACCGTGTCGGCCAACCGAGCATGTTACCAGCTTAATCAATAATCCCCCCTAGGTCCGCTTATCGGCTGCCCAGGAAATATTGTTTTTGCCTCCCGCAGGAATCGAACCATGTACCTAGGGGTTAAGTACATATTCATAGCAATTCCTGCTACCAATTGACCATATCCGACACGGTTGATGCGTGCAGCGGATATCGGGGTGTTACAAGTGACATGTCCTTGAATCTTGTCCAACCGAAAAATATATTTGGCACATTGAAACGGAAGGAACCCGACAACGTATCATATATAAAGTAAGTGTATAACATCTGGTACCGCAATAATAAGGTGGTTAGGGGAGATAGAAGTGAGATGCAACAACTATTGAAGTTGTTGGATGGTAACAAATACGTGTCGCATTACAGAACCTGCGATAATGGGGTTACGGTCCGAGATATTTTTTGGACTCATCTGAATTCGATAAAGTTGTTTAACATATTCCCGATAGTGCTCCTTCTCGATTCTACCTACAAGACCAACAAGTATAATCTTAGGTGTTACATCCACCGAGAAGACATACGCTGTTGATTTTGCTTTTTTGGAGTGTGAAAAAAGGACAATCTTAGGTGGGCATTAGAGGTGTGTCGGTCACTTTTGAAGGAACAAGTCGAGATGCCTAAGGCGATTGTTACGAACCGTGATACCGTGTTGATGAATGTGATGGCAAAGGTATTTCCTTCTTCTAATGAGTTACTTTGTCGATATCATATAACATGTAATGTGAGAAGTAAGGTTAAACCCGCGGCAGGGAAGAAACAAGTAGAGATCGAAGATGGAAAATTAATGAAGCCTGGTGTGATTGTTGAACAAATAATGGATGTATGGAGTCGTATTGTAAATTCTTGGACAAAAGAATTATATCTTGATTCCGTCATTCAATTTCGGAAAATGTGTGAAAAATATCCTGATTTATTAAAATATGTTGAAAGCACTATTCTTGATAAGGTGAAGGAGAAGGTTATTTGTGCGTGGACTGATAATGTACGACATCTTTGGAATACAACCACCAACAGAGTTAAGTTGGCACATGCTAGTCTGAAAGATTGTTGGTTAATAGAAAAGGTGACTTGTGTCAAGATTTGGATTGTGTAAATCTCATGATTAAAAACCAACACAATGAGATACAAACCACATTTGGTCGGAGCATTACGGTGTTGGAACATCAATTTAAGGACAACATACTTTATTCTCAATTGATTGGCAATGTGTCTCGGGCCAGGTTTAACTATATTTTTCACGAGGCCAAACAAGGCGAAGTTGTAGGTTCTGATAGCGCAAAGTGTGGTTGTACTATTTCTAAAACCTATGGTCTCTTGTTATTGCTAAAAAGATGAAACTAGGTGAGGCAATAAGAATGGACGAAGTTAACCCTCATTGGAAAAGACTTAGTTTTGATGATGATGGTTGCATCGAAGGCGAATAATCGAATATCTCTGTTACTTATGAATTGGAACCGATACAAGATAGGTTTTTGAAAGCCGATGACAACATGAAACTCCATATCAAAGAACAATTGCGAAAGATTGGATATCCTGAAACAACCGATATGAAACTGCCTTCTCAATCGATTAAGACAAATGATGCACCAAAGAAATTGAAGCCTACACCTAATGACAACTCGACTACTCGGGCTCCTTCGTATTGTGAACATGCCGATAAACTTTTTCACAATTCACTGACTCCAAAATCTCAAAAATCTCAAACAAGTTCAAAGAAAGAAGCTCGCATAAGCAAACCGCCTCCGACACCTATTCCGTCGAAAATTCCAATTATCGAAGAGATGCCTATTCCACCGAAAATTCCATTCAGCGATAAAATGTCAGTTTTTTATGCACAAATACATTGAGCAGATCGTCAATGTTGCAGGAGACGGTAATTGCGGTTACCGGGCCGTCTCGGTGTTGCTTGGTAATAGAGAGGATAGCCATACGCTTGTTCTTCATAAACTTATCCAAGAGTTGAAGACGCATAAAGATTCGTACACACGGTTATATGGTGACGAAGTTAAATTTGAAGCGGTTAACGAAGCTCTTGGTCCTTGGTTGGGCGCTTAAGCACTGATGTCAAAAATGGATGAAATTCCTGGAAATGGGACATCTTATTGCATGTGCGTATGATAGGTTATGCATTAACTTGACGCGTTATGGTTTTTCGGTAACATTTTTCCTCCTCCACACTGCAGCACCTACAAATCCAAATGATCGTATCATGTGTATTGGATGACTTTTAAAATCGAGTCATTTTGTGCAAGTTTACTTGAAACCGGGATGCCCCATACTACCTACGTCACCGGAATTGGCGCTTCATCATTCTGAATATGCCGAGACATGACTGGATATTTTTGTTGATAGGATGCACAAATTATAAAGATTAAACAACATTGAGAAGGAAGCGAATAAGGAAAAGTCAAAATTGGAACCACCAATAGATTTAAACGATGATAGTTCTTTTGATGTGTTTTGTAGTTTCAAAGTGTATTATGGACTGCATTATAATTTTGTTCTGCTAAATAAACTAACAGGGAAATTTTCGTAGATGTATCTACGGAAGGATCAAAATTTGCAAAATATGGGTATTTTCCGTAGATATAACTACGGAACCAAAATATATGAGTTGCTTCCGTGGATATACATACGGAACATTTTGTGACAGAAAATGGATGGTCCATATTCACTTAAGTTTTCTATAAATTTGGGGTTTCTAATATTGTATTTCACACAAACACAAAAATGTCTAATATGAGTACAATGTCCATTGGTATGTCACAAGTGTCTCCTACTCCGATAGTAGAACACCCGGGCAGCCATTCAAACTCAACGAGTACACCTCGCTCGATGTTATATTTGACGGAATTCACTACCGCCTATCTTACAGTGACAAATGAGAGGTTGTGAAGCTCAAGTATCGTTCACATTTATTTGATAATAGAGGGAACATCGTTTACAACAACTTTGAGCTCAAGAACCGAGCAGATGTTTTGGCAATTTGGCAAACGTATTTTGGTTTCAAAGAGAAAATCTCGCTCGAGTTCGTAGCTACAGTGCAAAGAATGGTCGAGCAAATCTTAAAGATGTCCAAGCATCCACCAGACTATTGAAATGTAATGTTTAATTTGCTGTTGAAATTATCGATGTAATGTCGATTTTAATCTATGAATGTTGTTTTTATCGTTACAAATGTTATTTTTCTGGTATTCTGTATCTGGTTTATTTCATAGATATACTTAAGGAAGTTTTCTGTATATTCATCTACGAAAGGTTTTTACGTAAATGTAAAAAAAGACGCTTCTGGATGTACATTTATGAAAGCAGATGGACAAATTTGGAAGCACACATGATGCCTAAGAATCCCAACGGGTGTAGTAAGAGATTTTCAAAAATTATGCAAAATTATATCAAGAGTCTTTTAAATTATTTTAGTGTAATAAATTGGTCTTTTAAGTTTTTATTAACAACTTGATCGAAGTTAACAAATGTGTGAACAATTAATTTTTTTATCCTTTTTTTTTCAATTTTTTTAAACCAATAACCCAAAATACATAAATTTGCAACAAAATGCATATATTAACATCCTAAATACATAAAATAGCATCCAAAAAATATAAAGTTAGATCATAATTCAACAAAATAATTTAAGAGATCAAATTGTTACAAAGAAATTCAAAGGACCAACATGTTACAATAAAGTAACTTAAAAATTAACTGAGTTAAATGGAAGGTGGGTAGGTCGATAGAAATAGGGGGTTTAGAGATTAGAAACTTAAGGATGTTCAACATCACATTACTAGGAAAATGGGAATGAAAAGTAAAGAATGATATTAGGGGTATTTGGTATGATGTCTTGGTTATTAAAATTGGGTTGGATATTGAGGCTCAAAAGTTGGGGCTACCAGAAATCTCAAATTGATGGAAGTATATTTTGTAGTTTTGAGATATAGGAGTCTGCCACATCAAACGAATATTCGCTAAAAGAGACTTATAAAAATTTGGTGGGACAGGTTGATAGAGAGAGAGAGAGAGAGAGAGAGAGAGAGAGAGAGTATGGACAACACATGTGATGTTGTTTACTCCTTATTGGTTAGGACTATCCATTTAATTTTGTCGTGTAATATGAGATATAAAAAAATCAGCATTTTTTTACAAAAATTAAAACTTTATTGGAATAATCGGGAAGAAAAAAATTAATTGAGTTAAATGGAAGGTGTGTAGGTCGATATAGGGGGCTTAGATATTGGAAATTTAAGGATGTTCAACATCGCATTACTAAGAAAATACGAGTGGAAAGTAATGATATGAGGGGTATTTGGTATGATGCCTTTGGTTAACAAATATGGGTTGGATATTAAGGTTTAAAATTTGGGGCTATTAGAAATCTCAAATTGATGGAAGGATATTTGTAGTTTGGAGATATGGGAGTGTGCCACATCAAACGAATATTCTCTAAAAGAGACTTATGAAATTTTGGTGTCGATTGATCAACTAATTTCTAGTCATCCTTGGACTAAGGTTTGGAAAAAGGTAATCCCCTCAAAAGTGTCATTTTTTGTTTGGAGAATGCTACAAAATAGAATTTCTACGAAAGATAACTTAGCTATGAGGGGAATGTTAGAACAAGGGTAGGTAGGGTGTGCAGGAGTGAGAAGTCGGTTTCTCACCTTTTTTTAAGTACTCGATTTTTGTAGGTGTATGAAGTTCCTTTTGTAATAGGATTCAAGTAGTTTCAGCTTTTCATAAAGTCGGATGGAAGCACCTGATTAAGTTCGAAAGGTTGATAGGTAGAGGAAGAAAGTCATAAATGAAGTTAGCTATTATTTGGGCCACTTGCGCCAGGAGCATTTGAAAATATAAGAAGCTAAAGTCTTTTTCGAAATGAGGATATCCAAATTGAAGAAATGGTAGAGAGGGAAAAATATTGGCATGAAAGTGGTTTAAAATAAAGTCAAATACAATATCAGATAATTTAGTCATGTGGTGTAAGAATCCCAAGGTCTGTCTTGACAACTCGGACATGTGATCAAGTTTTGGTTGTTAATAACAAAGACAAATATTACTTTTTTGATTTTTATTTTGACAGGTGCTTTAGATTCAAAGTTCTTTCCGCTGCCTATTTACAATTTTGTAGAGAATTTTGGAGCATGCCTTGTCGGTCGACGTGTTCTTCCCCAATGAGGTTTCATTTTGGTTTTTAGCGTTATTGAAGTAGTTACTTCCGCATAGTAGTGCTAGAGACGGTATATCCGGTTTGGAAGTTGCAGACCATTTTATAAGACTAATTATCAATTTTTCTGTTCTTCTTTTCCTAAAGTAAAGTAATCAATCAAAGAGCTCACTAAAGATGATTGTAAGATTTTGGTTTTAAATTTTGAACGTCAATGTAAAAATCAAAAGTTAACAAAAATGTTCACTTGGTTTCTCTAAATGATTTTCTCAAATGTTTCTCTATGATATTTATTTCTCATAAATTAGAAAAATGAGCAGTAAGGGTAATCTATTTCTAGTACTTTTTTGAAACCATGTTGTTGCCGATAATATACAATATTTAATAATTTCTAGTATGATTCCTATATTTCATGTCATGACTTATATGACTTCGTGCTAATGGCTTCTATATGAAAATGATTCCTCAACCTTATCTTTTTTGCGCCTTAAACTAATGTTCTTTATTTTATTGTATTTTCTCTTTGATAGTATTTTACAAAATCAAACTAGAGTGAATAAGAAACAAACAATTATCTTGAAGCTTGGAAACAAACGATCTTGAAACATTTGAAAATTGATGATATCATAATATGAATAACTTGATAGATGTTTGATATCATAGAAATCATTTTATATATAATTGATGCTTTAAAATATGATTTGATTTACACGCTTTTCATCAGAGGCATTTTTTATCAAAGTCAGAAATGCATTAGTGACAAATGCTTTATATCAAAACCTTTGTTTTTTCTACTTATATATATTAAGGTCTGCACACTTAAACATACATACGAGCAAGATAATTATTCTCATTTTTATCATCAAAATTAATTAAAGGTTATTTAAGATGCCAAAATATGTCTATAAATTCCTTACCAAATATACAATTGAATAATTAGTATAAAAATGTGTTGATCACAAAGCCAACCAAAGGCAGATAGATATTTTGGACTTGGGGGAACGAGTCACATTTGTGGTAAAACGTTTGATTAATATAGTGATTTATGATCCACCTTAGTGGTTTGCACATTGTTTTTGGTTAGAATGGTTGTGAATGAAAAATTAGAGTAGTCTACTAATTTTCTACTCCAAACCTCCATAGATGTATGGAAGTTTATTCGTGTGAATGAATATCTATTGATCAAATAAGGCCCCGTAGCAATAACTTCACTCTATAAAATATTTGGTAACCTAGAACCCAGCAATATGAACCTACCCTCTCTAAAATTATACTATTCATGTGTTCAACTAGACCATTTTGTTAAGGTGTGCCACCAACAGTTGTATGCATCTTTATACTCTGTTTCTTAAAAAACTCATTAAACTTCTCTAAAACAAATTTCATTGCCAATTCTTAGCACATTCATTTTTGTTCCAAACTAATTTTTTTATTAAAGTATGTCATTCTTCAAACCTTTCAAGGATTCCACTTTTATTTTTCAAAATGTAGACTCATACTCTTTTAGAAAAAGCTTGATAATAGTGAGGAAATATAAACCACTCCCATGAGTTTCCACCATTTTTAAATCTCATAGATTTAAGTAAACATACTCAAACGGTCTAGTAGACATATGTATACCACTCTCAAACTTTTCACCATGTATTGTTTTCATGATTTGCAGTAATCATAAAACTCTACTTTGTTCAATTTCTAACTTCCTAGCAAACCTTGTTTTGCTAGCTCAATCGAAGTTCTTTTACTAACATACTTTAATATCATATGCCATAGCTTAGTTTTGTCATGAAATACTTGACTAAATTATGTTGTCTGGCCAATAAAAATGTAACCATCTAAAATATACAACCCGCATATTTTAGACTCTTTAGCCATAATCAATGCATCATGCAAAATTTTCAACGCTCCATGTTCATCAAACATGCTTATAAACAACAAATTTTGCTTAATCTCGACAACATGCGTCGTATCACGAAGAAGGAACTCACAGACACCAAACATTTTAAGTATAATCTTACCAATACTATGAACTTTCCAAGCCTAATTATTAACGAGTCCTTAGAATCCACTTTATTTCAACTCCAAAATCTAAGTATTCATTCCTTTAGAACATCTGATATGAGAATCCTAATTCTTTGATCCATCTCTTTGTTGTCTCCAAACTCATCACTATTAGTGCACCATCACTTTTATAACAATACTTATAGGAGGAAATCACAAGCTGAGTAGAATCACCCCTGCCTCATCTCAAAACAATCTTTATCGAAGTGACAAATTTTGTGACAAATGAAGAATTTAACTTTTAATCATCAAAATCCTTAGAATTTGACTTTTATTTATTTCCCGTTTGGTTTCCTATACTCTCATTTTTTTTCTTTCTTGGAACACTTAAGTCTTCTCCACTATCGCTTACCTTTAACTTTTTAATCTTGGTTAATTCCTTAGTTATTATAGTCATTGGATCTCCTCCAAAGCGATAATATCTTCCTTGCCATAAAGAAATGTATTCTTAAAATGCTCAAAAATCTAAATATCGAGTTCACCAAGAGTAAATCCTTATCGTCATTATAATTTTTTGCCATAATATTTTGCAAGTCGTCAATGATCTTGTTAAATTATGTCAATTACGCTACAATGAATTTGTTATCTACTAATAAAAAAAACAGAGTTGTTGTTTTAGACATAACATATGAGTCAATGATTTGGTCATATACAATGATTCAACCTTAACCCACATCTATGCCACAGGAATCTCCTTGGTGACTTCCCTAAGAAATTTATCTCTAAGGTACAAAATAATGACACTTTGGTCTCATCTGCCATCTTGGTCCTCTTTGCTTGTTTTAAGCCTAGAGAAATTAGTGCATCACTTTTCAATGCTCTTACATATTTTTTTTGAAATATGATTGTTTTCATTTCACTTTCCACAACTTAAAATTGTTATCCTCAGAAAATTTCCAATATCCCATTTAGAACCCATGGTGTTCACCTATAAAATTAACCCTTTTGGCCTACGGTGGGTGCAACATGTCGTGAAATTAAAACATCAAATGTTTAAACATACTAAGAATAAAAATGGATGAGACAAAGAACAATGATAACTAAAATAAATAGTCTCTAAAAAATTTCAATATGCCAATTAGCATAAAAAATCAAAATGAAGAAGAGTAAAATAAAGTGGCGAATACACAATATTTATTTACCCAATTCAATCAAATCGATATACATATACTATAACAAAGAAAAGTTCTATGATTCACCGTACTTCACGAGTTCTTACAAGAGATTACAAGATGAGTTATAAAAAAAATAAGAACATTGCATATTTTCTATTCAAATGTTTCTTAATCAATTCTCTACTCAATATATGTATTGCACAAATCCAAAATTTTTAGAAGTGTTCTCTAATTTTCTTAGATACCTTAAAAAATATTTTAGTTTTTTGAAAAATAAACCCTAAGGATCTCTCCCTTTGTCTTTCTAAGTTTCTCTCATTAGAATTTCACTTCTGATAGTTTTGTACCAAAAATAGAGTGAAAACATCTTTTAAAGGTGTCAAAGAAACTCACTCATTTTTCCTAAAGTACATTATTTTTCTAAAACTTAGAAATGCATTGTCTTCCCTACAAAAACACTGTGTACCTCCCAAACATTGTACGTTCGTGCTAACATTATATCAATTTTTTATAATAAATTTTTTTAATAAATATTAACCACTCATTTATATTAATACGTAAATATAAATAATGATGCTACATGAATTGAATCCTAAACCGGTAGTT
Organism: Vicia villosa; assembly: GCF_029867415.1. NCBI lineage: Eukaryota > Viridiplantae > Streptophyta > Magnoliopsida > Fabales > Fabaceae > Vicia > Vicia villosa. The sequence continues at coordinate 375,223 of NW_026705106.1, read as the reverse complement.
TATATTTATTTAACTCAATTTATTTATATCAATTTTCTTTTGTATAAAAAACACCAAATAAAATTTATGCTCGCTATTAAATAATTGGATTAGGCATAGGGTTAAGAATATTTTTAATCATTCTAAATGTATCAATTTTAATTTCTAAAAAAATTTTAAAATGAGTTTTTGTTAGGAAGTCTGGGAGAGTCGGGAGCACCAATGAAACAAATGTTCTAGGACCACAAGAGAGGAAGACACCACATCTCTACCCAAAACCTTAAGGTGTTAGGTAAATGGGTCATCTCTCTTATATATCCAACATTACACTCATTCATAGGCAATGTGGGACTTTAGACACTCACACTTTCACTCAACATTCTCCACCACAAGTGTGAGTTCCCCACATCCTATAACAGGATCCTACACCGGATCCAGCTTCCACTCCCCCACCAAGCCGAACCATGGCTCTGATACCATTGTTGGAGAATTCGGGAGAGTCGAGAGCACCAACGGGACTAATGCTTCAGGATCTCAAGAGAGCGAGAAACCACATCTCAACCCAAAACCTTAAGGTCTTAGGTAAATGAGTCATCTCTCTTATATATCCAACATTACACCCATTCGTAAGCAATGTGAGACTTTAATCACTCATACTTTAATTTTAAATTAGACTAAATTATTTTGATAAAAACTAAATTGTTAAATTTTAAGTTAATGATATTTTTAGATCTTAACAATTACATGTCATTCTAAAAATTCAATCATAAATAGAAATAGAAATAAAATTTGATATATTCAAGAAATCAAAAATATATTTAATCAATGAAAATTAGAAAGAAAAAAAATGAAAGAATTACAATTAGAAGTAATCTACTGTTTATACCTTGCAGGCTGGTTGGTATTTAAGGATCTGAATTAGCCACGTATACTTGACGGGTCTGCTTGACCTAGAATTAAGTCCAACTAAAATGTTCCCATTCCCATTCCCATAATGGTTCTTGGAGTTGAACCTCATCCCCATTATCACCATTGTTATTTACATTCCAATTACTGCTATTTGAACCTCCTCCAACCTCTGGAAGACAAACACTTTGGAATCCTCCTAATTGAGAAATTTCAAATGAACTTGATGCATGATCCATTTTTGCATTTTGATTAGTACACGTGGCAACAAATGAATTTTGATCGATCTGGTTAACTTGAAATCGATCATGTCTTTCATTCTCTAATGGACGTCTGTCAAATGATCTAAAACTTCCTGATATCACATATACTCGACACACGCTGAATTCTCGCCTTAACTATACACATCAAAATCATCCGGTTAATAAACTAATAAATTTGAATTTGAATTAAATAATAAAAATAAATAAAATTATTAAATATTTCTTGATTTAAAAATCAATTTTTTTTATATATGTATTATTACATATGATGACGATAGAATGATGCAATATACCTGAGGTGTGGCAGTATTGGATTGGTTACACAATTGAATGGCTCTGTATTCATTCATCTTCCATTTAGTTTTCCTTCCACTAGGAGCTTTTCCTCTATAGAACACCATTGTTTTCTTCACTCCAATAACCTTATTATCAGAAGAATAAACATAACCAGGAGAACCTGTTGCCTTCCAGTAACCACAACCAGTTGTTCTATTAGGCCTCCCTCCTCTTGCTTCTCTCTCTTGCCCCGGCGAAAAGAAAAACCATTGCTCTTTATCTTCACGGCATAGCTCTCCCGCAAGAGCTGCAAAAATGTAAAATACATTGCAATAAGAAGATAGTTAGGCGGACGAAATTGTTTAACTGATATACGTGTTAGTTGAGTTAAATGAATTTAAACCGCTGATGCAACTTTAATTTCTTATCGCTGTATTTATTTATATTTATGTATTAATGTAAACAAGTTGTTGATACAGAGAGAATACTACTGAGAAGATTTAGGGTTTGAACAGTGAAAAACTTACGAGGGAGATTCCATGGTTCTACGCCATTGATGTCAATGACAGGAATAACCCTACCAAAAGCATTTCTTTCTCCTTGAAGTTTGTTCTTTAGGTAAAAGCTAACAAGCTCTTCTTCAGTTGGGAAGAAACGAAAACCAGGTGGGATATCTACCATTGAAATAGTTGAATTGAATTGATGTTTCTTTTTACTCTTAAAAACTTTTCAAGTGTATTTGAATATATATAATGTATCTACAAGTGTATATATAAGTCTTAGGTGTAAAGACAAGAGATGGAGTATGTGGGACATAGTGGAAGTAGAAAAGTTTGAGAGTTTGGGATGGAGGGTAGAAACTTCCACACGGTTATAGGAGCAAAGAAAATGTCTTTGCATTTGCAAAACCATTTTGATTTGCCTTTATCATGATGATATATGCCTCTATCATTCAATTAATTTTCCTTTTGAATTAGTCATCCCATTAGAAACAAATAAAAAATTGAAGAAGTTAACATAGCTGTCACACAATAGTTAGCAATATTCATCATTGTTACATTATTTTAACAAATATATACTTAATTATCTTATCTACGTAATCTTTTTCATTATAGAGTTAGATTTTCTCATTATATTTTACTTTAAATTTGGTAAAAATAACATTGATTCATAAGTTAGTTGATAGTTTATAAATTATGGTTGATGTCTGATGACTAATAATTTATAGTCATGATTAAAACTGATGGTTGATAAGTTAATTGAAGTATTTTGATAAAATTAGCAGTCTAATTAATTTATAAGTTAAAATGCTATTCGAAATAGCGTCTAAAAATAAATTGTAAGTTAAAAAAATAAATTATAAATTTGTGATGAAAAAATAATTATTTTTTTTGATAAGCAATGGATTCAATAAAAGGCACCAAAGGTGCACAAAGTTATACAATACAACATAACCCAACTATGATAACGGATTCTCTACATCCCTACATATGGTCTAATGGACAATGAGTCCACTCATAAAAACTGCAATTAACCTTTGATTTACAACCTATCGCTAGCCACCACCAAGAATACATCTTAACGTTATGAAAAATCTCCTCGACATCGCAGACACCATTGTTGAAAACAATCTCATTGCGTTGTTTCCACAAACTCCAACATACAGTCATCCAAAGTACTCCCCTTCTCCTATACGAGCACCATTGTTGTAGCTTCTCCACCATCTGCAGGAAGTCTTGACAACAGTCTTGTTTGAGTTGAATACTTATTCCAAGCCATTGATATATTTGTCTCCAAACTCCTACTGCAACAGGGCATAATAGAAACAGGTGGTGAATGTCTTCTTGTGCTTGACATCCAAAAGCACATGACCCATCATTATTGTCTTCAATGATCCCTCTCTTTGCCAATTGAACTCTAGTAGCCAACCTATCCTTCAATAGCCTCCAAGCGAAAATTCTCACCTTTGATGGCAGCCACGATTTCCATACTATATCCAAGGCAGTTTTCCTATTAGCATTCATTACTCCATCTATTGGATCAGAGGACAGTAGATTATAGAAATCCTTGACATTGTATACTCCCAATCCATTTAGAGGCCACACATAGCAATCCTCTGCAGATCTGACTGGTACCACATCTCTGAGGATCTGGCTCAGTTCTTGCCATTCCTCCATGGCTACTTGGCTCAGAGTTGAGTCATTACCCACAATTCTCCAGACCCACCTATTTTGATCCCACAGACCCATTTCCTGCACACTATTGTACTTATTATCAAGCTCCCTGAACAGATTTGGATATGTCCTCAATAATGCAAATTGGCCCAACCATTTGCTTTGCCAAAATGGTGTCTTGGCTCCATCACCCAATCTAACTGTTATACTGCCTAGTAAACCTCCAGCCCTGGCATTGTCCCCCACCCTCAACAGATCCCTCCACCAAATAGACTCAGAAGATTGATTTTCAATGTCCAAATTGAATAACAATCTCTTATATAACAGACCATACCTTCCCTCCAAAATGCTTTGCCATATTGCACCTTCTTCCTTTAGGAATCTCCAGATCCATTTTGTTAGCAATGCCACATTGAACTTTGCCACATCCTTTACTCCAAGCCCTCCATCTTCTTTCTTCTTACATATTGTGTGCCAGCTGATCCATTCCACTCCCTTCTTCACATCAGAACCGTGCCATAGAAAGTTTCTCTGCAGCTTCACTATGTCTTCAATCACCTGCATAGGCATTTTATACATAGAAATTTGATACACAGGTAGGTTGGTGATTACTGAATTAATCAGAGTCACCCTGCCACCAATTGATAACAGTCTGCCAATCCAGGGAGAGAGCTTGGTTCTGATGCTCTCAACTATTGGCTTCCAGAAATTACAGCTTCGAGGATTCCCACCCACAGTAGCACCAAGGAACTTGAAAGGAGTGTTACCTAATTTACAGCACAAAAATTGACCTGCTGATTGGAAGAAATGCTGGTCTACTTCTACACCAAAGAGCTTACTTTTCCACATGTTGACACAAAGCCCAGATACCATCTCAAAACCTCTCAATATTACCTTGAAGGTCCACAAATTATTCCATGAAGCTTCTCCAACTAGCACAGTGTCATCAGCAAATTGCAGGAGCTCATAAGAACTCCTATCACTGACTTGAAAACCTCTCAACATCCCTATTTCAACTGCTTTCCTCACCATCCCTGCCAAGCCTTCAGCTACTATTGTAAATAGAAATGGTGAGAGTGGATCACCTTGCCTCAACCCCCTTTGAGCTGAAAATTCACCTGTTGGACTACCATTCAGTAGGACAGACATGTTACTATTGAAGACAGTTGCCTCCATCCACTGCATCCATCGTTTGCCAAACCCCATTTTCCATAGCATCTCTTTGAGGTAGCCCCAATCAACATAATCATAGGCCTTTGCAAAATCTACTTTGAGCATCAAGCAACTCTCCTTCCTTCTTTTTGCCAAGTCAATTATTTCATTTGCCACCACCACACCATATAGGATCTGTCTTCCTGGTACAAAAGCTGTTTGTGACTTAGAAATTAAACTCCCCAACACTTTACTCAATCTGGCTGCCAATAGTTTGGATATGATTTTGTAGATGCATCCAATTAAGCATATAGGCCTGTAATCCTCCAATCCTTGAGGATGCTCGATCTTGGGAATTAATGCAATAAAAGAGGCTGTCATAGCCCTTGGTAATGTAGCTTTATTGTAAAAGTCCATAACACATTGTACTATGTCTTCTCCCACCACATCCCAGAATTTCTTAATGAAAGCTAAGTTCAATCCATCTGGCCCAGGACTTCTATCACCTTCACAATTAAATACCACTTCCTTGATTTCTTCTATTGTAAACTCCTCTTCCAATAGTTCATTATCATCCCTCAGTAATCTTCTAAACTCTAGCCTTCTCAGTGATGGCCTAGGTCTTCCCATCCCTTTAAATCTCTCCTTAAAGTGTTCCTTTGTTGCTTCTTTTATTTCCTCAACTCCCTCCACAATCCCTTGTGCAGTTTGAAGTGAAGCTATATGATTCCTTCTGGTTCTAGATCTTAGCATAGCATGAAAGTACTTGGAATTATTGTCTCCTTCCTTTATCCATCTTACCCTAGCCTTCTGCTTAAGCACACTCTCCTTATAATGCAAATTCTTCCAGATGCTGTGTTGTACTTCCTTCCTTTTGTTTTGGATCTCTGCATCCACCTGAAGTATGTTGTACATGTTTTCCTCTTCCAACTTGTTAAGCTCAACCACATCTTCCTCAATTGTTAAGTCTAGCCAACCAAAAACCTTGTGGTTCCACCATCTCATTCTTTCCCTGATGTGTTTTATTTTTTCTTTCAAGACAAAAGAACTAGTGCCCTTGCAATTGTATGAGCTCCATTCCATCTTCACAAAGTTCTCAAAATCAGGATGGTCATACCAGCAATTAAATACCTTAAAAGGCTTAGCTCCCCAATCCTGATTACAAGCTTTTACCCACACTGGCCTATGATCAGAGATGTCACGATTTCCAGTCACCTGAGCTACAATATTCCACAAATTGATGATGCCATCCGACACTAGGAATCTGTCTAACCTACTCTTTGCCTTGCCATTAGAACTTATCCAAGTGAACTTATCCCCTATTACAGGTACATCAATAACTTCCAATAATTCTATGAATCTTGAGAATTCTTCCATTTCTACGCTATTTGTCTGCCCTCTCCCAATTCTCTCAGCCTCTACCTTAATAGCATTGAAATCTCCACCCACTATCCACTCTCCTTTAGGGAATGTGTGTTTCCATTCTAACAATTTATTCCATAAAATTCTCTTTTCACTAATATTTCACGAGGAGTAAACATTAACAAAGTAGCAGTTGGTACCTTTCCACGATGCATTAATGCCCAGCAGTCCTTTTGCTCTGAAGCTAGAGTGAGTGTTGATAGCTCCCTTCCTCCAGATCGTGACCAATCCACCTGAATGACCTTCAGAATCTAGTGCAGACCATTCACAAGCCTCCCACCCCCACAAGCTGTTAATTATACTCTCCTCCATCTTCTTTATCTTGGTTTCTTGGATGAAACATATGTCCACCATTGCTCTTTTCAGAATCTGGCCAATCCGCTTTCGTTTTACCAGATTACCACCCCCTCTGATGTTGAAAGTCACACAATTCATGAGCCATCGTTTTTCTCCACCTTACTAGCTTCGAAACATTGGCGCTCTCTGGCTTCAATATCACGAACTATCCCTTCAAAAACCTCATCATCCTCCTCACCTTCCACCCCCAATTCTTTAATGGATCTCCACACCTTTTTGGGCAAACCTTCAAGAGATCTCCAAATTCTTTTGTTTCCTTGAACTACTCCCGAGTCTGTAATTGAGGCACAACATAGAATTGAGTCTCTTGAATCTCCCATGGATGTCCCTTCAGATAACTGCCGTGCCGGTGATGGATTTAAGGCGATATGGGTATTGTTAACCTGAGAATGGAGCAAGGCCGAATAATACGAAGGGGCAAAAGGAATTTTCAGATTTTCATAAATCTGTTCCACATGTTTTTTCTTTTTGGGCCTGATAGGGCTTAACGGCCCAAAAGATGAAATCTGCTCCGACCCAATTAGTGTATGACTTGCTGCAGTATCCTCCAATGCTTGGTCCAACGTGCACTTTCCAAGGTCATTTGTGGGAATAAAGCGCTGAATTTTGTTGGCTAAAGACTGCTCCTCGTGAATAGCCACCTCGTGATTAGACGCTTCAGGTTGACTTGCAATAAATGTTCCCTCTCCATCAGCATTTATTGTTTGTTCCATCCTTTGGGCTTCATGTACCAACTTTTGGCACCCATCACCATCCTTGTTCTGCACATCCTCTGCATCCCCCTCCATATTCGTCAAAGATTTCACATGCTCAGCTAAATCCCTCTGGATATCCGTGCCTTCCTTGGTCCTTGACAACTCTAGCGCCGTAAACCTATCTGCTTCGTACACTTCATCATCAGACGCCCTAGACTTGCTACCGGAGTCATCCTCGTCCATGTCATCGCCACTATCCCCCCCATCTCCATCCTCCGACTCCAATCCCTCCACCGTGACACCGTTTTCCCATTGTTTTGGAATCACCAATCTCTTTGGACCATGTGTATCTTCTACCAATTTGATTCTATACGTGTTGTCGTTGACCCCAATATTAATGCACATATTTAAGACCAAGGTATATTTCGTTCTAACCAGGAATCTAGCCACATCCAGTTTTCTACCCTCCAATGTTTCACGATCCATGCAAACAAACACACCCACAGATTTTGAGATGAATTCAAAGAACCGTTTTTTCCAGACATGGCAAGGGAGACCAAAACATCGCATCCATGTTAACCTTTCGTTATCGACGTCAGCTGGTGACCATGGGTGTATGTCTGAAAACCACTTGCTCACCCATGCAACCTCATTTTCTATCAGGTGCTTTATATCACCCTCCTCCAATTCTTCTAGTAAGCATAGGTTTGCACCCAATGGCGTGGCTTTAATGGTGAAGTATCCCTCAGCATTGAGTGCATCTTGCACATTGTAAGTCATTCCAGGTTCCTCCACAACCCCAACAAATGCCTTCTCAAATCTTGACATCTCCTCCTTCTCCACATCAAATTGCCTATGAGCAAATGTAGGCTGTTGCTCCCTGTGTCTTCTTGCCTCCATGTTTGAACTCATCAACCCTCCTTGCTTTTGTAACACTTGAGCATAAGTCTCCTTACCATTATCTTGCTGTTGTTGCTGATGCCTCTTCACAGTATTCCCCTCTTCTGCATTCTTTACATAACTTAAAGTTCTTCCACCTGCACTCCTTTGGAACCTCGGAAGATTTGCATGAAGTTTTTTCCCCTCTATGCAAATGTTGTCTAACTCCATCTCAAGTTTTTTCACATCTCCCACTTTTCTGAATCTTACGAATCCATATCTCCTCCCCCACTTGTCCCTTCGGGGTGGAATGAATACTTCCACCACCAAGCCATAGTCTACAAATATTTCGAACATCTCCTTTGAGCCATATGTATCCGGGAATTTGGAGAAGAAAAAGCTTGTGATCTCCTCTCCCACTATGCATCCTTTGCCTCTACGCAAATCCCAGCGGTTGTTGTTGTTTCCCGGTAGCCATTTTTTCTTTTCCACCACCTTCCAGCCACCTTTCTCTCTCCTACTTGCCTCCCACTTCTCTCTCGTTTCTCTCTCCTGTTTCTCTCTCATAATGCTGATGAAAAAATAATATTAAACATGTGTAAATTATCATATGAGTTTATAAGATATAAATTATAACCTATAAACTTATTTAAGAAACAAAATTATAATATATGTGAGTATCGTAACTTTTAAATTCAACGTATCAAATTTTATCCTAATGATAAAAAAAACATATCTTGAAATTTTGATGTATTTTTTACAAATATAAATAATATATTGGTTCTATAGCTCACGTTTATTGTAAGAATATTAAGTTATGTCGATTTAATGTTATACCTATTCTAGTTATAAGAGAATCTTACAAGTAGAACTAGTCAAACATGTCTCATCCACAAAACAAACTAGTTACATACTAATCTCAAACTTAGTTTTTATATAAAAATCTAATTTTAATCCTGGCTAAATGTTTCTGGATGCACCTGATTAGAATTGATCTTTCTTTATAGTATGTTTATAGTTGCAAATTTATTATGCACTTTGAAATTGAACCATTCCGAACAAGATGTGTCCAAAATCATCCTTTTAGTTTTAGACATAATTAAAATTGAATTTTTATAAAATATATGAGAAATAATCATGCATGATATCTAAGACTAGCGATTAAAAAAAATGCTGTCTTGAATTTTATTATAATAATTTGACAATAGCCAAATTAAAATAATCATGCATTCATAAAAATAAATAAAAAGTATCACGCATGAGTATTCATGAGACCCAGCTAATCCCAACCAAGTTATTGGCACTACGAGAGGCAACATTGACATGGATGGAAGACTTACAAATAGCCAATTCTGCTAAGGGCAAAAAATATATATTATAAATATGAAAGGCAAATCCATAGACACAATTCAATAAGGTGGTTGGTTGAGGTTGGCTAGGGGATTATGAAGAGATATAATTTCGGTTAGATATGCACCTTATGTGATTTCTTTATTTATTTATTTATTTTCTGGAGAGAAAGCTCATCTTGGTGAAAAAACATCTATTTTTTTTTAGAACTTTTAAGAGTGTGTTTGAATGAGTTAATTGAAAATTTTAAAAGAATTTAAAATTGATTTAATTGAAATTCATTCATTTTTAAATTATTTTGTTTGGATAGAGTATTAAGATAATTCATTGTTATATTTTTTTAGTCATTTTTTATAATATTTAAATTTTTTAGATCACATTAAAAAATTGAATAGTAGGGACCAATTTGCAATTTTTAAAAACTTGAAGGACTAAAATGTAAAATTTTAAGGACCAATTTGCAATTTTTTGAAAATTTTTAGGGTTAATTTTGTAATTTTAGAAAATATGAAGACCAATTTGCAAAATTTGAAGAAATTATAGTAACAAATACATTCTATGGAGTATGAGAGGAATTTCAAATTTTTTAGTTTTTGATGTAATTTAAAAATGATTAAATTTAACTTAGATAAAATACTTCATAAATTTTTATTATTTTAACAATTCTTCATTTTTGTATCCAAACAATAAATTTTAGACTTAATAACACTTTTGGTCCTCGTGTTTTGACCAACTCACGAGTCTGGTCCTTTCATTTTAAAACAGAACAAAGCAGTCCCTAAACTATGTTGTTGGTTGCAATGTTGGACTTATTCCCCATTTCCCCTCCAAAAACGCTGATGTGTCCAAATTTTAGGTGATGTGGCAAATGAACCCCTCCACAAGTACTGACATGTCATTAAAATCAGAATATGATATTAAATAAACACAAAGATAAAAATTCAGAAATTAAAACACATAAAGTTAAAAAACAATTGATATTTATTTGATATTTAACCAGAAGATGAATCTTCATCTTCTCCAACCACCTGCAACCTTTGGAAATCCAAAATCACCCTAAACCTAACCTAAACACTTCCAAACCTCCACCAACACATAGATTTGATCCCTCTTATTGCTAATTCAACCTTTAAATTCTCAAAACAAACAATCAAAACAAAACCCTAATCTTCAGATTTAGATTTCAGTCAGACCACACAATCAAAAATTAAACACACATGGTTTCTGTTAGAGCTTCAATCGGCATTCTTCAATTTCTGTTTATACTTGATTGCCGTTGAATTGTTGATGTATTAGTGATTCTATTCTCCTATTTAATTCGTTCAACTTCACCTTGACTCTGATTGTTTAGGGATTGAAATTTCTTCTCTGTGAATCTCACACTGTGTTGGTTGATGTTATGTTTTGTTGTTGTTGGATTTGCGATTCTGGATTTTTTTCTTTTGAAATTAGTAATATATTAGGTTTTGAAATCAAGATTTGGTGAGGTTTTTTATGTTATTGTTTGTGTGTTTGATTTTTTTCTGGTTTCCATGGCCGTTTTTCTCGTACAAAGAAGGAGACGATACAGAGGGAGAGAAATTTATTCTTCTGTGAATATATCACGTTTCTTATGTTTTTATAGAAATAGTATTGAAAAAAATACTAGATTTATTATATGTACTTAATTAAGTGATGGTGGTACTAAAAGGTGGGTTGAGAATGTTAGGCCCAATAGGTTTAATGAAATTAGGTTAAGATATGAATTAGGTTAATTAGAAGGGAAAAATACTTGGGGAATGGGTCATGGGAAGTTGCAGAGAAGAGAGAAAAAAGGAGAGAAACTCATTTCCGTTTTTCTTGCAGCAGTCTCACTAAATTGAAAATCCCCGATTTGTTAACCGTTGGATCGTGGCCAAATTTTGAGGGTAGGTTTGCAACACCTATATCTAACTTTTGACCATTGGGATCTTCAAAATATGGTCTGAGTTGCGAGATATCATCATTAGGGGTGTTCGCGGTGCGGTTTGGGCGGTTTTAACGCTAAAAATCATCCGAACCGCGAGAGAAAAAAACGTGCGGTTTGGTTTGGTTCGGTTGACTTTCAAAAATAAAACCAAACCAAACCAAACCAAACTAATGCGGTTTGGATTGGTTCGGTTGGTTCGGTTTTTTTTTAAAAAAAATATTGAGCTATATACATACATATAGAGAAAAAAATATAATTTCGTGTTTAGCCATTCATACATTACTATAAAAAAATTTATAATTGTCAAAATAAGATTATAATTTGATACATAAAAATGCTCTTACAATTTTATCTTAGGTCTAAAGAATGACATACATGAAATTGCATTCATAAATAAATATTATACAAAGAATACAATAAAATATATTTTGTATTTATACATGAATAATATTTTATTTTTGATGATATATAAATTAAAATAAATATCATACAAAGAATATGATAAAATATACCCATAATACTAGTTGATTTCTCTAAAAAATTGAAGAAATATATATTGGTTAGTAAGATTTTATAAAATAATGCGGTTTGGTTTGGTTTAGTTCGGTTTGCAAATACAAACCGCAAACCGAACCAAACCGCGCGGTTCCGCTAGAAAATGACCCGAACACATCCGAACCAAATGCGGTTTTTTGCGGTTTCAGTTTGGTTCGGTTCGGTTTTGCGGTTTTCTATTGGGCTGGTTTGGTTTTGAACACCCCTAATCATCATCGCACTGTAGCTGCATATTTGGGAAAATTTCCAGCTTTTGATTCTGATTAAAAGAGGCAAGGGTTAGAAGCTAAGGCTAGAAGGCTTCGATCGGTAGAATTATAGAGTAATCTCCAATCCAAGGTAAGGGTGGGGTCCTGACTCTATAATGGGATTTATGATGAATTTTATGTAGGATTAGGTTTGTATAATGGCCTCGGTTTGTGGTTGTGTAAAATTATTGCGGTGTGTGTGGTTGTTTGTGGTGGTTGTTTCTCATATTGCTGAAATTGTTCTACTGTCAATGAATCTATTGTTGAAAATTGTTCTATGTTGATGTTGATATAGTTGTTATATTGTTGTAATAATACCTTGTTGATATTGTGATGTTGGTGATGCGATTATGATTATATTATCGTTATGATTATGATGTTGATACGATGATGATGTTGTAGGCCTATGGCCAGTGTTGTAGTGACGATATAGGCTTATGCCTTTTGTGATGATGATTACCTTTAATAATTGGTAATAACAGTGATGTAGGCGTATGCCTCGTAATGAGATTTTTGTTGTGTTGTATGTGATTGTTGCATTTATTGAGTCGCATCCAATGCATAATGCATGCCTGAAAATTATGGAAAATACGACGGCCAGAAAATTATGGCAAACACGATGGCCTGAAAATTATGGCAAATATGACGGCCAAAAAATTATGGCAAACACGATGGCCTGAAAATGGCAAATGTTTAAGTTGGCTTGAAAATGGCAAAAGTGACGATGGCCTGAATGACAAATGTTTAAGTTGGGAGTTTTACTCCAAATGGTACCACATGCATATGCATTGTTATGAGTCGCATTTCAAGTTGATTAATTATTGTTGATGATGTTGTGATGATGGATAAGTGTTGTATTAAATTGATGATTTTGTTGTAATACGTTGTTGATGACTTAGTGTGAAATTATGCTAACGATTTATTGTGACATGTATTGTTGGAAAGATGTGTAATAGTTATTATAGCTATTGTTATAATTGTCGTTGCTATTTGTTATTATAACTGTTGTTATAATTGTTGTTTGAAATTTGTGAAGTGGTAAATTATACGATCTGATTTTTATTATATTATTTATCATGCATCTTATTATATCGTTAGATATCTCACCCCTTCTACTGATGTTTCCCCTACCATGGGAAATAGGCAGGTACTAAAGTATAACTCTGGAAGTTTGAAGTTAATTTATGAAGTCTTCATGTTACTCTATAATAAGTCAAGAGGGTCTGGCCTGATACGTAGCACTCAGAGGGATGAACGATTGTTGTTATGTTTAAATATTGTTATTACTTTAAGTTGAATTATGAATTATCAAGTTGATTTTGAAGTTTTTTAGTCGAATAAATATGTTAAGAGAATTGAAGTTGAATAATATTAATAGTTGCGAAGTGTTTTCAGTGAATAAAAGATGGGATGTTGTTACCGTTGAGAAATTATGATTCCGGTGTTTAGTTGATTAATTGAATTGAAATATGTTGCTATAAGTTCATCCATGTTCTAAGTGTTATGTATCTGCATAATTATGATTAATGTATGTTGCTTATGTGAAGTAAATGTGACATTCATTGTATGGTTACATTTTTCGCACATCTGTTTTTATTAATATTCGATGGGTAGATTTTGGGGTGTTACAATTGGGACATATAGTTCCTAATTTTTCCCCCATTTCTTTTTTTATTTTATTATTTTATTATTTTTTAATTTTATTTGTTTTAATTTAGAGGGAGGTTGGGACATAGAGTTCCTATTTCTTTTTTATTTTATTTTTTATTTTATTATTTTAATTTTTGTGTTTATTTAATATCATATTCTAATTTTAATGATATGTCAGGTACTTGTGGAGGGGTTCATTTGTCACATCACCTTAAATTTAGACACATCAGCGTTTTTGAAGGGGAAATGGGGAGTAAGACCAACATTGCAACCAATAATATAGTTTAGGGACTGCTTTGTTCTGTTTTAAAATGGAAGGACCAGATTCGTGAGTTGGTCAAAACTCAAGGACCAAAAATGTTATTAAACCTAAATTTTATGCAAATCATTTTAAATTCCTTCAAAACATTACATTACCTCATTAAAATGTTCCATCTAAATACACTCTAAAGAATGGTTGAGTTCGATAATCATATCTCTTTTTAGGATAATCCTTACAAGTAGACAGGAACGAAACTATATAGGTAGCTATGGCCTATGAGGTCACTTGCCGCCACTATAATTTCAACGACATGTATTACTGTATATAATTTAGAAGTATAATAGTTTAAACTATATTAAAAAACATATCCTTCAATAAAATGTCCACTAACATTTTAAACTTCAAATTTTGTTAGCAGGTAATATGATATTAATTTATTTAAAATTTATTTTATTAATTTTATTTTTACTCCATTAATTTTAGATCTTAGATAAAAAATAATTTAATTTTTTTTCTTTTTAATCACCATTATTTTAACTAAAAAGAAATATTAAGATGCCTATCTTAATATTTTTGAGAAACATATATAGAAAAAATAATTTCATACATAAAAAGTAAGTTTAAAATAAAAAATTTATTTAAAATATATTCTTATAAATAATGCTCTCACTACATAAAAGTTCTGGCTCCGTCCCTGGATGTAGACTATTCCCTTTAGAGAGAGATTTTACAGGCTTTATTTTATTGATCGTCATCAAGGGAGAAGGGTTAGTAAGGTAGGTGTGACGAATGGTGGTTAGTTTAGGTGGAGTTTCTAGTAGAGTATATCTTTCGTTGTTTGGAAGTAGGAGTAAGTAGGTAATTTCTTCCAGGTCCCGTGGGGGGTAATCATATCACAAGAGTGTGATTGTTTATGGTGAAATTGGTTCGTTACTTACTTTAAATAGGGTTAATCAGGTTTTATCTCATATTTGGTTAGTTGGGTATCGTCTAAGGTAGTAGTCTTCTCTTGGCAACTCCTTAACAAGTTTAGTTCTAGAGAGAACTTGTTTAAGCATTGGCCCTTTTGAACTCGACTAGGTTTTTTGTTGTTTTTGTGGGGCTTTGGTATAGTCGGTATCCCATTTGTTTGTTACGCGTGAGGTGGTCCTGAACCTGTTGTATAAGACTTTTAGGTGGCTAGGTTGGTCTTTAGTCATTTTGTAGGACATTGTATCTCTATTTGAGACTTTTGTTACCTTAGGCGTTGCTGCTAAAAATTAAGGCAGGCTTATCATGGTATGCACTCGGTGGCATGGTCTATTTAGAAGTCCAGAAATAATTTGATTTATCCAGGTATATTTGTTAACACGAAGAATTTAGAGGACATAAGCATCTTTCTGGAATGGAAAAGGTATCTTAGAAAGTCCTTGAAATACTTTTGCCCTTTCTCTGGTTGACTGAAGAACCATATCAAGTGTGTGAACCAATATTAACTTTGAGTCTCTAGGATATTACTTGAGTTGGAGATTATTATTCCCTATTGGAGGTTTTCTGCTATGGAGGTTGATGATCGTTGTTGTTGGGCTTTAGCCATGGTATTTTTTGGATAAGGTGCGGCTTCGATTTGCTTTTCTTGAGTGAGGTAGAGTGATTTCATCTTTGACAGGGTTACTTTTGTTTATTTTTCTTGTGTTTTGTTGCTTTTTGTCTAGGTGGGCACTTCTTATGCCAATTTTCACGTTATGAGCAGTTCACTAGATTGTTATTTTTCTTGAATCTAATATATATAATTTTCCATTAAAAAAACAAGGTGGAAGGTATTAGAGATACCAAAAGAAGTAACAATACAAACAATTATAAAAAAGCCAACAAAGTAAGTTAAAGAAAACCAAAGCATAATAGTTAAAAAAAGAAGCACAAACTTAATACATAGAGCGAATAAACATCTCCCAACTAACCCAAAATCAATAACCATGCACCAATATCAACTAAGGCACTACTAGCACTTCACAATGTGATGGACAAAAAATGCCTCTATCTACTAATGACTCATGCACAAGATGAGATTGTTCTAGCACTCATAGTATGAAAAAGAGTATCCAGATGACATCTTAAGATACCACTTCCAAGAATACAAAATGCATTGATTGAACAACTCATCCACATTACAAGCTTCTTAGAAAAGATATAATCATTTCGAGCTTTCAAAATAAAACAAATTACAACATGCCAAGTCATAAACAAACACGATCTTCAAGTACAACGAACCCCTAAACCTTTAATCAAATATAACACTCGAGTTTTTCAGTATTAAACTTGTTGGTCAAGATATTTGATGGTGTGTTGCAACTTGTAGATGATATTTTGGCATCTTAGCTCAACTTCAAAGGGGATGGTACTTAAAAACTCTTCGATGCCAAGTTAGTGTTTGTCACATGTGGTAACAGGTACTTTAGGTAGAAGAGTGTGTACCTTGTCTTTCTTCATTTTTTCCTTCTATAACACTATCATAAGATTTTGGGAACCTAGAATCTTCTTGTGTAAAATACATGTCTGTAGCGGTGAAATTTGTGATACTAGAGCCATAGGTTGACTTAGCTCAGATGTTTTAACAGAGTCGCCACCGTGCTTTATTGTTTTCAAAGGAAATGGGAGAAAAAGCGAAATAAAATACACAAAAGTTTTTAAAATCAAAACTAATAAACTTATCAGAGATTTGGGTACATGTGGGTTTGTTATGCAAGGGGAAGGTTTTAAGCACCCCTCACATTTGCGATACTCTGTAGAAACCTTTTTGCAAATATATTATTACTGTTTTTTTATTATGAAATGCTTATGTGTTTTTGTTTAAATAGAGTGGGAGGATGAGAAAAAAGATTTTAAAAGTGAGCTCGGTATGATATTGTATCTCAGGCCTAAATACCCCTTAAGTGCAGTAGGAAAGTCAGAGCTTTTGTAGTTCCTCTTTAAAGGAAAATAAAGATCCAAGTGGCAAAATATTTTTGGGTGTTGAGCTTTAACAATTCTCAACGGGTTTTTTTTAAATGTTAAGCTTTAACAATACTTAACAAGTTTTAAAGATGCCAAGCTTTAACAATACAAGGCAGGGTTTGATTTTAAAGAAGTTGGTTGAGCTGTAAAAATACAAAACTAAGGGTTGATTTAAAAAAAAGGTTGAACTTTAACAATACAAAGCCATTTTCAAAACAAGTGGGGGTGCAAATCTTTAAAAATACTGTGAGATATTGGATCGAACTCTAGTATTGTCGAAGGGTAGCTTCTTGGTTCGACAGTTCGACAGAGTTAAGCATGAAGTCGAAGGATTGTTCACATGCTGGTGTCGAAGTGTGCATGCTGTAGTCGAAGATGGGTCTAGCATGCAGATGTCGAAGATGCTAGGGTTGTTAGCATGTTAAATTAGGTTTTAGTGCTTAAACCCTAATTTGTTAAGTTAGCTTGTTTATTAAGTTGGCTTGTGTAATGGGCCTTGCTGAAAAAGCCCATTAGTTAGTATGTTAGGTTTTATTATAAATAACATACTAGTCTCTCATCATTGCTAAGCTGCAAATCTTAATTTAGGGTGAGAGAGGTTATTTGTTATTTTTGTAAACTTGTAATCTTGTTTTAAGAGAAAGTAAAAGAATAACAGTTATAACCAATTCTTGTGTTCTTATTCTCTTCCCTAATTCCCTATTATACTTTGTTATTGGTATCGTTTTTCACAACAAATTGGTGCGGTGAGCGTGGAGAAGATGCCTTCAACAAAGTATGAGATTGAAAAGTTCACCGGAGTGAATGATTTCGGTCTGTGGCGCTTGAAGATGAAAGCCCTACTGGTTCAGCAGGGTTGTTTGGAAGCGTTGAAGGGAGAGGCAGCCATGAATGCAGAATTGACGGCAGCGGAGAAGAAGAATATGATCGAGAAAGCACACAGCGCAATTTTGTTGAGCCTTGGTGATAAGGTTCTCCGGCAGGTATCAAAGGAGACGACGGCATCAGGGTTATGGGTGAAACTTGAAAGTTTGTATATGACCAAATCGCTGGTAAATCGACTCTACCTGAAGCAAGCTTTGTATTCATTCAAGATGATTGAAGACAAAGTATTGGCTGAGCAGTTGGATATGTTCAACAAGCTGATTCTTGATCTTGAAAATATTGATGTGAAGATCGATGATGAAGATCAAGCGCTGTTACTATTGTGCGCTTTGCCTCGATCACATGCTCACTTCAAAGAAACTCTCTTGTATGGAAGGGAGTCCCTGACGTTTGAAGAAGTTCAATCAGCCTTGTACTCTAAGGACTTGAATGAACGAAAGGAGCATAAACCTTCGACTGTTGGCGAAGGTTTGGCCGTTAAAGGAAAACTCTTACGAAAGGATGGTAAGTTCGACAAGAAGAAAGGCAAAAGCCAGTCGAAGACTTACAGTGGCGAAGCATCTGGCATTCGATGCTACCATTGTAAGAAGGAGGGTCACACAAGAAAGGTGTGCCCTGAACGCTTGAAATATCATGGAGGTAAGGATAATGGCAACGCTGCCATTGTTCAAGATGATTTCGAATCATCTGATGTTCTTGTGGTTTCAAGCAGTGACTCTAAGAAGGAGTGGATTATGGATTCAGGTTGCACTTGGCACATGACTCCAAACAAAGACTTGTTCGAGGAATTATGTGATCAAGATGGTGGATCAGTATTACTGGGAAACAACAAGGCTTGCAAGATTGCAGGTGTTGGATCTGTGAGATTCAAGCTCCATGATGAGTCAATAAAGTTGTTGACTGAAGTCAGGTATGTTCCTGATTTGAAGAGAAATTTGCTTTCTCTTGGTGAATTCGACAAGAAAGGATATGTTTTCCAAGGAGAGAAAAGTATCCTAAGAGTCATGAAGGGTTCGAAGGAAGTCTTGAGAGGCGTGAAGAAACAAGGCTTGTATACCCTTGAGGCTGAAGTTGTAAGTGGTTCGACAAATGTTGCATCCACGAAACCTTTGTCGAAAACAGAAATCTGGCACATGAGATTGGGCCATGTCAGTGAAAGGGGTCTGGTCGAATTAGGGAAACAAAATCTGCTTGGTGGAGACAAAATCGAAAAGCTGAAGTTTTGTGAACCCTGTGTACTTGGAAAATCTTGCAGAGTGAAGTTCAACAAAGGCAAACAAAGAACACATGGATCCCTTGATTACATCCATGCTGATCTTTGGGGGCCTGCAAGGTGTCCATCACATTCAGGAGCAAGGTATTTTCTATCCATAGTAGATGATTATTCCAGAAAATTATGGGTATTCATCCAGAAGACTAAGGATGAAACTTTTGAGAATTTCAAAAGTTGGAAGACTCTGGTTGAAAATCAGACTGGCAGAAAGGTCAAGAGGTTGAGAACCGACAATGGCCTTGAATTTTGCAATGAGGCATTCGACAGTTTTTGTGCTGCCTCTGGTATTGCAAGGCATAGAACTACTGCAGGTACTCCACAGCAAAATGGTTTGGCTGAAAGGTTTAATCGAACTATTTTGGAGAGAGTCAGATGCATGTTGACTAGTGCAGGGTTAACAAAGGTGTTCTGGGCTGAGGCTGTTTCGACAGCAACATATCTGATAAACAGATGTCCTTCGACAGCGTTAGATATGAAGACACCTGAAGAAGTTTGGTCGGGACATCCACCAGATCTCGACAAACTGAGAGTATTTGGCTGCGTAGCCTATGCTCACATTAGGCAAGACAAGGTCGAACCTAGAGCTCTGAAATGCATGTTCATGGGATACCCTGAAGGAGTCAAAGCTTATAGGCTATGGTGCCTAGAGCCAGGTCACAGGAGGTGTATCACCAGTCGAGATGTAGTTTTCAATGAAGCTGAAATGGCTTTTAAGAAAACTAATGATGTTGGTCGAAGTACAGAAACATCTGACGAAGAGCTGGAACAGGTAGAGATTCCTGTTGAGGTGGAGCATGTTGATGCTGAATTGCATATCCCAGATGAAGTCGAAGAAGAAGCAGAAGATGCTGAAGTTGAGGAAACTGACGATGACTACCTATTGTCGAGAGATAGGTCGAGAAGAGTCATCAAGCCACCTCAAAGACTTGGATATGCAGATCTTATAGCTTATGCCTTAATCTCTGCAAGTGAGGTTCTAGACGAAGAACCTAGAGACTATAAGGAAGTTATGAGGAGTCAAAATAAGACTGAATGGCTGAAGGCCATGGATGATGAGATGAAATCTCTTCATGATAATCATACTTGGGAACTGATCAAGAAACCTGATGGGGCAAGGTTAGTCAGCTGTAAATGGATTTTCAAAGTTAAGGAAAGAATTGAAGGAGTGACGTCGAAAAGATACAAGGCAAGGTTAGTTGCAAGGGGTTTCACTCAGAAAGAAGGTGTCGACTTCAATGATGTGTTTTCTCCTGTTGTGAAGCATAGGTCCATTCGAATGTTGCTTGCCATGGTGGCACAGTTCGATCTTGAACTGGAACAGATGGATGTGAAGACTGCGTTCTTGTATGGTGATCTAGATGAAACGATCCTGATGAGGCAACCTGAAGGGTATGTCGAAAAAGGGAAGGAAAATTATGTGTGCAAGTTAAAGAGATCTTTGTATGGGCTGAAACAATCTCCTCGACAGTGGAATAAGAGATTCGACAAGTTCATGGCACGCATAAGTTTCATTAGAAGTCAGTTCGACCACTGCGTTTACTTCAGATTTCGACCTGGTAATTCATTTGTTATTTTGTTGCTTTATGTGGATGATATTCTCATAGCAAGCAACAGTGTTGAAGATGTGATGAGGGTGAAGGCTGAACTCAATAAGGAGTTCGATATGAAGGATCTGGGAGCTGCTTCCAGGATTCTTGGAATTGACATTCGGAGAAATAGAAAGAAGTCGAAGATATGCTTATCTCAAGAGGCATATCTACGGAAGATTCTTGAAAAGTTTGGTATGTCGAATTCGAAGCCAGTTGTGACTCCAACAAACCCTCAATTCAAGCTGAGTATTGATCAGTGTCCCAGTACTGATGTCGAAAGAGTCTATATGAATAGCATCCCATATGCTAATATAGTCGGCTCTTTGATGTATGCTATGGTCTGTACTAGACCCGACATAGCTTACGCAGTCAGTCTTGTAAGCAGGTACATGGCGAATCCTGGAAAGGCTCACTGGCAAGCATTGAAGTGGATTTTAAGGTACATAAATGGGTCTCTGAATAGAGTCCTAATTTATGGTGGAGCCTTGGGTGAAGATAGTAAAGCAGTAATAGAAGGATATGTCGACTCTGATTATGCAGGTTGTATGGATTCCAGAAAATCTATTTCTGGATATGTTTTCACTATGTTTGGCACTGCAATTAGTTGGAAAGCAACACTTCAGAAGGTTGTTGCTCTATCAACCACTGAAGCGGAGTATATTGCCCTAACTGAAGCTGTGAAAGAAGCATTGTGGCTTGAAGGTTTTGCGAAGGAGTTGAAACTTCAAGGTCGAGGTATCACTGTTAAATGTGATAGTCAAAGTGCAATACACCTGTCGAAGAATTCAGCCTATCATGAGCGAACTAAGCACATTGATGTGAGGCTGCATTTCGTCAGAGGAGTAATCGAGCGTGGAGAAGTCCAAGTGCTGAAGGTTTCGATTGAAGACAATGCTGCTGATATGATCACCAAGACATTGCCGAGTTGCAAGTTTTTCCACTGTATGCAGTTGATAAAGCTGCATGAAGAAAGCTAGTCTGTTCCTTGACGTTGTAGAGTTAGGTCCAAGGTGGAGATTTGTGAGATATTGGATCGAACTCTAGTATTGTCGAAGGGTAGCTTCTTGGTTCGACAGTTCGACAGAGTTAAGCATGAAGTCGAAGGATTGTTCACATGCTGGTGTCGAAGTGTGCATGCTGTAGTCGAAGATGGGTCTAGCATGCAGATGTCGAAGATGCTAGGGTTGTTAGCATGTTAAATTAGGTTTTAGTGCTTAAACCCTAATTTGTTAAGTTAGCTTGTTTATTAAGTTGGCTTGTGTAATGGGCCTTGCTGAAAAAGCCCATTAGTTAGTATGTTAGGTTTTATTATAAATAACATACTAGTCTCTCATCATTGCTAAGCTGCAAATCTTAATTTAGGGTGAGAGAGGTTATTTGTTATTTTTGTAAACTTGTAATCTTGTTTTAAGAGAAAGTAAAAGAATAACAGTTATAACCAATTCTTGTGTTCTTATTCTCTTCCCTAATTCCCTATTATACTTTGTTATTGGTATCGTTTTTCACAACAAATACTAAGCACAAAATAAAAGAGTTTGGAAGAGAGATTGAGTACCTTGACAATTTTAGTCAATACCATTCCCATTCCTTTTGATATTTAGAAACAACTCAAGCAATCAATCAATGATGAATATCTCAAGTGTGTGTGTGATAACATGTGTAGCATGGATACAATCAAGGGTGAGCTCAACAATATCAAGATGTAAGCTCAAAGATAAAAGTTTGATGAATAAAAGGGCGACATACCTCTGTAGCGGTGAAATTGGTGAGACTAAAGCCACGGAAAAGACTTAGCTCATTTGTTTTAAATAGAGTTGCCACCGTGCTTTATTGTTTCCAAAAGGAATGAGAGAAAGAGCGAATAAAACCCACAGAAGTTTTTAAAATCAAAACTAATAAACTTATCACAGATTTGGGAAAGGGGGTTTGTTATATAAAGGGAAGGTTTTAAGCACCCCTCATATCCATGGTACTCCATGGGAACCTCTTTGAAAATGTTATTGTTTTTGTGAACATCTTTTTGAAAAGCATATGTGAAATTGTTTAAAATAGAGGCTGGAAATGGGAAAAAAAGTTTTTAAAAGTGAGCTCGATAAGACATCACGTCTTAGGCCTACATACCCCTTTAAAGAAAAGGGAAGTCAGAGCTTTTGTAGTTCCCCTTAAAAGGAAAATAAAAGGGGGCCAAAGTGGCCAAAATCTTTTTGGGTGTTGAGCTTTAACAATACTCAACAGGTTTTTAAAAGGGTTAAGCTTTAACAATACTTAACAAGTTTTTAAAAGGTTAAGCTTTAACAATACTTAACAAGTTTAATAAAAAGGGACCAAGCTTTAACAATACAGGGTCAATGGACTAAGAGTAGTTTCACCGGGAATAGTTCTTCTCTTAGTACCAAGGTTTTAAAACAAAAAAGGTGGTTGAGCTTTAACAATACAAAACCAAATAAAAGGGACCAAGCTTTAGAAATACAAGGTCAATGGACTAAGAGTAGTTTCACCGGGCATAATTCTCCTCTTAGTACCAAGGGTTGAAAACACAAGGGTTTGGTTAAGCTTTAACAATACAAAACCATAAAACAAGTGAAAAGCTTTAACAATAATTTAACACAAAATAAAAGAGATTGAAAAAGAGTTTGAGTACCTTGACAACTTTAGTCAATACCATTCTCATTCCTTTGGATTTTCAACAAATAACTTAAGTAAACAATTAATGGATACCTCAAGTGTGTGTGTGATAACATGTGTCACAAAAGGACAAACAAGTAAGTATGATAATCAAAAATGGATAATAGGTACAAAACATAATTATAAACATCAACAAGTATATGTACAAAGGATAATGGTTAAGATAAACAAATAAGTACAAAACACAAGGATTGAAGTCAACAAGGATAAGTACAAAGTTAACAAGTTCATGGATAAGCAAGATTAACATGTTTTTGGATTAATGTTTTAAACCTAGGGTTTTTGAAGTTAAGGTTTGAAATTAGGGTTTTGGAATAAACACCTAAACCTAATTAATTTTAAATAATTAAATACCAAATTCTTAAAGAGAATTGGTTTAAGGGTACTTGGATAAGTCAAAGACATGATATCTTAACCCTAAACAAGTATTCACAAAAAGATACAAAGCTACTTTGAAGAAATATTCAAAAATAAAATGATTTTTTGATTGATTTTTAATACATAAAAGACTTGTTTCTGATTAATTTTTTAAATGATGAAATATTAAATATTTTTAAATTTTTTAATCATGATATGAAAATATACAAGATAAATGAACCACATAAAGAAGAACAAATTAAAAAGATTAATTTTACTATTTTTTATGATTTTTTGAAGTTTAGTTAGAAATGAAATAAAAATAGTGCTAAACAATAAGCTTTGGCCTTACTATGGTTTGAACCCAGGACCTTCACTATTGCAACACAAAACTTAACCACAGGGCCAAGCGCACGCGTTTGATCAATAGGCCCATTCAGTTCAATATGTGTGAAAACAAGTGAATGAGAATTGTAAAAAAAAATAAAATCAAAAGGTCTGGGGCGAGGGGGATTCAAACCCCAGACCTGTGGCATGAGAGGACTAAGAGCGCGCTGGTGACCAAGTGAGCTAAACGATGAATTCGTTTAATGCACGCCTTCCACTAAAAATAAAAGAAAAAAAGTTTTAAAAAATGAAAATGGAGCCAAACTCCGTCTTCTTCCTCACATTTAGCATCATAACAACAACAATGGCTGACAAAATCAAACTTCATCCATACTTAATCAATTTTAACAAAACAAAGCATTAACATAATCATCATGAAGATACGAATTTAACCACATAACTTTCAAGAATTAATTCAAACCACAACTCATGAATTTCTGGAAAATTACTAAGAACCCTAATTTTTCAAAATCTAATTAAATGATATACATTGTGAATAAATCAATGAAACCAATGGGCTTTTAACCCTTAAACAATTATAAACACAATGGTATTGAGTTTCAATCAAAATGATGAACTTAACAATGAGTTCAAGTTAAGAATCTTACCTCTGAAAGTGGAGGCCGATTCCTTGCTTAGAGGGGTTACAGAAGGATGCAAATGATCTGGATAGCTTCAATACTTTCCAATGAAGCGATCTGCGCACTTAAAATGATCTGCAAGTTGCTAGAACAACAAACCCGATGGTACCTACAAAACCAAAATGTTATGCATAGAACTCATAGTTCTAGGTGTTACAGTTGTTGTATGATGGATTGGAGAGCTTCTATATGTGATATAGAATGTATCTGAAGCAAAAGGCCTGAAAACGCACGAGCCAAATGAAGTTTCTCAGTTCATGGCTCAAAGGTGTATTTTAATGGAGGTTAAATGGTGTTTTTTGTGTGTGAGGTGTTTGGTAAGTGTTTGGAGATGATGGATAGCTTTTATAAGGTATATAGAAGGTGTTTGAAGGCCTAGTTTGATAGGTTTGTGTATGGTTTGAGTTTTGACAAGTTAAGACCTTAAATGGACCTTTAATGGAGTGAAAATGGCGATTTTTGGTTGGAGGGATTTTGAGAGGTTGTGGAAGTTTTGGATAGCTTCTAAATGGTATTTAGAAGTTGCTTGAAACCTTGGTTGACACCTAGAATCAATGGAACTCAGAATCACTGTGAAAGTGCAAAGATAAGGAAAATGAGAATTTCAAGTGATAGGTGACTTGGAGAATTCTGGTGTGTTTGATGCAAGAGGCAAGGGCCTCTATTTATAGGCACAATTTAGGGTTTGTGGAGGGAAAAATATTGGAGTTTTAAGTTCACATGTGAAGGATGTACCATCTTGCTTCTTTGTGAAGTTATGTGAATTTTGGTTTTCCATGGAAGGTACAAACTTTAAGCATGCTTGCAATGACTTTGATCTGCTCTTAGAGATCTTGCTTGTTGGATTTGAATTGCTTTTGGTGCAGAGGAGACACGGGGGAGGCTCAAGTAGAGTGGACTTTGCAAAAGCAATGCTTTTCTAGAATGGAAGTGTGGCCTTTATGCCATTAATGAAATGATCACTTGGATAATGTCTTAAACACTTGGATCATAGCTCAAAAGCAAGTGTAATCTACTGATTATGGTGCTTGGAACAAGTTAAAGAGGCTGCAAGCAAGGAATCTTTCAAAATTGAACAAGTTTGGTTCATAACTTCTTCATGTTCATACTTTAATTCAAGTGTTCATGGAGCCTTCTTCACAAAATCATATCTCATAGCTCAAGTGATGGATTTTCATGCTATTGATCTCTTTGGAAATCCCTTTCTACATAATTCAAGTCATTTGTTAAAATTTTTCTCAAACTCCTTTGGGATCATGGAGAAAAATGGCCATAAAGTTAGAAAAAATCTAAGTGAAAACACTTAAAATTTTTCTAAGTTTTTTAACATAATCTTGAAAATTCCTTATCCCTCAAAATAATAATTTTTTGAAGAAATGTTCAATGTGATGAGTTGTTTGTTTGATCATGATCTACAGCTTTCATGTTTGGAAATTTTTGAGTTTGTAGGCAAAATTTGGAGTTCCCGAAATTAGGTCAAATTCACTTAAAAACCCTAATTTTGACTTTTGTTGACTTTTTGATTCTTAATGAATTTTCTCTGGCCAAATGTCTTCAATAATCATGTGATGATGATTTGAATCCTCAAAAGTTCATAGTTGACCATTTTTCTCAAAAGTCAATGGTTAACCCACATAGTTAACTTTTTCCAAATGAACTGCAATTCATATGAATCAAGATCTCCTCTTCAAATGAATGATATGAATGGACTATAATGTTTATTTTGATGCCCTTGAATCATGGTTTGAGCCTTAGAGTCATGCCCTGATTAAAAGTCAACTCTCTAGTGGAATTAGGCCAAAACCCTAATTTGGGGCCTCAGGTGATCTTGAGAGTTTTTGATCTTGAATTGGTCTATCCTTGGACTTAGATATTGATGATAGAACCCTTTGAATCATAGGAGAATGTTGAACTTCCTTGTGGTCTTCAAAAAACCTAATTTGCTCAGTCACTTCTTGATCAGTCTCTTGTCTTAGGACAGAAGCAACAAACAATAATTTTTTGAATTTTGGGTTAGCAAATGATATATGCATGATGAGAATGATGATAATGATGATCCTACTATTTGGAATATGGTGGGATCTCAATGGTCAAAAATTGGGGTGCAACAAATTCCCCTATTTAAGTTCGTAATACCTGATGAGGGAAAGATGGATTCTTCGTTTCAGCATGGTAGGAGGGACTTAAATACAAAAGATATCACAATTTTGGACCCTGAGAGCCCACGTGAATGATATGATATGAATGCAAATATATATTTTTCATTTTATATGGAATGAACAACAATAATATCCCCTCCTTTAGACTAGGAGATCTATTGGGGATATACGATAAATAGTCCCTGGGACTTGGGAAATGAGCAATGCAACAGACTTTGGTAAATTCAGGATTCTCACAGAATGAACCAGGTGTAAATTTTAGCCTTTCTGACACAAAGGAAAGGTTATGGATTCAGACATAACATAACACCGAGTTATGGATTCTCACACAACAAGGTTAAAAGAGGTCCTGGACTCTCTCAGAACAAAAGGGGTCAATTACGGATTCTCGTAACGACAAAGATATGTTATGGATTCACACACAACGCATCAACAAGCTATGGGTTCACACATAACAAGGTAAATCTTCTCCATGGGCTGCTTTCACATGCTGGGGAAGGAAATTAATGGGCTTTCTCAATGAACTGTCTCATACGCTGAAGAGACTCACCATTCACAACGGAAATAACCAACTTTAACATGAACTGTCTTGACGCTGGAGAGACCAACCATTCATAATAATCTTCAACATGAACTGTCTCGATGCTGGAGAGACTAACCATTCATAATAATCTTCAACATGAACTGTCTCGACGCTAGAGAGACTAACCATTCATAATAGTCTTCAACATGAACTGTCTTGATGCTGGAGAGACCAACCATTCATAATAATCTTCAATTGCTTTGTAGAGACTGTCATCTTCTTTCGAGAAGGAAATCAGGGACTGTTGAAGCGGTAAAGCGGAAAAAAGGTAATATGTATTATTTATTACCGGGTGATATAGGTTATATCGTATTATAGTCCATAGAGATTGGTAGAGAAAAACTGCCGTTCGACTATCTCACGTTCTAAGTTTCATGATTGGGTGCAAAAGTGTAAATGCGGGAAAAATAAATAAAAGCAAATAAACAATCTTAATAGTCTAAGAGAAATAGTATTGGAATTTCATTTTGTTCTACCCGTCGAATACTTAAATTTGAAGATCTTATCGCATCACACTCACAATACACATCAAAATCACCAGGCATCATTCAAGATGCCACATCAGTGTCCATGTCTGAAACACCGACGAAAGCTCAACCGTTCTATTTACATCAGCGATTTCTCAACCAAAACAAACAACTCGGAGGCATTAAAGTCGATACCCACTACGA
The DNA here is from genome assembly GCF_029867415.1 of Vicia villosa. Classification (NCBI taxonomy): domain Eukaryota; kingdom Viridiplantae; phylum Streptophyta; class Magnoliopsida; order Fabales; family Fabaceae; genus Vicia; species Vicia villosa. The sequence goes on along the minus strand of NW_026705106.1, from coordinate 346,904 downwards.
TTATTAGCCCTAAACCCATGTTTGAAATCTAGAAACTAACACATATCATTCCTAATCAAGATCTAAGATGTCCATGTCTGAAACAACACAAACCCGAAACATTTAAGCGAAAAGATCAAGAACAACACCAATGAAGATTTGTAAAGCAAATATATAAACGATCCCAAAATCAAAAAATGTACATACAATAAGAGTAGAAATATACTTACAAAATCCACCACTGGAATGAAACATAGGGAAGAAAGAAGATGAACCAGAAACTCTAACCGTGTCAAGGCAATCGAGACAAATCCATAGCCAATCCACATGATGTAGCACCCAATGGTGTTGCCTAAGCCTCTAAACTATCAAAAATGGATTAGAGCTCAACTTTGTCAAAGAAGAGATGATAAAACCTAAGAAAATATGATTTTACAACATATATACAATTCTGGACTCACAGACCTTGCTAAGCCAGACAGATCTCACTAAGCGAGCTTTCACTAATCCGTACACTATTCACAGATATTTTACACTAAACGACAAAAAATGATCTGGCTAAGCGAGCTATATCTGGCTAAGCGAGATATATCTGGCTAAGCGAGCTTGCGAAGCTTTAGTTACTGACAGAGGAACAAAAACTAGGCCATAGCGCGCTAAAATTTGTGCTTAGCGAGTTTGACAAAACTTTGGCTCTTTATTTCTTCAAAATGCGCATCCAGAGCCGTGTCTTCGACACTTTAATACTTGAAACTCCAAATACGCAATAATACCTACAAAAAGACATTAAAACTATCAAACGGTACACAATTACACAAAAATACTATTATCCGTAAAGTAAACGTATTTACAAACAAATCGACGTTTATTCAAACGATATTGTCAAAAAGAATAGATAAGTGCAACAAAACTTATACACAAAAAGAGATACAATTTGCACTTATCAAACTCTCCCCAACTTATTTCATTGTTTGTTCTCAAACAATGGTCACTCGAACAATGAAGAAACAAAACAAAAATCAAAGAATCATGAATCAACAAGTTTTGAAAAACGAAAATAATTGCACGGATCAAAATTGAGAAACGTACAAGTCAAAGAAATTGTAAGTATAAAATGCGCCTAAGAGGGGGGTGAATTAGGTTCTTAAGATTTATATCGATTTTCTTGAGATATGTGGATTATTTTTCTGGTTTATGGTAAGGTTATGGAAAGAGTAAAAAGAAGAAAAATAAACGACACAACGATATATACTGGTTCCCCTCACAATCCGAGAGTACTCCAGTTCCCTTTCACAAGAAAGAGATTTCACTATACTTAGAATGATTGTACAAGCCTATCCACACCAAATTTGATGCTTTACTATCTAACCTATAGAAAGACCAAAGGCTCTTAAAACCTTTAAGATCTTTAACACTAAGTGCAAGAAGAGCAATCCTCTTCAATGCACACACTTACTTCCAACAATCCTGGAAAATAAGTAAGCAACAATATGTTTGAGTAATTACAAGAGTTTTTGAAGATGAATAATATATCAATCACTTGATTGATCTTCCCTTTCAAGCACGCAATTCCTTTAATGAAAAAAACAAGTGTTCAATGGATGTATGATATGAAACTTTGGTATTTTGAGTGAAGGATATATGCACAAAGTTTCAATGGAAATGAAGTATAGACACTTGGTAATTTTTGTGAAAGATATGGACACTTGAATTGTTTGAATTATATGAATGAAAGAGGTAAAGAACAAATTCTAAAAAACTGAATTAATAGCCTCTAAGACACCCCTACAAAAGGTTATTATGTATGGAAGGATGCAAGGATAAAAGGTGAAGAGGTACCATTTGAAGAAATGAAGAAATTCAGAATTTTTCAAAATTTTCACGTGGGAACCGGTTCCCTTAATCCAGAACCCGGGTTCTCTATATGCAACGTTTTAAAATTTTGAAAAAAATAACTGGGGAACCGGTTCCCAGAATGTGGAACTCGGTTCCTGGACATGAGGAGGCAAAATAATGTGGCAGGGGGTTCTGGGAACCGATTCCTCCAAACTGGAACTCGGTTCCCATATGTGAAAAACTCCAAAATCATATTTTTAAAGGTTTGAAAGAGTTTCTAATGTTTTGTAAAGTTTATGGGACATGTATGGATGTTTGAAAACACTTGTTTATGCATTAAGAGACTTGTATGCCATATACCTTAATATCTTTGATCAATCAAGTTTAAGCTCCTTTTGGAATACTTGAATCTTGTGCTTTCATGTGTATTGATCCATTCCTTTTGCAATTGAGATCTTGTCTTCATCAAAACAAAGTTGTAGAAAGATTGTCTTCACAGAATTTACTTACCACTATCCTACAACGATAACATAATCACAAAACAAAGACTAAATACAAAAATTATGCCAAACATTCTAAAACAACACAAGTTCACTCAGGAATCACACCTAGAAAAACAATCATCGGTAGATGAAAAACACACAAAATAAGGTACTTTCACTCACACACAATCTTGTAAACAAAAGATACAATTATGCATTCATCCAAAATTTCTCATTGAAAATACAAAGGCAAGAATCACAAGGACTTAGAGGGTTGTAATTTGGCTTGGTCAACAAACAAGGGATAAGTCCTAAAGCTAATCGAAACAAAAACTTGCCTAAACCTAAGGGAGTAATTACTTCCACAAAGTTTCAAACAATTAAATTTCAATCAAACTTCTACATCAACCCAAAATTTCTCAAACCAATCACAAAATTATTAACACAACTAGAGCGAAAATTAGAGCGAAAATTTCTCAAACCAATCACAAAATTTCTTCATTAACACAAAATTAGAGCGAATCATCGATAAAGGGAGAGATGAGAGGATATAAAGCGTAGACGGGAGCGTGTTTATGGTGGTTTCCAAAGGTTTGATCGGAGAACAAGGGAACCGCCGCGCCGTTCTTGCATTTGAGAGAGGGAGAGTCAGAGTTGTAGTAACCAATAATATAACCACAATGAACTAAATAATAGTAAACACAAATCTAAAAAGTATATATAAATATTGGTATAGTACAAAAACTTTTATAAATTCAGATGTTTCCAAAAAAGATGTAATTACTTAAAGAGAATCTCACAACTAAAAAATACAAATAAATTACATGAAAGAGTTTACCAAACTCTATTTGACATGGAAGGGTTTAGATGGTTGAGAAACTATACACCAATTCCAATTGACTTGTTTAGAATAGGATGAGAGTAAATAATGTTAGAACAAGATTGAGAATCTATGTTCAGAATCTAGTTTTGATGATAACAAGCATATATTTTGTGAGTAACAATTTTATGACTAATGGATTCATTTAGTGTGAAGGTATTATGCTTATACAGGTTGCATCAGAATCACAAAAATTATATCAGAAACTGAATCAGATATGAAAGAAGAATCAAACATTCAGAAGATGGAAGAAAGCTAAAAAGTCATCATATCAAATAAAGCCTCAATCAGAAGGTACATCAGAAGCTGCAAGGAAGATCATTACTAGAAACTTTGCAAACATCAGAAGATCACGCAAGTATAAAGATCAGAAGTTATGAAGTTACAAGTTCTGAAGACTACGATACAGTGACATATAAAATACAAACATCAGTAGAAGTCACGGACAAGCCAGTGAAGATTCTACAACTCAGCATACAGAATCAAATAAAATATAAAGAGCCTAGAATCAAAGGAGAGCCGTTAGAAACATCATCACGTGCAAAACGGTTACAACATTTACAAGGAACAACTCTCGAGGTTGAAAGAAGAATCAAGCTACATGCAACACATTGAAGAAAGAAAAACTAGAGTAGCATGCCAACTGACATCAGGATAAGGTTCTGCCATGGACACATGCAGCCAATCAATATAAAGCTTTCAAAGCAATATTCAAACAAAAGTGCAACAACTACATTCCAACGGTAATCACTTATCAAGCTATAAATAGAATCAAACTTCAAACTTGAATATATGGTGTGGTATCCATCTATCCATCAAAATGAAGAGTGAGTGATCATCCTTCCCTTGTATGGATCCGGAGAGAAAAAGAGAATATCCAGTAAGGATCATCCATGAAGAAAGGATCAAGAGTGCAATGAAAGGAAAGCACCAAGTGTGTGTGTCAAATATGAGCATCAAGTAAATGTAGAAAACAGGCACTAAATGTAATTTCAGAATGTGTGCATCAAGAGTTTATCCAATGAACACCAAAAAGAGCTTTAAGTGCAAATCCAATGTGTATCCATGGTGCAACTACATAGTACAGCAAAAAGAGAAATCTTGAGAAGAAAATTATAGAAGAATAAAGCTGAGCAGCTGAAGCACGACATTATAAAAAAACTATGAAAAACCTGCTTCAGAAGTTCCACAAGAGGCAACACATACTCAGTATGTGATAATCCACTATGTTGTTATACACAAACCACATTCCTAAAACAAGTGAAAAAGAAATCTCTGCTGTTAAGCAGTATCCTCCATTGGAGTAAGAAGAAATCCATTAAATACTTGATCAACTGTAACTAGCTTCATGATCAGTATTCAAGATGAAGATCAAAACAAGAAGCAATCTTACAAGAAGCTGCTGCTCTTTATCTGCTTATCCAAAGAAGAAGATCTTCCGAAAGTTCAAGAATAAAAAGACTAAAAGTTTATTTGTTATTCTTGTATTTAAATGTAAAACACATAGAGTTGTTGCTCGTAGTGTGTTATATCTTAAAAACTTCTGATAGGATTGTTTAGGCTCCAGAAGTGACTTCTAGTCAGCGAGTCGTAAACATATGTATTGAAAATAGGAGACCATCTTCTTAATTATGAAGCACACCTGTAATCTCCAGAAGATAGATGAACGTTATATCCTGATCGGTAAAATAGCAAGTGTACTATTTTGCCTCTGTAGTAATAAAGGGAAAATTCCCCGAATATCGATCTCAAGGACTGCGTGATATTATAGAGTTAGTAGGAATTCAATTAAACAAAAAGCCTTGGGGTTTTGGTTTTTATGAGTACGAATTAAATTGCATATAAACTTAAAAAGGTTGATTTAGCCAAATATGAGTAACATGCTAGGGTAGGTGTGTGCATTAACATGTAACAATTCTGAACCCTTGTTTCATTAACAAAATTCAAGTTATCAATTACCGGTTCTTAAGGGTATTTTCTCCTAAGTCCTTAGTGGGAAAACCTTTGAACATTGAAATCCTAATCCCAAAGTCCTTCGAAATTAGTGATCAAATCAAGTATTATTATAATCAAGAACAATCCGGTTACTATAGGGTATCCCTAGCCCTAGGTGATATCTACTAAAGTATAATGGTATAAAAACCCTAACAATGGATGTCAATCCTAATTGTCAGTCATAAATCAATCCAGTTGGTCCGACGAGGAAAGCATTAAAAACCTTATACCATTAAATTGAACATGAAAGAGAAATATGTTATTGAAATTCGGAATTCAAAATCATCACAAATGTTAATCAGGGACACCCCCTAGCATTGGGGGGTTTAGCTACTCATATCATCCAAAGAAATTACAAAGATATCCTATAAAGACATTACAATAGAGATGATGAACTTTGATCTTCAATGGCTTCCGCTCATGAGAGTTCTCTGTTCTTCTCCAATTGCATAGGCTTCCTTTCTCAATCCTCCAATTCTTCGTGTTGCAAAAAGATCCCTAATTTATCTTGAAAACCCTCCTAAATAGTGCAGACTCACTTAAGTTGGTTGGAAATCCCAAAAACACCCCTGCAGGCCAACCACTGAACTAAATAATAAAAATCACTCAAATCAGCGTCACCACCCAACACGGGCCGTGTTGAGCAACACGGGCACCCGTGTTGGCCCTCTGTTATTTATTTTTCATTCTTTAAGTCCCAGGCCTAGCAACACGGGCCGTGTTGAGCAACACGGGCATCCGTGTTGCACCCCTGTTTTTCCTTTCTCTCAAACTTCGCTCATAGCTCTCTTCCTGACACGGCCTGTGTTGAGCAACACAGCCACCCGTGTCAGGCCTCCTGAAACATATTTTCTGAACTTCCTCGATACTCCGAGTTTTGCACTGATTTACTCCGATTTCTCCATATCATTCTGAAAACATTAAAACATACAACCAAAGCATAAAATGACGAATAAAGAAATAAAACACTCAATAACATAACTTAAAAATACTTAAAAACAACGGAAAATATATGTGTGAAAACCACTGATCAAACTCCCCCAAACTTAAACCGTTGCTTGACCTCAAGAGACAATTACAAAAGTTAATGACCTTCAAAGCACACGGTGTTCATACGTGAGATATCCGTCTGTATTGATCAAGAAACAGTTTGTTCGGCATTCACATGACGCGACGAGTTTCTGTTACCACTTTAAACCTCAATCTCCCGTTTCGGATACCTCTCCAACTATGCTTTGCACTTAAGTCTCTTTCCGATTTTCCTCCTCTTTCATTCGGACAATCATATTAAGGCACTTCATTTCTTCTAATAATCATCACTTGCATGAGACGAATCAAGGCTTCTGGTTTTCTTTTCCTGGCACCAAACTAGCAGCATTGGCTACTTTTTATTCCCGATGAAATTTTCAAACTTTGCAGTTATATATTGTCCTTTTGGACGACGTTTGGGGATCAATCTCCTTTGGGCTGAATAACCGGGTGAGGGTTACCCAACTTAGCGAGCCGATTGCCTTTTACCTCCTTTTCATCATTTGGTTGCCAACTTTATATCTTTTTTTTTCTCAACCAGTCGTCATGCAAGTGAATTTGAATTCTGCCAGACTGTATCGATAAACTACTCGAGAAGTACTTCTCAGGAGACAAGTACTATGGTGCAAATCTACACGTTAGACTCGTATCTCTTTTAGGGAACCAAGGGTGTTTAAAAAACCTCTTCTTGTCACATTATTCTGAACTTTCTGTCCTCAAACAATCCTCGCTTTATCTCTATATACTATTCCCGATCGCTCTTTAAGATCAAAACTCTTCAACAAAAATTAAAATTTCGGTCAAAATTTGGGCAGAATTCACTTTATGGTTTCACATCATACCAATAACATAAAAATAACATAAAAATTAAAATGCAAAGAGAAGAGACTCCCCCAAACTTGAACTAAACATTGGCCTCAATGTTTCAGAACGAGCCTGAGAGAGGTGACTCACAGAGGGTAATGCACTCTAATGATCACTTCCAAGCTTTCACCAGAGACGTCCTCTTTTATTTCCTGAAAATAAAATAAACAAACAGAGAAATTAATTATTAAAACTGTGGGTTGCCTCCCACGAAGCGCTTCGTTTAACGTCGCATAGCTCGACGGTCCATTACCCTTTATTATGGAGGGTATTTCCTTTTCCACACCTTGTTGCTTTTCACTTTTGCAACCACGAACTCATGAAGATGAAAAGCGTGGCTAACTTCTCTCTTCAATTTGCTTCCCACATTCTTCTTGACTTCCTTCGCTTTCTTATGACTTTTGACATCTACATAAGTTGGTTCCACCCGAGAGGCTATGCTTGTCACTTTTTCTTGGAGATTTCTAGGATTTTTGTCTTCTTTTTCACCTTCTGTCATACCAGCTGAAGTTTTCTCATTCATACCTGCCCTATTTTTCTTAACTCCTAACATCTTCAAGGTTACTTCTTCATCAAATGATTTTAGCGTTAGTGTCTCTTTTTCAATGTCGAGGTTGCAGCAGCCTGTCGACAAAAATGGTCTCCCAAGAAGGATAGGAGTTTCTTCGTCTTCCGGAATATCCATGATGTGGAAGTCAACAGGGAATACAAACTTATCAACTTCCACTAGTACATCTTCAGCTACCCCATAGGATTTCTTGACGCTGTGATCAGCGAACCTTAACTGTGTCTTACTTTCACTAATCTTTTCTAATTCAAGCTTTTTGAAAATGGACAAAGGCATTAAAATCACACTAGACCCAAAATCGAGGAGTACCTTTTTGAATGCTATATTCTTGATAGTGCATGGTATCGCCATCGCCCCAGGGTCTTTCCTCTTTATCGGGATCTTTCTTGCTGTCGAGACTATACCACACTTCTCGGTTACAATTTTTTGCTCTCCTCTTAGTGATCTCTTTTTCGCCAACACCTCCTTCATAATTTTTTTATACAAAGGCATGTGTTCAAGTGCTTCAAAGAATGGTAGATTTACCTCTAACTTTTTGAACAATTTCGTGAACTTTTCAAAGTCTTTCTCTCTTGAAACCTTCTTTGTCACTCTGGAGGGGAAAGGTAGTTTTATCACCGGTTCAACGTCTTTCTTATTTTTTTCTTCAATTGGTTTAACCGGTGGTACCACAACTTCTGGCTCTTTTGGATTCTCTCTTATTTCCAAATCCACCTCTATTACCATGGGGTCATCTATTTCCTCTTTTTCTTTTTCTTTTTCAGATTCTGCTACTCTCCTACTTCTTGTAGTAACAACATTAATCTTCTCTTGGTCTTTCTGATTTTTCACAGTTGAGCTCGAAAGGGTACCTTGTGCCTGTAGAGTGAGATGCTGTGCTATCTGCCCCACTTGAACTTCCAGATTTTTAATTGAGGCCGAAGTGTTTCTGTGGTTGTTTCTTGTTTCTTCTTGGAACTGAGAACACTGCCTAGCTAATCTTTCAATTGCCACTTCCCACTCTGCCTTCTGGGTACCTTGTTGTTGTTGATCTTTCCAAGCAAAATTTGGATGATGCTTCCATCCTGGATTATAGGTGTTAGAATACGGATTGTTTTGCCTCAGGAATTTGATTTCTTCAATCTGCTTGGGAGTAGCAACACAGTGTACAGTTTGGTGAGGGCCATTACAAATTTCACAGCTGACAGGTTGATCTTGCTGCACTTGAGCCACTTGTTGTGTACCTATATTCATAGCCTTCAATTTCTTTTCAACTTCTGCAGCTATCGCATCTTCAACCCGAATTTTAGAAGTCTCCAACTTCAGATCAATTATTCCCTCAGGTTTGTTAGTACACCTGTCATACAACTCTAGATGCTCATTTGCAGCTATCGCTTCAATGATCTTCCTAATACCAGTGGCTGTTGAGAAATTAGTTGAGCCACCGGCTGCAGTATCGATCAACTGCTTTGTCTTTATTTTGAGCCCATTAACAAATACTTGCATCTGTTCAGTATGATCCATGTTATGAGTTGGGCATGCTACGAGGATCCTCTTGAATCTTTTGTAGGCATCTCCCAAAGGTTCACCCTCTTTCTGCTTAAAGTTCAGAATTTCATACCTTTTTCGTAGAAAGACTGACGCTGGAAAATACTCATTCAAGAAGGCCTTTTCCATCTCTTCCCACGATGTGATACTGCCCGCTGGGAGGGAATAGAACCACTCTTCTGCCTCTTCGGCTAAGGTGAAAGGAAACATCCTTAGCTTCTTGGCTTCTTTAGTATGACCATCAATTTTCAGAGTGGTGCACATGGTCAAAAATCTTTGCAAGTGCTTGTTTGCATCTTCATTAACCTTTCCGGTGAAAGACTTTCTTTCGAGCTGAGTGATGGTGCTTGGATGCAATTGAAAATTAGGAACATTCACCGGTTGGTTGACAATTGTTAGTCTCCCACCCGGTGTATTCACAACACCATAGTCTCCGAGGAGCCTTTCTTGAGGTTCCCCCATAACTGTCTCTGTCTCTGACTCTGTATCTGAATTTGACCCTGTATTTGAATGACCAGAATGATCTGAAGCTTCTTCCTCTTTTTCTGGTTCTTGAATTACGAGTTCTATGGTTGACTCTGCCAGTCTTGCTTGTTTAGCTTTTCTAAGCCTAGCGTGCAAAGATCTTTCAGGTTCTGCGTCAAAAGATAAATCAGCTGAGGACTTTCCTCACATACAAGGATTAGAGCAGATTAGTTATAATTGAACAAAAATAAAATAATTTTTTTTTTTAGAAAATAAAATTTTAGTCGCAGAGCAACAAAATTCTAATTGAAATAAATCTAAAAACTCTATAATCTTCGGCAGTCCCCGGCAACGGCGCCAAAAAATTGATCGGTAAAATAGCAAGTGTACTATTTTGCCTCTGTAGTAATAAAGGGAAAATTCCCCGAATATCGATCTCAAGGACTGCGTGATATTATAGAGTTAGTAGGAATTCAATTAAACAAAAAGCCTTGGGGTTTTGGTTTTTATGAGTACGAATTAAATTGCAAATAAACTTAAAAAGGTTGATTTAGCCAAATATGAGTAACATGCCAGGGTAGGTGTGTGCATTAACATGTAACAATTCTGAACCCTTGTTTCATTAACAAAATTCAACTTATCAATTACCGATTCTTAAGGGTATTTGCTCCTAAGTCCTTAGTGGGCAAACCTTTGAACATTGAAATCCTAATCCCAAAGTCCTTCGAAATTAGTGATCAAATCAAGTATTATTATAATCAAGAACAATCCGGTTACTATAGGGTATCCCTAGTCCTAGGTGATATCTACTATAGTATAATGGTATAAAAACCCTAACAATGGATGTCAATCCTAATTGTCAGTCATAAATCAATCCAGTTGGTCCGACGAGGAAAGCATTAAAAACCTTATACCATTAAATTGAACATGAAAGAGAAATATGTTATTGAAATTCGGAATTCAAAATCATCACAAATGTTAATCAGGGACACCCCCTAGCATTGGGGGGTTTAGCTACTCATATCATCCAAAGAAATTACAAAGATATCAAATAAAGACATTACAATAGAGATGATGAACTTTGATCTTCAATGGCTTCCGCTCATGAGAGTTCTCTGTTCTTCTCCAATTGCATAGGCTTCCTTTCTCAATCCTCCAATTCTTCGTGTTGCAAAAAGATCCCTAATTCATCTTGAAAACCCTCCTAAATAGTGCAGACTCACTTAAGTTGTTTGGAAATCCCAAAAACACCCTTGCAGGCCAACCACTGAACTAAATAATAAAAATCACTGAAATCAGCGTCACCACCCAACACGGGCCGTGTTGAGCAACACGGGCACCCGTGTTGGCCCTCTGTTATTTATTTTTCATTCTTTAAGTCCCAGGCCTAGCAACACGGGCCGTGTTGAGCAACACGGGCACCCATGTTGCACCCCTGTTTTTCCTTTCTCTCAAACTTCGCTCACAACTCTCTTCCTGACACGGCCCGTGTTGAGAAACACGGCCACCCGTGTCAGGCCTCCTGAAACATGTTTTCTGAACTTCCTCGAAACTCCGAGTTTTGCACTGATTTACTCCGATTTCTCCATATCAGTCTGAAAACATTAAAACATACAACCAAAGCATAAAATGACGAATAAAGAAATAAAACACTTAATAACATAACTTAAAAATACTTAAAAACAACGGAAAATATATGTGTGAAAACCACTGATCATATCCAGATGGGATCATTGAACGGTTTATCATCTAAGGTTAGTCACAGTGGTTTGCTGTGCAGGGTTAGTCACAACAGGTTGGTTGTGCAGGGTTAGTCACAACAGGTTGGTTGTGCAGGGTTAGTCACAGCGGGTAGACTGTGCAGGGTTCCTGAGTCAATGAACGTTATATCTCATGGAGATCACTAAAGAGGTCATTGTTCAGATGGTTAGTCACAGTAGTTGGCTGTGTAGATTGTTGGTCACGACGGAGGTTCATGCGGTTGTAATCATGAATTGGTTATAGTGGATTAAGACCTCTGTTGAGAGGCAAATCACCTGAAGAAGGTGGACTGGAGGTAGCCTTATTCAGAAGGTGAACCTAGATAAAAATGAATTTGTCTTTTACTTTGTGCTCTATTCATTTTAACTTAGAACATTCAAACTGAAGTTCTGCAGAACTGTACTGAACAAGTCAGAAGTTCTGATATCCTTTAGAAGTTAAAATGAACATCTTATTGGTTATGAAGTTCTACATCTTCATGCTTCCTCAACATCAAAGCATAATCCAATAGATGATTAAATGAAATAAAGAAAAGACGTTAAAGAAAAAGAAAGGGAATTTTAATTGATAAAGAACACAATTCAATCCCCCCTTTCTTGTGTTTTTCTCCACCTTCAAATAATTCTGAAAAGTCTAGTAATCAGGTAGTCGATGTCTTATCGGATGTTATGTCATCCACTACTGAACAGATAATTACTTTTAGCAGTAAGTCAATAAAAGCAGTAAAGAACACAGGGAATTGTTTACCCAGTTCGGTGTACAATAACACCTACTCTGGGGGCTACCAAGCCAGGGAGGAAATCTATTATAAGTAGTGTTAATTCAGAGTTAAACTACCAGTTTACCCTCCTCACTTAAGACCTACCCAATGCAATTTCAATCTAGTTCTAGACCCGAGTTCCTACTCACTCCCCCTCAATCACAACAGTGATAACAAACAGAAAACTATGAAAAACAAATTGAAGACACACTCCAAACTAATCTCGATCTTGCTTAAAAGCTTCAATCAAGAGACATAGCACTTATGCTTAAAAGCTTAGAGTGACACACCAAATTACAACTCAAAAAACACCCTACTCCAATACAATTATCAAAGAGATAATTGTTTGGCTCACAATAAAACACTAACAAAAACGCATGTGAAAGTAAACCACAATGCACATAATTCTTCACGCAAAAATCTCCACTTCTAAAAGTAGGATTAGAAATCTTCTTATAGGCACCACTTGGGCCTTGGGCCTTCCAAACATAAATTAGGGTTAACCAAGTTAACCTAATTTCCACATAATCAGGGTGTTAACACATATGTTGTAGACGAGATCTTCTACTGATAACCATTCAGCAAAATATGTGGTTTCTTAAAATATAGCCTGAGATAAATAAGGAAACATAATAGCTAAATATAACAGCCACTGCTGTCAAATACTGATGTCATGACATCGAGCATGACATATAACTAAATCCTGTATTAGCTTAAACATAAACAACCTGCACATCATTACACATAGCATGTCATGACATTAGTCAAGACATCATAACACACAGGAATATTTTACCACAAAATGCAGCCAATTTGAAAACATCTTCAAATTCAAAGTTCGATTGACGCACAAAATTACCATTATCACTCTAATCAAAGTGAGACACAATCAAAATCATTGAAAATTTGTGTAAGAACATAACAAAAAAACATAACAAACGAGGAATGCAATTTTCAATTAGACTTCATTCAAATATCTATTGCATTCAATTTGCAAATAGCCAGCAACATTAAAACCAATAACGTAGAAAATATAAACAGCGTTAGCATCATCAAAACTTCAACGTAACAAAAAAAGTTAGCAACACTAAAACTAAAATCTAAAATCCTGAAAAAAACTAAAACCAACAGCAATATCAACACTCGTGTCGGGGTTAGAAGGACTAGAGTTGGTGTCTGGGTTTGTAAACAATCAAAGTTGAATAGTGTTGTAATGATTTTGTAGAATAGTTGGTTTTAGGTGAATAAGTGGTGTGTCTCTCACGAAGGTACATAATCCTCAACTTTGTATGAATGCTCCTAGTAACTCTCCCAACAAATGATATCTTGAGTTTTGGTTCGAGAAAGGGACCGACTAACTTGTATCAAATTGCCCAAGAAGAGGTGTCTCGTTGTCCAAGAAGAGGTAACAACGGTACAAGTGTGAGGAGGAGTATTGTGGACTCACACTTGAGGAGGAGTGTTAGAATAATAATGAAGTGTGAGTAAGTGGAAAATAGTTCCGCATTGGATAGAAATGTGGTGAGTTGAGAATATATAAGTTGGAAGAATCTACTCACATATTACCTTAAAGTTTTAGGTGGATAAGTGTGATATGTCTTTCGCAAAGGTGGATAATCGTCAACTTTATATCAATGTTGTTGTATTGGGTTGGATTGAACTCCCATCAATATTAGGCTTTTAAAAATTTTAAATTGTGATATACAAATTCTTGTGGTGAATGTATAGTTAATGCATATATGCTGTACTAGTACCATACTTGCAGTTGAACAGTGGTGTCAGGGCATAGTTAATGTTTTTGCTGAAATATTGCTGCTGAATTTTTCATATATAATCAATGACCATGTGCCTCTCATTAATCATACATTTTTCTCTATTTGCTGGCATATAGATTTTATTCACAAATCATTTACAAGATCAATGTTTTTTCATCATTAATTGTATTGATTTTCTAGAATACACATACTCTTTGTAATTGGTTTATTTTATTTAAAAAATCAATGTATCATTTTAAAAGTTATATATAAAACCAATAATAAAACATATATTTTTTAATTAAATGATACTGATATTCCTCAACCATACAACATATATCTGCTTTAAGACTCAGAAAGCATATGAATATATATTATATACTAAAATTTCACAAGCACACATGATACATCATTACAACTATGTTGCATTTGTCAATAGCTGCATATATGATACAAACACCATTACATCTATAATTTTATAATGATTATACATAACAAAACAAGACTATATAAAAGTCTATTGCTCCCTATAAACTTTATTACTAAAGTGATTATTCTTCATCACTTGAACAAACATGATTAATTAAGGTATTCCAATGATAGGAACAAAAGGAACATAATAGCTACTTGGTGCCAAACCCCATGCTGGAGGAAGAGGAAGGTCAACAGTTTTGGATGAACCAACAGGTTTTGCAGCCTTACAATTTGTGTTTTTAGGGCATGATATCATGAAACTAAGAGGAGTAGAGATGGTGTAGGTGTTTTGTTCTTTTCCTTTGGTGATTTGTGAAACTTGGTTTTGTTTTTTGGTGTAAAGCTGAGTTGGTCCACCAAGAAGTTTTGCCAAACAGTTTGTAGAAGTTATTGTATGACATGAGGGAAGGTTAGCCTTGAAGGAACCATCTTTTTCTGTTGCTGTTATAGCTAGGGTTTTGACACCTTCACACTTCACTGAGACCTTAATATCTGAAAATCATTGAAAGAGGACAACAGTCAAGTTAAAAGATACGTATATTATATGGAAAAAACCGTCTTTGAGGACATGCAAGACGGATTATCGCACAGACCCTAAAATTTATCATAATTAAACCATAGTTGATTAGGGCCTTACAGCATTTTGGCACATTTATACCGTAAGTAAAGAGAGTCTCTAGTTGTTTTTTCATGATTAAACTGCGACTAATCTATACATGGTCTCCAAAAACTCTGATTCTCCAAAAACTTTAAACCATAGCGAAATAGAGCCATAAAACTAATAATAAACATTTACTCAAACCAAGAAAATTATGAGATAGTGAGTTAGCACAAACCAGATAAATCGTAGTTGTGAGTGCAGTCAACACAAGAGACTTTTCCCTTTACTATTTGGCATGATGATAGGTCAAAACTAGCAAGAATTAATGCAAAGACAAGAGCTGTGATAACTTGAGTATAAGCCATGATTAATAAAGAAAGAAAAAGCTGATAAGCAGAAGAAAGAAATTGAAGAAAAGATGATAAGTGTGGAGCTTATAAATATACAAGCAGCAATAGACTGAATATGAGTATATTAAATATAGGGACCCTTTTGTATAATTTAGTTGTTGGTGTGATCAGATTGCAATAAAGATGCCTTTCAATAGATATTACTATTATCATGCATTGCATGAGGACTCACATTAATTGTTTGATAGGTCACACACAGTACATCTGTAAGCATTTACATATGATACTATATGCTTAGGAAATTTCAACCATATTGTTATATTGGTTGAAAATTGAATGTAGGATATTGTTGATAGGGAAATAACTGATATATACTTTGTGTTTAGGAAATTTAAACCATTGTTATATTTGTAGATATTTTGAATGTATGGTGTTGATGGGAAAGGAAAAACAAACACCTTTCTTTTTGGTTATATACATGTTTTTAAGCATAGTCTAAAATTTGTTTTCACATAAAGTAAATTTGAAATGAAAAATAAATAATATACACCGTCAGTGTAAAATGATTTTACACTCACAATCAATTAACGACATGTATTTATGATTTTACACTCACAACCAATCAACGACACGTATCCGACCAAGGTGAGAAAACCATTGTTAAAAATTGTTTAAGCATCCACAGAAGATGGCAGCGGCGAGAGGAAGTTTGATCCAACAGTGACCACAGTCTACAGCGGAGGTCGATGGCGGTTCTTAAGTCCGTTATGCTGAGTTTTTGGTTTTGGGGCACTTGCACGGATGAGCCAAATTCATTTTTTTTTGGCATGAATTGGATCTCAAGGGTTGCAACATTTAGAATTATAGTTATCTACTTATCTGTCACTTTTATTAGTGTGAAAGAATGAGGGAAGAGGAAGTAATCCTGTGAGAGAAATTTAGAGAGACTAGAGTAGAATTTTTTTAGGATTTATTGTTTTTGGAACTGGCAGACCTTTGTGATGTTTAAGAGAATTGGCAAACACCTCTAAATATTTTGAATTTGTGTGATTCATAAATTTAGAGTTGAAGAAATTGAAAAAAAAAATTTAGGTAGAAAATAGGGATTGAAGGCTATTTTTTTTATATCAACTTTTAATCTTTTGTAACGAATTTTGTATTAGAGTGAATCAGAGAGCTGATATCTCTACGAGAGTAGATCGATTTGATTGAACCTCGTATATAAATTATATGCATAATCATCTTTTATCTTTTTATTCCTCAGTTGGATTTGCTTACACTCTTGTAACGGCTTTTGAATTATAATGGACTAGATAGTTAATATATCTTCTAGAGTAGATTAGTTTGATTGAATTGTGTTGGAAACTTAACGTAAATTGAAAGGGTCATCCTATTTTTATTTGAGTTAATTTTAGTGGAATTAATTATTAATATTAATTAATTATTAATTAATAACGAGTCACTCATCAAAACCTAGTTTTGATTAACTAACTTCCTCCCACTATTTTCTCTCCACTCTCCCACTATTTTCTCACCACTTAGTTGAATCATTTACTTATTAATATGAGTCTTAAGCTTTTTGGTAACGTACGCCAGATTTCTAAATTTTGGAATCTTTCTTCTCTCTCTCTATTCTCTTCATCTCAGAATAATTTCTTTTTTCTTTATTTTTCGAGTGGCCTTGTGCGCCACAAACGTCTGAAATTGTTTCAGATACTACGAATGGCTTTTTAAACCATCTCTGAAGGTGTATCACTTTGACCGATTCTCACAAGTGCAAGTGACAATCGTAATTCCAAAGCGAGTTGTTTTATCCTGGAGGCGTTGTGTGTATTTTCGAGCTGCTTTGCATAATTTTGGCAGTACCACGCAACGTCTTAATAAAACGACCTAGTGCGCGACTCAGCCGATAATTTCCTCTGTGGCAATTTTTTTAAAACCGAAAAACAACAATTTTAAGACGTTTGCTGTAACTGCCATGTCGACTGAGGAAACTATAGGTAATACTGCGGCCGCTTCTGTGAATGACAAACCATTCAAGTTTGAGGGATCTAATTTCAAACGTTGGCAAGCTAAGATGAAATTTTTCTTAACTTTGAAAAAGGTTGCCCACATTCTGACTGAGGATATCCCTGTTGTTCCTTCTGGATCAACCGACCTAACTAATGGTAAGTCAACTGCTGAATCAGACGGAACTTCCAAAAAGTCTGATATAGACTCTGCTGCAAAAGCTAAATCTGTTGCAGATAACTTACAGCTCCGAAAAGAAATTTCCCTATGGCAAGAATTTGATTACATATGCAAAATCCACATTCTGAACAGTCTTGCTGATCACCTGTATGATTACTACAGTAATTACAAGACTGCCAAACAGGTTTGGGAAGCTCTGCAAAAGAAATATGACACTGAAGAAGTTGGTGCAAAGAAATATGCTGTAAGCCGCTACTTGAACTACAAAATGGTGGATGATAAGCCAGTGGAAGCTCAAAGCCACGAACTTCAGAAAATTTCTCATGAAATAATTACTGAAGGTATGCCTCTAAATGAACAATTTCAAATTGCTGTAATCACTAACAAACTGCCCCCTGGTTGGAAAGATTTCAAAAATGTGCTTTGCCCCAAAACAAAAGAATTTTTGATCGAGAGTCTGATTACTCGCTTCCGAATTGAAGAGGAAGCTCGGAAACAAGATCAGAAAGATGAAGTCTTAGTTGTTTCTAACAACAAAAAGAGATTTGGTGCGGTTCTGAAGCCTACTGGCAAACCACTAAAGAATCAGAACCGTAATGTTGTGAACCGAATTAAGAATGGGAATCCCTCTAGGGCCCCATCTGCTCCATTTGCCAGGCAGCAAACACCACCTCAAAGAAATGACGCTTCGGTTTTTACTTGCAACAATTGTGGAAAACCGAGTCATATGGCAAAAAAATATAAGAGCAGGCCTAAACCTGTTGTTGGCTCAAATGCTCAGATTAACATGACTGATGAGCCATTTGTTGCTATGATCACTGAAGTCACACACAGTTGGTGGAAGTGATGGTTGGTGGATAGACACTGGCGCCTCTCGTCATGTCTGTTATGATCGTGCTATGTTTAAGACATACACTAATGGTGAAGACAAGAAAATGTTGTTGGGAGATGCTCACACAACTAATGTTGCTGGAATTGGAGATGTTGAGCTGAAATTCACCTCAGGAAAGACTTTGATCTTGAAGGACGTCACACACGTTCCTGAAATTAGGAAGAATCTTGTTTCTGGTTTTCTTTTAAATAAGGCAGGGTTTAGTCAAACTATAGGGGCAGATTTGTACACCATCACTAAGAATGGTATTTTTGTTGGGAAAGGGTACGCCACTGATGACATGTTTAAGTTGAATGTTGATTTGAATAAAATTTCTCCTTCCTTTTACTCTTTGTGTGATTTTAATATTTGGCATGCTAGACTTTGTTACGTTAATAAGCGAGTTATTTCTAATGCAAGCGACTTAGGCTTAATTCCTAAATTAAATGTCAATGACACAAATAAATATGAATATTGTAGTCAAGCTAAAATAACTAAGACTTCGCATAAATCAATTATTAAAGAATCGGATCCCCTGGATCTTATACACTCTGATATATGTGAATTAGATTGAACTTTAACTAGAAATAATAAACGTTACTGTATCACTTTTATTGACGATTGCTCTGATTATACTTATGTATACTTAATGAAGAATAAAAGTGAAGCACTTGACATGTTTAAGATGTATGTAACTGAAATTTAGAATCAATTTAGTAAGAAGATTAAGAGAATCCGTAGTGATAGGGGAACTGGATAAGATTATGGGTTATTCAATAATTTTTATATTAAACATGGAATTGTACATGAAACGACTGCTCTATATTCTCCTGAAATTAATGGTAAAGCAGAAAGAAAGAATAGAACTCTTACTGAACTTGTTGTTGCAATTATAGTGAATTCTAGTGCTGCACCTCACTGATGGAGGGAAATTTTATTGACTGTTTTCTATGTCCTGAATAGAATACCCAAGTCTAAGAATAAGATCTCGCCTTATGAGATATTAAAGAAAAGACAACCAAAATTGTCTTATTTGAGAACTTGGGGTTGTCTGGCTTATGTCAGAATTCCGGATCCGAAACGAGTTAAACTCACTAGTAGAGCATACGAATGTGTATTCATTGGGTATGTAGCAAACAGTAAGGCATATAGGTTTTATGACCTAAATGCGAAAGTGATCATAGAATCAAATGATGTTGATTTCTATGAAGACAAATTTCCCTTCAAATCGAGAAATAGTGGGGGCACTCAATCGAGTCACGTTCCTATGATACGAAGCACAGAAAGCAATGACAATGTAGAAATAGAACTTCGACGAAGTAAAAGAGTAAGAGTCTCTAAATACTATGGGCCTGATTATGCGGCGTATAATGTAGAAGAAGATCCAATAAATCTTCAAGAAGCACTGTGATCTCTGGATGCAGATTTATGGCAAGAAGCTATTAATGATGAGATACATTCTCTGGAATCTAACAAGACTTGTCACTTAGTAGATTGCCTATAGGTTGAAAACCAATTGATTGTAAATGGGTTTTGAAAAAGAAACTAAAACTTGATGGAACTATTGATAAATACAAGGCCCGCCTTGTAGCCAAGGGTTTTAGACAAAGAGAAAATGTAGATTTCTTTGATAACTTCTCTACAGTCACTAGAATTACATCCATTAGGGTACTTATTTCAATTGCTTCTATTTATAACTTAATAGTACACCAAATGGATGTTATAACAGCTTTTTTAAATGGTGACTTAGAAGAAGAAATCTATATGGAACAACCGGAAGGTTTTGTGATCCATGGACAAGAAAACAAGGTCTGTAAGTTAGATAAGTCTCTATATGGACTAAAACAAGCTCCCAAGCAATGGCATGAAAATTTTGATAACCTAATGAAATTGAATGGGAACAAAGTGAATGAAAGTGACAAATGCGTTTATTACAAATCAGAGAATCGCATCTGCACTATCATATGTCTATATGTAGACGATCTACTCATATTTGGATCAAACATTCAGGTCGTTAATGCTATGAAATCATTGTTGTGCAAATACCTTTGATATGAAAGACCTCGGAGAAGCGAGTGTGATTCTTGGTATCAAGATCATGCAATCCGAACAAGGAATTTCTTTGGATCAATCTCACTATCTGGAGAAGATCTTAAAGAAATATAAATACTTTGACTGTAAGCCAACATGCACTCCATATGATCCAAGTGTGAAACTGTTTAAGAACACTGGAGAAAGTGTCAGACAATCCGAATATGTGAGCATCATTGGCAGTCTTAGATATGCCACGGACTGTACTAGACCTGACATTGCATATGTCACTGGATTATTATGCAGGTTTACGAGTAGGCCGAACAATGAGCACTGGAAAGCTATTGAGCGAGTCATGAGGTACCTTAAAAGGACCTTGGATCTCGGCCTATATTATAAGAAATTTCCTGCTGTACTAGAAGGGTATAGCGATGCAGATTGGATCACCTTATCGGATGATTCCAAAGCTACTAGTGGCTATATATTTAGTATAGCTGGAGGAGTTGTATCGTGGAAATCAAAGAAACAAACCATCCTAGCTCAATCTACAATGGAGTCTGAGATGATAGCACTAGCCACAGCTAGTGAAGAAGCAAGTCGGTAAAGATGCTTGCTATCTGAGATCCCATTATGGGAAAAACCAATGCCAGCTGTGTTGATCCACTGTGATAGTACCGCGGCTATTACAAAAATTGAGAACCATTATTATAATTGTAAAATACGTCAAATAAGAAGAAAGCACAATACCGTTAGAGACTGTATCTCTAAAGGAGGTGTAAGAGTGGATCATATATGCACTGATAAAAACTTAGCAGATCCTTTGACGAATGGATTAGCTAGAGAGAAAGTCCATAATAAATCCAAAAAGATGGGACTAATGCCTATACAGAAATGAGTTGCTCATGATGGTAACCCGACCTAAATGACTGGAGATCCCAAGAAATAGGTTCAATGGGGAATAACAAGTTGTGAGTAATATGTAGCGATCATGCTAGAGTAAATATGAGAAGCATGAATCCTAAAGTAATAAGAGGATGAGATAATAGAAACTCTTAATGAGATCTACACTCTGTATAAGGGAGTACTTAGGCTACAGGAGTACTCTTGATAGACTCATTGATAAACTCTTAATGTGTCACTCTTGTTAAATCGAAATCCTACTTGCTACGCAAAGGTTCAAGTCATATACACCTTTGCTTATGCACAATCTTAGAAACTTTTTGACGTTACTTTTAATATCACCTTTAATTTCAAGTGGGGGATTGTTAGAAACTTAACGTGAATTGAAAGGGTCATCCTATTTTTATGGGAGTTAATTTTTGTGGAATCAATTATTAATATTAAATAATTATTAATTAATAATGAGTCACTCATCAAAACCTAGTTTTGACTAAGTAACTTCCTCCCACTATTTTCTCCCCACTCTCCCACTATTTTCTCACCACTTAGTTGAATCATTTACTTATTAATATGAGTTTTAAGCTTTTTGGTAACGTACACCAGATTTTCAAATTTTGGAATCTCTCTTCTCCCTCTCTATTCTCTTCATCTCAAAATAATTTCTTTCTTCTTTATTTTTCGACTGGCCTTGTGCGCCATAAACGACTGAAATTGTTTCAGATACTACGAATGTTTTTTTAAACCATCTCTGAAGGTGTATCACTTCGAGCGATTCTCACAAGTGCAAGTGACAATCGTAATTCCAGAGCAAGTTGTTTTATCCTGGAGGTGTCGTGTGTATTTTCGAGCTACTTTGCATAATTATGGAAGTACCACGAAACGCCTTAAAGAAAGCGACCTAGTGTGCGACTCAGCCGATAATTTCCTCTGTGGCCATTTTTTTTAAAACAAAAAAACAACAAATTGGATAAACAAATTTTAAGTGTACTCGTCTTTTATCTTATTCTTTCTGGTTTTGATTTGCTTACACTATTTAGTAGGTTAACCAATTTTGCTTTAGACCATTTTTTGGTTTCCATTGCTCTTTATCCCACACATCAATATTTTTTGTGTTTTAACTTCGAATAATTTTGATTTCCCAACAAACAACGCCCACTGTGAGGTAAATAGGTTAAGTTTACTGGTGAGTGTCATGAGTTCTAAATGGAACATCAAGATGTTTTCTGGTTTGTCATACCCCAAAATTTGCCCATCATATTTCAAGAATATCCTGGCTCAAGCAATGAGAAACAAGCCTGACCATCTCTTTCCTAATCAATCAACCCACAGCTAGGGTTTTGCTTCTCTCAAAGTAAAATTAGGTTCTGACACCTCAAGTGGACTCCATGGCCTCTCATATTCTTTAAAGGATCCTCATGCCAATTTCAAGTCCTGATTCAAAAGATTGCTCACTCAACTGCTCAAATGGTCAACAGTCGACTAATTTGGTTTGAAAGTCAACTATGGTCAAATTACAGTCAAAACTCCTGATTTTTGGTCGACATCAACATCTTGAAGTAAAATTCATCATTTGATCAAGGTTTGATCATGATTCATCAAGAAAAGCTCCAAAATCATCCAAAAATCCTAAGTTTCTAAATTAGGGTTTTTAAGGAGAAAGTCAACCCAACTTTGACCAGCCATAACTTTCACATGGAACATCAGAAATTTCCCATTCAAAGCTCATTTTGAAGGAAATTGAATTCTCTACAACTTTGTCTCTCACAGGCCAAGTCTAAAAATGCTTCATTTCAGAGATATGGATCAAACGGTTATAGGTCATTTTTGAAAGTCAACAAAAATACCTTTTGGGTCAAAGCTCATAACTTGAACATGGTAAACTCAATTGAGATGAAACCAAAAGGAGGTTTTATAGGACATCTTGAGCTTTCTAAAATGGTCAAGAACACCTTGATATGATAAAAATTGAAGGAGATACGAGGCTCAGAATTTGGTCCATTCTCAAGAAAAACACAAAACCCTAATTGCACAATTTGCTGTTTTTGGACTATTGGGCCTAAAGAATGGATCCCAAACATGTCTATGGGCTTTATAAACGTCCTTAAATTAATTATTTTATTTTTATCACATTTATTTTATTTTTTTGAATTTTAAGTCATTTAAATATTAATAAATCATGTAAAATATGAAATAATTAGTTTAAATCAAAGATTAATGTTCCCAATCAAATCCAATCATCCAAATATGCTTATTTTGATGAAAATTCGTGGTAAATGTGATTGGAAAATATTGAATCAATATTGAGACAAAAATAGAAAGTTTTAATGCAAAATCTCAATCAAATTTGATTCCTTCCAATCACGTGATTATATGCCATTCCTATCACCCTAATTCACTCTAATATATATAGGGACCATGCTCATAACAAAGGGGGACGAAAATTAGAAGGGAATAATAGGGTTTCTAAGTTCCAACATTTCAAGAAGGCAAGGGCAAGCGTGATCTTCCAAAGCAGCCTCTCCCACTTGATTCAAAGCGTTGAATTGTACTTCTAGAAATCCCAGGATTGGTTCCCAACCATCTTCAAAGCCCGGAACGCATCAAATCGTGTTCTTCAAAAGGCATTATCGTGGTAAAACTTTTGGATCTGAACTCTTTAATTCAGGCAACATGGATAAATTATGTACGTATATTCACGTTTATATTGAGGTTTAGAATCGTTTTGAGCCATTGTTCATGAGTTTTAGGGCCGGTTTGGACGTTTGCCATAGTTAGGGCACAAAGCTCATGAAGATTCGTTTTCATAGCTATGTTTGTTATCTCTGAAAACTAACCGTTCCATTGAACTCGTGGCATGAAATTAAGTGGATCTGGGCAGCTTTGTTTCTTGTGCAAGTTTGATTTTGCAGGTTTTGAATCAAAGCCATGGAAGAAGAAGGACCTATGGAAAAATCCGCAGGTAAAACCGCATCAAATTTCAAAGGAAAATTGGCAAGTGCATGGGAGGAAGAAGATGAACAGTAGCGTTTCCCCATTCAAGACACGCGTGCTTTGCCCATTCGTTGGTCAGCAATTCCATGTTTCCCTGACGCGCGTGGCTCTCTAATAGAGGTCAGTCAACATTCTCCCTTGTTTCTCATTGGGTGAAGTGCGCAGAGTGGGGCCAGATTGGTGACTGTTTTCCATTTAAGTCAATACTTTATATTTAATATATCTGGGAGGAATTATTACAGATTAACTAATGCAGCACAATTGGAAATAAGTGGATGTTTGTAAACTCCATGACCTGGGTTCGATCCCAGGTGTTTGCAATGTTTTTTCTTCTCATTTATTTTCAAATCCAGCGCTGCTCATCTATGCCCGATTATTATGTACCTTCAGCGCATCGCCAGTAGATCATCATAGAAGCAGATCTAACACCCAGGAGAAGCTTCCTCACCATGGAACCTCACAGAGCCAACCACACTAGATCACAACACCAGGTTTCTTTTAATCTTTTTTAAAACTTTTATTACTTATTCCTTTTAATTGATTTTCACCCTTTTCTATTCTTTTATTTTTTATTTCTTATAAAAAAACTCCTTTAATTAATTCTTTATTTTTTTATAAAATTAACAAAATTTATTTTAATTAATAAAATTAAGTTTTTTTGTGTTTTTATTAAATAACTTTAATTAGAGAAATAATTAGTTTTTTTAGATTAATAATTTAACTTAGTTTGTAGGCTAACTAATTTAATTTTTAGGTCTATATTGTTTAATCTCGATTTTATTTTTAGGCTTGTTAAAATTAACTATAATCATAATTTTAGGTTTTCTCTTAACCTGTAAGATTTAAGATTTATCACCATGAACACCACAAATTGTTTTTAAACATTGATTTTCTTCAAACGCAATTCTCTTCTCACCCCATACTCTGTGATTGTCGCATGTGCCTTTATTTTAATTTTGCCTTATTATTATTTTGGGTTTATTTTATTATTCGCATTACTATTGCTTGTTATTATTATGTATCTGCCCCAAAGCCTTGTAAAAAGTTTTCTACCTTTCTGCCTTTAATTTCTGTTACCCTCAGGGTTTTATTGTAATAGCTTAGGTTTTTTACTTTCCGCCTTTAATTTCCCGCCCACAAGTGTTTATTGTAATAGCGTAGGACTTTTATTTTTCTGCCTTTAATTTCTGCATTTTTAGACTGCGTGGTTAGTAATCTTAGGGAGTGCAAGCCTTGAACTGAATTAGCATCACTAATTACAAGATAATATAACTGAATTGAACCACCTGATTGTGCACCCACACACCTTTAGGGTAATCTCTCTATTGCCTTTGTTGCCTGTTGCCTTAAATAATAGTCAAGTCCCTCGATTCCGAGGATACCTGAAGCAAGGTTACCTAAAGAGATTGAAAATCATTTGGTCCCTCGATGTTGCCTCGGAAAAATAAGATGATTGTCCCATTGCTAAGGTATCCTCGCATGATGCCTAAAAAGATTAATGACTATTCTATCCTTCCCTAAAGACTACCTACCCTCTATATGGTAGGGACAGTCTTGTGGCGAACGATATTACTTCGACGACCCTTCAACCTCCAATAAAAGAACTTCCTACCCTATCATGGTATGGATAGACCCTTTCGCCCGAAAGGCTTAAAGAACTAGAAAGACAATCTTAGGGTAGGTGTTCTTAAATGTTTGCTCACACATTCAAACTTTCAAATTACTTTTCACACCTCTTCTTCAAAATCAAATTCAAAAAGGCTACGTTTATTTACAAGCTAAAGTCCTTAACGAAGATTTTACTATTCACACACGACACTTTTCAAACAATTCAAGCAAACAAGTGAGTTAAGCAATTAAGAGCCCATGGAAAACCATGGATGCAAAGGGTGCCTTAAACCTTCCCTTTGTATAACTTACCCCCCGAACTCAAAATCTTTCAAAGGTCTTTCCTGTTCTTTTAGCCTTTCTTCAAATTGGATAAAATAAAAGTCGGTGGCGACTCTTGCTTAACCGCGACATTTTCTTTAAATTCAGTTCACCGTATTACAGAACTGGCGACTCTGCTGGGGATACTTTCGAATAAAAGAGGGGTTACCTTAAAGTTTAGGATCACTTAAATGTTTTTTATAGTTTGCTTTGCTTGCTTTATTTTAAAGGTTGCTTGGGATTTAAATGAAGGACGAATCCTATACCCGGATTCAAGTACACTTAAGATATGAGTGGCATAGTCATGGCGACCTCTTTCACATATGTGGGAGATGAGTCAATATGAAGTTCACGCTTGAGTTAAGATGTAACACCCTGGATTTCCGCTTACACCGCGAGGCTTCCGGCCTACCAAGCATGTCACCAGCTTAATCAATAATCCCCCTAGGTCCGCTTACCGGCTACCTAGGAAATATTGTTTTTGCCTCCCGCAGGAATCGAACCATGTACCTAGGGGTTAAGTACATATTCATAGCAATTCCTGCTACCAATTGAGATATTGGTAGCAGGAATTGCTATGAATATGTACTTAACCCCTAGATACATGGTTCGATTCCTGCGGGAGGCAAAAACAATATTTCCTAGGTAGCCGGTAAGAGGACCTAGGGGGGATTATTGATTAAGCTGGTGACATGCTTGGTAGGCCGGAAGCCCCGCGGGGTAAGCGGAAATCCAGGGTGTTACATTAAAAAGGCGCCTTTTTAATGTAACACCCTGGATTTCCGCTTACCCCACGGGGCTTCCGGCCTACCATGCATGTCACCAGCTAAATCAATAATCCCCCCTAGGTCCGCTTACCGGCTACCTAGGAAATATTGTTTTTGCCTCCCGTAGGAATCAAACCATGTACCTAGGGGTTAAGTACATATTCATAGCAATTCCTGCTACCAATTGAGCTACTAGCTCAATTGGTAGCAGGAATTGCTATGAATATGTACTTAACCCCTAGGTACATGGTTCGATTCCTACGGGAGGCAAAAACAATATTTCCTAGGTAGCCGATAAGCGGACCTAGGGGGGATTATTGATTAAGATGGTGACATGCTTGGTAGGACGGATGCCCCGCGGGGTAAGCGGAAATCCAGGGTGTTACATAGGACTCCATAGATATATGCACACCTTTCTCAAATGAGGGAGGTCTATGTATGTAACTTTGGATGCGCCGGAGCTCAATGACCTTTAGTCACCCTTTAACCCATCTTGGCCTTTAGGACGTAGTGGGGGGGCTACTCTTGACAAATATTGAGGGCCTAGTCGCTACCCGATACTATAACTCAGATAGGTTCTTTCTTAAAGTATCATTGCATGATGCGAATGCATCATGTCCGAGGGTGCTTTAGAAGGACTGACAAGTCTGGGTAACTTTGTAGAACCTGTTGCTGATTTAATCCTTATCCTTAGAAGTACCTATTGGGGAAGGGTAGTCACCGGTCATACTTCATGCAAGCCTTTAAACTTAAGGACTCTTGTGTGACTTGTTTGTTATCTAACCCTTTGATTTCCTTGCATGCTTTTCTTGTTGGACATATTTGTCCTTATCACCTTGTGCTTTGCCTAAATGCATTGCATTCGCATGACATCATGAAATCATAACATAGCATGATTGACTAACCCTTTCAAGGATCTTAGGGATTTAGGGCGCACAATCTCAGGTGCCATTATCAAGGACTAAATTCTCATCAAAGGGCAAGAGGATTTATTTTCCCTCTGGTCGTATACCTTCCAGTTCAGAGACACGATACCTATCAAGGGGCAAGAGGATTTATTTTTCTCTAGCCATATACTTTCAAATTCATAGGTATCCCGAATCAGAGGCGATGACCCACTCGATATGGTGAGCTTGATTCTCAAAGAAGGACATTCAAAGACAAAGACCAAGATTCTTCAGACGAAGCGGTGACCAATCATTTCCTAATGTCGCAAACTAAATTTCCTAAAGATCCTTGAAAATATTGCATC
Organism: Vicia villosa; assembly: GCF_029867415.1. Lineage (NCBI taxonomy): Eukaryota > Viridiplantae > Streptophyta > Magnoliopsida > Fabales > Fabaceae > Vicia > Vicia villosa. The sequence continues at coordinate 318,648 of NW_026705106.1, read as the reverse complement.
TACATTCATAAACATTGCATAATAGGTTCCCGCAATAGGCTTCCCATTCTCTCTTGCTATTTATTTCAGCACAAATGGATCTCGAGCAATCAGTAAAAAATATTCAGGCTCAGAATATCCGATTCCAAGTTTTGATTCTGAACTTGGCCAAGGGGAAAGACGAGTTGAAAAACCTTGTTAACCCAGAAGAAAAAGGATCAGCAGATGCATCAAAGTTTACTCCATTGCAAATGCCATTGTCTCAAGTTCTGCAACAATTGCTCTATCAGCACTTGATAACCCTACTGCCTTCATACTCAGCTCCAGCAAATCCCGCTCCCGGGCAAAAGCATCATGCAAGATGTGCTTACCATTCAAACAGTCCTGGTCGTGATACAGAGGATTGTGGACCATTGAAGCATATGATTCAAGACTTACTTGATGACAAAATCATTGATTTCAACTCACCTGAGGAGCCTCACATGACTGATGTGGCGCACAATCAGAAAGGTCGTAATGAACACAACCAATATGTTGTGGCAGTTCTGATCTTTACACCGACACTACAACAACGACGAAAGTCAGACGTCTCTAATCGTCAACTCACCAAGATTAATATGTCGCTGGCTCAAGCATTACAACATCTATTGAAGATCAAATTGATTACTCTGAGGGACCCTCCTAAGATTACTATGGTGATCGCAGCTTCTATGCCTAATCATGACAATACTAACTAATGTCTAGAAGGATGGACTATTGGGTCATTAGCTTTGCTTTCATTTGCAATTTTTCATTCTTGTTTGTTTAAACATTCGGCTCATGATAGATATTATCTGTTTTAATAATCATCATTAGTGCATTGCATATGTTTGTCTTGAATCAATGATTTCGCTATCACTCATTTAAACTGTGTCTTTACTTTGTTTCATTTTGTGATTTTCAACTCCTGCTAAGCTGTAAGCCTTTTTAGGGAGGATGACGAAAACGATACCGCAACCTCATACAGTATGCTTTTGAATAGACTATGCTGACGATGTACATGCATTGTTTCAATTCCTAAACAGTGGAGATATAAGGATGTTAATCCCTAGTCAACCCCTTTGAGCCTATGGAGTAGAAGTTTCTTTCACGTGCAAATTAAAACATTTAATCATAACCTGGGGCAGGGTAGTTATTCAGTTAACTCAATTATACTAGTTGTTTTTACACAAGTAATGATGGGTTTCTATAATCATCAAGTCAGGCAGTCAATATCCATAAAAAAGAAAAGGAGATAAAAATGTTAAGTCAAAACCTATGAAGGAGACTTATCAAAAATCAAACATCCTGCTGACTGTAATCTCAAAATAAACAGTTCAGGCAAAAGTTAGGGATAACAAAATCAAAGTTAAAAAGGAGGTTGCTAAAAATTTTCCTCGACAAAAGAAAACATTTCTAAAGAGGTCACTACAAATCCTCGACAAAAGAAAAAAGAATTAAAAAAAAGGACGACTGCCTGTCCAAATAAACTTCTAGTACTTTAACCATTATCAAATATCAATATTACAACTTCAAGCTTTTGCTAAGGCTTAAGCGCAGAGTTAACTGAGCATAGGATCGAAGAACATCACGAAGATTGGGATGGGTATAAATAAACTTTTGAGCCATTATCCTTTGTTTCTTAAACCGTGAACCAAGCCACGTTACAACCCTTGAAAGTCCTAACTGAAGCATGGTTAGTTCGAAAGCATACTGTCAACAAAAAAGGTATCTTGACTCCTTAAGGTTTACAAAAATGCTGAGTTGATATTTCGTTTTTACAAACATCACATTTTTACAAATATCACGCTTTTACATCTCCTGTTTTAATGTTTTTCAAAAAAATCAAGACAGACATACGCACCGCATCTCATGAATTCGTTATTAAACATATTTTGCTACATAATTTCGAATGTTACCATCAGGAAGAATTTTCACATGGTACAACTAATGACTGAAAGTTATCCGACAGACAAAATCACTTCAGAAGCAATGTCTCTTATGTATACAAGGGGCATGACATGGTTTACCCAATCAACCTGGGGCAGTCAGGTCAATATTATGAGGATCTTTCAAAGAATGCCAACCAATCTGGGACAATCAGGTCAAGATTCCGAGAATCTCTCAGGAGCACCAAACAATCAGGGGCATACACCCAAGTGGATATGCAGCTACTTCCTAATCAGCATGGGGCATCATTCTAAGTCTATGAGTACTAGGGGCATCACCCATAGTATATGTCCAAAGGTCCTCACAAGGAGAATCTCTCCAAAGTCCCTACTAGCAGGGGCAAAGTTGTCCAAATCCTGTTTGACACTTCAACCAACACTCATTGGCGTGTCCCAATCAATACAAATCCAGGAATGACAGTTAATATAATACTGGGGGCAACGTTCAAGACATCCATGCCTTCCCATAAAGCCGGTTTCACAGGATCATATCCCCACAGAGTAATCATTAAGAAGATATCTTCAAATGTTCTCGTCCCAACAAAGACTTAGTTCCTCAACTAAGCTTACATCTTCAACACTTCCGATTCCCCGATACTATTCTCTTCTCCAAACAGAGTTATTCATCTCTCTTATCCCCAGTCAGGGTACATCAAGATCAATCATTCAAATGTATCTCATCCCCAAGCAGAAATCATAGATCCTCAACTGAGTATCCTCGAGCATGGAGCGGTAAAACAGAAGACTTATACTCTGTATTCTTCACAACAGTCAGGGATTTATTTTCCCCGCCAGACTATTCTATGATTTACTATCATCGTCGACAATATGTTGCATACATACATCATTCATAATCAATCATTACACAAATACATACCATGCATCATGACATTGCATGCTTCTGACTTTGTTTTTCAAGTAAGCTCCGGAGCGGACGAATATCATCAAAATCAAATTTTCTTCTCCAAAAGAAATCTGGACAAATATTCATTCTGATAATCATTTATATCAAACTCTCATCACATTAGTCCCCTGGCAGTGAAATATCACATTAGTCCCCTGGCAATGATATGTTACATCAGTCCCCTGGCTGTAACCATAATCTACTCCTATCTTGTTAGTCCCCTGGTAGTGAAATATCCCATTAGTCCCCTAGCAATGATATGTTACATCATTCCCCTAGTTGTAACTATAATCTACTCTTATCTTGTTAGTCCCCTGGCGATGATATACAACTACAACTTATTACATTGGTCTCTGAGGAGTATTAAGTTATCTCCCAATCATGTTAGTCCCCCGACAATGATATATCTACATCAGTCCCCTGGCAGTAATCAAAATCCTTCTCATCATGTTAGTCCCCTGGCGGTGATCAGTTGGCCCTTATCATATTAGTCCCCTGGCAATGATATCTACATCAGTCCCCTGGCAGTAATCAAAATTTTTCCAAGATCTAATTCAGTTACTACGAACGGTACTGACATGGTCAACTCTCAAAGATCTAATTCTATCATCACGAACGGTGTAGACACGATCACCTTCCCAAGATCTAATTCAGTTACTACGAACAGTGCTGACACGATGAACATTCAAAGATCTAATTCTATCAACACGAATGGTGTAGACACGATCATCCTTCAAAGATATAATTCAGTTACTACGAACGGTGCTGACATGATCAATATTCCAAGATCTAATTCTATTACTACGAACGGTGTAGACACGATCATCTTTCCAAGATCTAATTCAGTTACTACGAACGGTGCTGACACGGTCAATCTCCAACAAATACTTCTCAAATACAAAGGATCCGGTCTAACATATGACTCATCCTGGGATACGACCTGACGTACGGTGTATTTTGACAACTATCAACACAAGGGACATGGTCTAACGTATGACCCACCTTTCAGCCTAACGCACGGCTTTCTAGACATTTATCAAATGCAAATTGTATCCTATAACGCCCGGAAAATAAGTATATACTTGATTTGGACGTTTGTGACGTTTATTGGAATTATATCGTTTTTGGAGTTGTTTCAGTCGGTATTAGTTCGAGATGGCGGACTAATATTTAATTGAAGGTTTTCATATTTTTGGTACTAGAAATATTAGTAAGGTAATATTCCGCGTTTTGGGGCGTTTGAACGATATTTGAGTGTAGGGGCATTTTGGTCATTTCCGCGAGGAAGATATTTTCTTTATAAAGAAAACAAAGATAGAAAGAAAAAAAGGGAGAAAGAAGAGAAAGAAAGGAAAGAAAGAAAGAGAAGAGAGAAAGAAGAAGAGGAAGAGGAGGAAAAGTGTAGATTGGTGGATTCTCGACCGATTCGAGTTCCGATCGTTGCTATAGCAAGGTAAGGGGGTGAATCTAATTTATCTTGGATGTATGATTCTTATAGTCTTGTTCTTGTTTGTGTTCTTGTTCTCCTTGTTCCAATTTCCACAATTTTCTTATGTGATCTTTGTTTGATCTAAGTTTGTTTGAGAATGATTGTATGATGAATAAATGATATCCTTGTAGTGTTGTGGTGATTGATCATGTTTGTTTTCCTTTTCTATGGCTTGATTGAGTTTGTATAAAAAGTTAGGTTTTGGGATAGATTGGTGAATTAACCATGAAAAGTGTGATAATAGGTTGTTTCTATGGTTTGTATGTGTTGTATTGGTGTTGTAATGATGTTTTGGAGTGGTTTTGGTGGGTATAAGGGGCTTGGAACAGTTCTGGTTCGTTCTGGTTTTTTTTGGGTTTACGCAGGTCCGCTGAGCGGAGGTGGGTCCGCTGAGCGGAGGTCCTTTTGCAGAAAATTCTCTGCTAAGGTCCGCTGAGCGGAGCTGAAGCGGATGACAGCTTTTTCTGTTTTTCCAAAACTTTGAAACTTCGTAACTCCTGAACCGTAACTCCGATTTTGTCGCCGTTCGAAGCGTTGGAAAGCTAACGCAATGAACTATATTATTATCTTATTAAATGATTCATAGTATGTAGTATCCCATTATTTTTATTAGTATCAAGTGATGAGTTGTGTAGTGTGTTCAATTATCCAAACTTTGGAACCTTGTAACTTTTGATCCGTAGCTCCGTTTCGTACGCCGTTCGAAGTGTTAGGAAGCTAGTTGGATGTTTTATATGATAGCATAGGCTTGGTTAGCTTGTTATGAATTAGTTATGAGGGTTGTTGATGAAAACACATAATTGTTTATATACGCAATATGATTGGTAAATAATCATAGTGCTTGGTTGCAATTGTTGATGATGTAGGATGTAGTAGTGGTTGGTTGATTTTCATAAATGGTTTTGTGAACTAGTGCATGATAAATCATGATGATGTGTTGTGTGAATGTTATCGTATTGATATGAAGTATGTGATTAATTATCGATAACATGCGATCATGTTCATATGTGTTATGTATTAATGAATGTTCATTCTTAATATGTGACAATGTTTGGTTGTTTGTTATTAACATGATGTGTGGCCTTATGGCAAGTAATTGTTGTTATGAGAATGATGTATTATCATTGTTGAATTGTTGTTATTACAACTTGTTGATGATGTATTGATGGAGTTGTGGGCCAATTGTCCAATATTAATTTAATGTGATGCAATTATGCGATCATTTATGCCGATGTGGCTAGTATGTTTTGACGATGAATGTGTGCTGTGTGCTTATTAATGCCTGTGTGGTAATTATGGTGTGATGTAATTGATAACGATGTTATTAATTGGTGATGTATCCTTTTGGATAGAATATAAACGATGTAACGTGAGTGTATGATCGTGTTATATTGTTGATGATGTTGTTGTCGTGTAAAAGAGTCTTATATTTGCACAGCATAACATTTCAATACGTTAATGGCGGAATGCTATTAACAGATGGCCTGTGGGCACGGTTACCAGTAGGGGCTTAATGCTCGGTAATGGAATGAGCCTTATTGGCAAGAGGTCATCAGTGGGAGCTGCGTGCTCGATGACGACAGCGTGCGCGCTTGGTTACCAGTAGGGGCTTAATGCTCGGTAATGGAATGAGCCTTATTGGCAAGAGGTCATCAGTGGGAGCTGCGTGCTCGATGACGACAGCCTGCGGGCTTCCTGAGTGGAATAAAGTCCCAGTATAATGCTCGGCAGGTGTATTTGTCATAATGACAAGGAGGAGTTTTACTCCGGATTTGGTACCACATGCATATGCATAGTTGAGTCTCATTCATCATCGTCTGTCTTTATAGTTATGTTATCATTCATGTGTCACATCACTTATATATGGATTGTGGTTGAATGAATGAATTACTTTGTTGTATGATTCTTGATGATACTTGTTGGCATTACTATAATTGTCATGCTTTCATTATGAATTATATTCTCACCCTTCTGCTGATTTGATGCTTGAGTGGCATCCTGCAGATTAGCCGCTTTGGGAGTCTTTTGGAAGAGGTAGTTCTCCAGTTGGTCTTGTCGGTCGCTCTGATATGTAACACTGGGTAGTCGGGAGTCTGTTGTTATTTATTTGTATATGACTCTTTTGAACATGTATATATGATAACGTGCCATTGTGTATTGTAAACACTTTATTTTGGAAAACTCCTCTTTGAGAGTGAGAACTATACGTATATATTTGCGTTCATATCTTCCGTGTGTTATGTATCATTTTATTGGCAGGTGTGTATGCTTTTGGCATCGCTGATGTCCGTTTGTTTTTCTAGGTGTTTGATTGGTTACTTAGTGTAACATCCTAATTGTGTTGTATGAAATTTTAATACTCTGATATTTTCTTGCCTAAATGCTTTGGGTAGAATTGGGGTGTTACATTAGTGGTATCAGAGCAACGGTCGGTCTGTCCGGCCAGTGTTGTCTAATGTTGTTTAATTCCTCAGTACGTGATAAGTGTGTGGAGCACTGTCAGTACTTGTTGTGCCTCTAGTCGGATGTATGCAGGAGTGGTTTGCAGCTAAGTGGGGGAGAACATATGCTTCTCGAATATGTTTCAGTTGCAAGATGTTAGTATGCTACTGAGGGCAGCAGTACTAGTGTTGTTGGAATTTGTTGTTTTCTGAAGTGAAGGCGACTTGGACTTAAGACTTTGGTTGTTAATCAAGTTGGAGTGTCACGGAGTAGATGTTGGTTAATTCTAAGGAATGGAATTTAGAGAGTTGTGATGCTCTAACGCTACTGATGGACTATGAAGTTGTTGTTTGAGTAGCCTTTTGTGAGTTGACGTTGTTAGAAACGTTTTGGAACTCGAGTGAGAATTAAGAGTATGAAGAGTTGAGTAGGATCTCGGGAATTTTATTCTTAAGATTTGTTAGAAGTGTTTTGGTACGTGGCTACAAGATGTCGGGTTGGCTGGTTCAGATGATCTTGAGAGATTTGTGAATTATGGAATCATAGTGCTTCTGTGCTATGAGCAAAAGTTGGAAAAGAATATTATTAATGTTGGTACTGATAGTTTATACTCTATTATGATTGTCGGCTACCTATTGACAAATTGAGGACTTGATCACCCTTAATCTCTTGTTGATAGTAGACGGGATCGTATTGGACGTGATAGGCTTATCTGACTAGTTTGATAATATTGGAAGTGAATGAGTCGGTGCAAGGTGGTACGACGTTGTTTATGTTGTCGACGATTTTAGATGTCCTTGAGAAAGAGCAATTGTGGGAATTGCGGATAGTTGTGCATTTGTATAAGTGTTTCTTGAAGGTTTCATTGATTCATCGTCGAAAAGAGGAATTTTGTCTTGGAGTTCTATTTTGACGGATTTAGTTCCTAGAACTATTGTTGTGTCGAGGGTTCCGTATCGGATGCCAACTTCTGAGTTGAAAGAGTTGAGGAGTCAACTTAAGGATTTTCTTGAGAAGAGGTTTGTTCGTTCAAGTGTGTCGCCGTAGGGTGCATGTGTTTTGTTGGTTAAGAAGGAAGGTTCTATGAGGCTTTGTGTCGATTTTAGACAATTGAGAAAAGTGACAATTAAGGAAAAGTATCCACTTTCGAGGATTGATATTTTGATGGATCAAGTTGGTTTGAGCTTGTTTGTTTTGCAAGTTTGATTTGAGGTATGGGTATCATCAGTGTGAAGATGGTCATGCTAAGTATTTGGGAATTGTTTTGTCCGTGTTGGGAAGAAGAAGTTGTTTGCTAAGTCTCCTTATGTGAGTTTTTGGTCGAGTGAAGTGAATGTTCAAGGGGTGAGTGGAGGTTTATGCTTTTATGCAAGTTAAGATTTTTGAAAGGATTTATCTGTCACCAGATTTAGAGTTGGCAGTTGTTATTTCTGTTTGGGAAATTTGAAGGCACTAATTATTCAGATCGAGATTTGTGTGTGTAAGTGACTACAAGAGTTTGAAGTATTCGTTTTATCAGAACGAGTTGAATATGAGAAACCATTGCATACGTCTATGTTGATGATTCGAGTATTGTGATTGTTGAAACAGTTGTGAGATTTGAGTTTGGTTCGTAAAGCGACTTCTTCAAGTGTTGAGCTTTTTATGTGAAAGCTTACTTATGGTATTCTTGATGAGATTAGAAAAGGTTAGAAATCGGATTTGAATGGGTTGATAAGATGACATTTATTAGTCAAAGGTAAAGATGATGATCTTCGGATTGATAAGAGCAATGTCATGGGATGTCATGGTCAAGTTGGTATTCCTAATGTTCGGATTTGAAAAGAGAACTTTGGATGAAGTGCGTCGTAGTGATTTGAGTATTCATCCTGATGCTACTAAGAGATATCAAGATTTGAGAAGGTCATTTTTAGTGGCAAGGTAATGAAGAAGGATATGAAGGGATTTGTTTATTTGTGTTTGACTTGTCAGGAGTCGTCTGGTTTCATGTAACTGTTATCCATTCCTGAGTAGAAGTGGAATAGCATTTCTATGGATTTTGTTTCTGGTTTGCCGAGGACGTCGAGTAATTGTGAGGCGATTTGGGTCATTGTGGATATATTGACGAAATCTGCTCACGTTATTTCGATAAGAAAGGATTAACCGAAGGGAGTACTGGCGAGTGGTACGTTGATAGAATTGTTTGTTGGTTTGTTTGTTTGCATGATGTTTCGGAAGGTATTGTTCAGATCGAGATCCGAGGTTTATTTCTGAAATTTTGAGAAGGTTCGCAAAGTACTTTGGGTACGAAGTTGCGTTTGAATTTGGCGTATCATCCTCAAACGGATGGTCAGACTGAGAGGACGGTTTGGTCACTTAAGGATCTATGAGGGCTTGTGTTGTGAAAAAAGGATGTGTTTGGATTATCTTTTGCCTTTGAATTGGATAATACAAAGACTTTTGTCTGGTGTGCAAGCTGACACAGCATATTAAGAGGTTGAGTATGTTAAGAGAGAACAATGAGTTTCTGGTGAATACTAGAAGGAGATGGAAGATGGTTATGGAATTGGTAAATCTGTTTGTTGTGGGAAATCAGAGTGCGCATCGGGAGCGTGAAATGACGCGGTTCGTATGTGCGTGTATGAATTGTTAGAGTTCAAATTATGGACAGTGGATGTGGTAGGAATTATAAGACCACCAGATGTTTTGGTTACATGTTTGACTGCTATGTCTTGGCATGGTTATTTGGATGTTGTGCGACCGGGTTGTTGTCTGTGTCTTGATTATATGTTGTGTTTTGGTTGTTTTGCTTTTAGCTAGAGTGGTTCGTTGTTTGGCGCTGATTGTGTCGTTGCTTTCGTGGCTTGATAGTTGGTTAGTCGGATGCGAGAGCGTATCCAAGTTTGTTTGTGTTTGGGATATTTCCGAGGACGGAAATCTTCTAAGTGGGGGAGAGTTGTAACGCCCGGAAAATAAGTATATACTTGATTTGGACGTTTGTGACGTTTATTGGAATTGTACCGTTTTTGGAGTTGTTTCAGTCGGTATTAGTTCGAGATGGCGGACTAATATTTAATTGAAGGTTTTCATATTTTTGGTACTAGAAATATTAGTAAGGTAATATTCCGCGTTTTGGGGCGTTTGAACGATATTTGAGTGTAGGGGCATTTTGGTCATTTCCGCGAGGAAGATATTTTCTTTATAAAGAAAACAAAGATAGAAAGAAAAAAAGGGAGAAAGAAGAGAAAGAAAGGAAAGAAAGAAAGAGAAGAGAGAAAGAAGAAGAGGAAGAGGAGGAAAAGTGTAGATTGGTGGATTCTCGACCGATTCGAGTTCCGATCGTTGCTATAGCAAGGTAAGGGGGTGAATCTAATTTATCTTGGATGTATGATTCTTATAGTCTTGTTCTTGTTTGTGTTCTTGTTCTCCTTGTTTCAATTTCCACAATTTTCTTATGTGATCTTTGTTTGATCTAAGTTTGTTTGAGAATGATTGTATGATGAATAAATGATATCCTTGTAGTGTTGTGGTGATTGATCATGTTTGTTTTCCTTTTCTATGGCTTGATTGAGTTTGTATAAAAAGTTAGGTTTTGGGATAGATTGGTGAATTAACCATGAAAAGTGTGATAATAGGTTGTTTCTATGGTTTGTATGTGTTGTATTGGTGTTGTAATGATGTTTTGGAGTGGTTTTGGTGGGTATAAGGGGCTTGGAACAGTTCTGGTTCGTTCTGGTTTTTTTTGGGTTTACGCAGGTCCGCTGAGCGGAGGTGGGTCCGCTGAGCGGAGGTCCTTTTGCAGAAAATTCTCTGCTAAGGTCCGCTGAGCGGAGCTGAAGCGGATGACAGCTTTTTCTGTTTTTCCAAAACTTTGAAACTTCGTAACTCCTGAACCGTAACTCCGATTTTGTCGCCGTTCGAAGCGTTGGAAAGCTAACGCAATGAACTATATTATTATCTAATTAAATGATTCATAGTATGTAGTATCCCATTATTTTTATTAGTATCAAGTGATGAGTTGTGTAGTGTGTTCAATTATCCAAACTTTGGAACCTTGTAACTTTTGATCCGTAGCTCCGTTTCGTACGCCGTTCGAAGTGTTAGGAAGCTAGTTGGATGTTTTATATGATAGCATAGGCTTGGTTAGCTTGTTATGAATTAGTTATGAGGGTTGTTGATGAAAACACATAATTGTTTATATACGCAATATGATTGGTAAATAATCATAGTGCTTGGTTGCAATTGTTGATGATGTAGGATGTAGTAGTGGTTGGTTGATTTTCATAAATGGTTTTGTGAACTAGTGCATGATAAATCATGATGATGTGTTGTGTGAATGTTATCGTATTGATATGAAGTATGTGATTAATTATCGATAACATGCGATCATGTTCATATGTGTTATGTATTAATGAATGTTCATTCTTAATATGTGACAATGTTTGGTTGTTTGTTATTAACATGATGTGTGGCCTTATGGCAAGTAATTGTTGTTATGAGAATGATGTATTATCATTGTTGAATTGTTGTTATTACAACTTGTTGATGATGTATTGATGGAGTTGTGGGCCAATTGTCCAATATTAATTTAATGTGATGCAATTATGCGATCATTTATGCCGATGTGGCTAGTATGTTTTGACGATGAATGTGTGCTGTGTGCTTATTAATGCCTGTGTGGTAATTATGGTGTGATGTAATTGATAACGATGTTATTAATTGGTGATGTATCCTTTTGGATAGAATATAAACGATGTAACGTGAGTGTATGATCGTGTTATATTGTTGATGATGTTGTTGTCGTGTATGTTAGACGCTGGCCTATAGATCTAGAGGGGGGGGGGGGTGAATAGATCTCACTAAGTTTTTACAGATTTTTCTACAGACTCGAGCGAAAGCGGTTCTGAATCGACTTGCGTCTATTCTGGACCGCTATTGCAAAGGTCGTATGTGTTTCAAAACCAAAACGTAAGTGGAATTTGATGGTGAAGTAATATGATAGCTAACCAATACGTTTAACCACTGAAATCCAATTAACTTCTAGATTGACAACTTTGATTTGCAATGCAGTAAGATTGGATTAAGCAAAAACACAAACACTTGGTGATACGTTCAAATTGATAGTGATTCAAGTTGTGGTGAATTGTGATGTTTGTGCAGAACTTTAATTCACAATTTTAACACTCGAATCGTTGATCAATTTTGCACTTATAACCAATTATGAACAGAAAGTAAAAGAGAAAGAAAAAGCGATAAGAACACGATATTTGTTTAGGCAGTTCGTCGATCGTCCTCGCTACGACTACGTCTGCCCCCAATTCCAAATTGAAATTGGGTAATCTTTCATTAATGTTGAAAGTAGTATATACAAAGAAGATAACAAAGCGATAAACGATAAACCAATTATGTCGATCCTTTGAATCTTCTTCCCCCTTAATCTTGAGTCAGATCAAGGTTATCCAAGAGCTTCACTTTGATTCCCTTCTGCAGTGTCTTGATTCCTTGAACTCCCCGTTCCTCAATCGTTACACTCAGCCGAATCCTCAATGAACGCCTCTTGATAAAAACCCCCAAGAACCACCCGTCGTGGAGGACAAAACCCGCAGATTTTATTCACCAACAAACCCCACGAACCTTCACCCACTAGGAATCTTCAATTCCGTTCCATGGACGTTATCGAACTCATCACTAACCCGCAACGCAAGAATGATTATGTGTAATTGTGTTGGAGATGATGAAGAACGAAGATGAGAAGCGTTTGTGTATCTTTCAGTCGTTGGTGTTGCAGAATAATTAACCCTTGCACAATATATATGATTGCATAACAGATAGAACCAAGAAAAACTGATTTTTGAACTTTCTTGATCAGTTAGGTCGACCACTTGTAGTGCTTAGGTCGACCTAACAGAGCTTGCTGAATTTTGCTCCCAGTTAGGTCGACCTGTTGAAGGAGTAGGTCGACCAGAATCCTCTTCTGGTGCGTTCTGGGAACATTTTCTCAGATTAGGTCGACCTAGTTGCCATGTAGGTCGACCTAGCAGACTGATGTGAAGATTTCTTCATTTTGAGTCGACCTAAATGGTCTGTGAGTCGACCTAGCAGAGGTATATGGATTTTCCCTCATTTTAGGTCGACCTAGGTTGACAGTAGGTCGACCTAACTGCTGATTTTCTGCATTTTTCATGTCCAGCTTGTGTTGAGTCGACTTATATGCATAGTGGATCACCTTGTGCTTTCATGAGTGATCAAATGCTTTGCTTTTCTGATAGTGGATCACCTTGTGCTTTCATGAGTGATCAAATGCTTTGCTTTTCTGATTCCTCCTTGTTGTTTGGATGCTCATTTGAGTTTGCCATAAATCAAAAACATCTTTGAGTGTAATCTTGTATTCACATACTCCCCCTTTTTGATGATGGCAAACCAATAGTCAAAAGCTTTGGTAGTAAGTGATGAAGGACTCAAAAAGCTCCCCCGTACATCCGGCATCTATCTCTCACCAAGGCAATCTCTCAACAAAGCTCCCCCGTACGCTCAGCATCTATCTCCCCCTTTGTCAACATCAAAAAGAGAAAACAGGAGAATAGAAGAGTAACAAGAGAACCATAGATAATAATGCTAGCATGTATAGTGTAGTAGGTAAAAGGTAGTTAATGGTAGAATGAGACACATATGTGAGCAGGAGCAGTTTTTATGCATGAGGTCACTATAAGCATGTTAATTGATAGTATATTATAGTATCAATAATATTTTTGGAAGTGAACAACAATTACGTTACCGCTTTTTCAATATGACGCCTGGCTTGATGATGAACTACCTTTACGCTAAGAAAAATGTTAGCAAGACAAATAGATATATACATAAAGTAAAGAAATAATATTAAGAGAAAACAAACGTAATTAGCCCAAATTAGAGATATCGAGTATCCCTAATTCCCTACGAATGTTGAAATATTGCTCCGTTGCTAGAGGTTTGGTGAAGATGTCAGCTAGTTGCTTCTTGCTTTCTACATGTTCAAAAGTAACGTCTCCTTTCTCTACATGATCTCGTAGAAAGTGATGCCTTATTTCAATATGTTTGGTACGTGAGTGTAAGACAGGATTTTTACTCAAGTTTATGGCGCTTGTGTTGTCGCACATGATAGGTATGTGATCAAGCTTAATACCAAAGTCAAGAAGTTGTTGCTTGAGCCATAATATTTGTGCACAGCAGCTTCCAGCAGCTACATATTCTGCCTCAGCAGTGGATAATGCAACCGATACTTGTTTCTTACTATGCCAACTTATTAATGAGTTTGAGAATAGATGACACGTTCCACTAGTGCTTTTTCTATCGGATTTGCAGCCAGCAAAATCTGAATCGGAGAATCCTACCAGATGACACTCATTTCCTTTTGGATACCATAAGCCATATGTAGTAGTTCCACGTAAGTATCGCAGAATTCTTTTGACAGCTTTCAAGTGAGATTCTTTTGGACAAGATTGATATCTTGCACACATACACACACTAAACATAATGTCTGGTCTTGAGGCAGTAAGATACAATAGTGAACCTATCATACCTCGGTATAATTTCACGTCAACCTCTTTACCTTTCTCATCTTTGTCTAGATTTGTATTTGTTGCCATAGGTGTGTCAATTTCCTTTGCTTCACTCATTCCAAATCTTTTGAGCAGCTCCGTACAATATTTAGTTTGATTCACAAACGTTCCATGACTGAGTTGCTTGATTTGTAGGCCAAGGAAGAAATTTAGCTCACCCATGAGACTCATCTCAAATTCACTCTGCATAAGCTTAGAAAAGTCTTTGACAAGTTTTGCATTAGTGGACCCAAATATAATATCATCTACATAAATTTGGACTAAGAGAATATCCTTATCTTTTCTCTTAATAAAGAGAGTAGTATCAACTTTACCTCTAGAGTACCCTTGACTAAGGAGAAATTTGCTCAAACGTTCGTACCAAGCCCGAGGGGCTTGTTTAAGACCGTATAGAGCACGTTTCAGCTTATAAACATGAGTTGGATACATGTAATTCTCAAAGCCGGGTGGCTGAGCAACATAGACTTCTTCATTTATATAGCCATTTGGAAAGGCACTCTTAACATCCATTTGGAATAGTTTGAAGTCTTTAGAACAAGCATAAGCAAGTAATAGGCGAATAGCTTTGAGACGTGCTACAGGAGCGTATGTCTCTTCATAATCAATACCTTCCTATTGATTGTAACCTTGGGCAACTAATCTAGCTTTGTTTCTAGTGATAACTCCATTTTCATCAAGTTTGTTACGAAAAACCCGTCTAGTACCGATTACTTGATGATCTCCCGGATGAGAGACAAAGTCCCAAACATCATTCCGTTTAAATTGGTTTAATTCTTCTTGCATGGCCATTAGCCAATGCTCATCAAGTAATGTGTCCTTCACGTTTTTCGGTTCAACTTGTGAAACAAAAGCAAAATGATGACAAAAGTTACTTATCTTGGAGCGTGTTGTCACGCCCTTTGAGATGTCCCCTATTATGTTGTCGATTGGATGATCTTTTACATTTGTCCAGGCCTTAGGAAGTTCTTCAATTGTTGTGTTCATAGATGACATACCAAAAGTGATATGTCTCCCTTTATATGTCTTGAGCATCAGCTATCAAGGGACCACCACCTTTCGGCGATGTCAAGACACTTTTCCTGCAAAATTAATTTAGAATGGAAGGTCCCCAATCTTCATTGGGTCCTAGGTGGTGAGTACAGAAATTGTTGCACTTAGGCAACCATTGAAATACTCCTTTAGGAACTAAAATCCTCCTAAATTTGCATTTTTCAATGGTATGTCCCTTTTTGCAACAATAGTGACAAGTAATATGATGAGAGTATGCTATTTTGCTAGTTGATACTTTTGGTACAAAAGTGTATTTACTATATAAAGGAGTATACGATCTTTTGAACTTATTTGGATCAACCGCAAAAGTCACTTTTGGTTGTAGAGCCTTATCTAATTTGGCCTTTAGATCTTTTACTTCTTTTTGCCAAATATGACATGTCTCACAACCAAACCATGATGTAGGATCTTTCTCAATTTTATCCTTTTGAATATCTAGCATAGATTGTTTCAAAGCTTCCATGTCCTTTTCGGTCTTCTCAACTTTTGATTCAAGATACGAAAAAATTTTCTTATTTGAGGCCAAAAGTTTGAAAGCTTCGATTGCATCTCTATGTAGTTCTTCAAAGGCTAATTTTAATTGAGCATGAGATACCTTATCTACAAGTTCAGGTTTAAGATGACTTACACGTTTCTTTTTCTTGTGTTGATGAGCCGTAAGACATAGGTTTGCCGATTTTTCTTCATCGCTTGATGAGTCTTCACTTGAGGAATCACTTTCCCATGCTATGTAGGCTCTTCTAGACTTGTTGTGACTTTTGCTTTGATTCTTGTCTTTCTCCTTTTTGAGATATGGACAATCCGGTTTGTAATGACCATCTTTGCCGCAATTGGAACAAGGGCCTTTGGATTTTCTTTTATTGTTATCATCTTGTTTGGACTTGTCTAATTGCTTCCTATGATTAATCAAGCTTTTTCCGGAGAGTTTTGCTCTATTTTTCTTTATGTACTTGTTGTATCTTCGCACAAACAGTCTCATTTCCTCATCATCGGAGTCTTCCTCATCACTAGTATCACTATCCTCTAGCTCTTGTCTTGAGGTCTTGGAGCTTGAAGCTTTTAGAGCTATTGACTTCTTCTCTACCTCTTTCTCCATGTTCTTTTCTTTCTTTGTCCTTTTCTCATGCATGTCAAGGCATTTAAGGTGTTGTTCATGTTCCTCTAGTTTATCAAATAGAGTTGTGATGTCTAAAGTGTTTAGATCATTTGCTTCCTTTATTGCTGTAACTTTAGGTTGCCATTCCCTGTTCAAACATCTTAAGATTTTGTTAGTAGCAACTGCATTGGAAACAGGTCTATCAAGAGAATTTAACCGATTTTTCAGATGAACGAATCTCTTCTGCATGTTTTCGATGGATTCACCATCTTCCATGTGGAAGAGTTCGAACTCTTGAGTTAACGTATTGATCCTAGCTAGTTTGACATCATCCGTTCCCTCGTGGGCAACTTGCAATGTGTCCCACATAGCTTTAGCTGATCTACAATGGGAAACGCGATAGTATTCATCAACTCCTAGAGCTGAGATTAGAATATTTCTCGCTTTCCAATCGTATGCATATTTCTTTTCATCTTCAGCATTCCAAGTATCTTCTGGTTTTGGAACAACTGCACCAGCTGCATTTGTCATAGTGATCTGAAATGGACCATTGACAATAGCTGTCCAGATGTTCCTATCAATTGCATTGATATGGACACACATACAATCCTTCCAATAGCCGTAGTTTTCTCCGTTGAAAACTGGAGCTCTATTATGAGCCCCTTTAGGTCCAGAAGCCATCTTTCCAATAAGTGTTTCACGTAGCACGGAATAAACCAGAGCTCTTGATGCCACTTGTTAGACGCTGGCCTATAGATCTAGAGGGGGGGGGGTGAATAGATCTCACTAAGTTTTTACAGATTTTTCTACAGACTCGAGCGAAAGCGGTTCTGAATCGACTTGCGTCTATTCTGGACCGCTATTGCAAAGGTCGTATGTGTTTCAAAACCAAAACGTAAGTGGAATTTGATGGTGAAGTAATATGATAGCTAACCAATACGTTTAACCACTGAAATCCAATTAACTTCTAGATTGACAACTTTGATTTGCAATGCAGTAAGATTGGATTAAGCAAAAACACAAACACTTGGTGATACGTTCAAATTGATAGTGATTCAAGTTGTGGTGAATTGTGATGTTTGTGCAGAACTTTAATTCACAATTTTAACACTCGAATCGTTGATCAATTTTGCACTTATAACCAATTATGAACAGAAAGTAAAAGAGAAAGAAAAAGCGATAAGAACACGATATTTGTTTAGGCAGTTCGTCGATCGTCCTCGCTACGACTACGTCTGCCCCCAATTCCAAATTGAAATTGGGTAATCTTTCATTAATGTTGAAAGTAGTATATACAAAGAAGATAACAAAGCGATAAACGATAAACCAATTATGTCGATCCTTTGAATCTTCTTCCCCCTTAATCTTGAGTCAGATCAAGGTTATCCAAGAGCTTCACTTTGATTCCCTTCTGCAGTGTCTTGATTCCTTGAACTCCCCGTTCCTCAATCGTTACACTCAGCCGAATCCTCAATGAACGCCTCTTGATAAAAACCCCCAAGAACCACCCGTCGTGGAGGACAAAACCCGCAGATTTTATTCACCAACAAACCCCACGAACCTTCACCCACTAGGAATCTTCAATTCCGTTCCATGGACGTTATCGAACTCATCACTAACCCGCAACGCAAGAATGATTATGTGTAATTGTGTTGGAGATGATGAAGAACGAAGATGAGAAGCGTTTGTGTATCTTTCAGTCGTTGGTGTTGCAGAATAATTAACCCTTGCACAATATATATGATTGCATAACAGATAGAACCAAGAAAAACTGATTTTTGAACTTTCTTGATCAGTTAGGTCGACCACTTGTAGTGCTTAGGTCGACCTAACAGAGCTTGCTGAATTTTGCTCCCAGTTAGGTCGACCTGTTGAAGGAGTAGGTCGACCAGAATCCTCTTCTGGTGCGTTCTGGGAACATTTTCTCAGATTAGGTCGACCTAGTTGCCATGTAGGTCGACCTAGCAGACTGATGTGAAGATTTCTTCATTTTGAGTCGACCTAAATGGTCTGTGAGTCGACCTAGCAGAGGTATATGGATTTTCCCTCATTTTAGGTCGACCTAGGTTGACAGTAGGTCGACCTAACTGCTGATTTTCTGCATTTTTCATGTCCAGCTTGTGTTGAGTCGACTTATATGCATAGTGGATCACCTTGTGCTTTCATGAGTGATCAAATGCTTTGCTTTTCTGATAGTGGATCACCTTGTGCTTTCATGAGTGATCAAATGCTTTGCTTTTCTGATTCCTCCTTGTTGTTTGGATGCTCATTTGAGTTTGCCATAAATCAAAAACATCTTTGAGTGTAATCTTGTATTCACAGTGTAAAAGAGTCTTATATTTGCACAGCATAACATTTCAATACGTTAATGGCGGAATGCTATTAACAGATGGCCTGCGGGCACGGTTACCAGTAGGGGCTTAATGCTCGGTAATGGAATGAGCCTTATTGGCAAGAGGTCATCAGTGGGAGCTGCGTGCTCGATGACGACAGCGTGCGCGCTTGGTTACCAGTAGGGGCTTAATGCTCGGTAATGGAATGAGCCTTATTGGCAAGAGGTCATCAGTGGGAGCTGCGTGCTCGATGACGACAGCCTGCGGGCTTCCTGAGTGGAATAAAGTCCCAGCATAATGCTCGGCAGGTGTATTTGTCATAATGACAAGGAGGAGTTTTACTCCGGATTTGGTACCACATGCATATGCATAGTTGAGTCTCATTCATCATCGTCTGTCTTTATAGTTATGTTATCATTCATGTGTCACATCACTTATATATGGATTGTGGTTGAGTGAATGAATTACTTTGTTGTATGATTCTTGATGATACTTGTTGGCATTACTATAATTGTCATGCTTTCATTATGAATTATATTCTCACCCTTCTGCTGATTTGATGCTTGAGTGGCATCCTGCAGATTAGCCGCTTTGGGAGTCTTTTGGAAGAGGTAGTTCTCCAGTTGGTCTTGTCGGTCGCTCTGATATGTAACACTGGGTAGTCGGGAGTCTGTTGTTATTTATTTGTATATGACTCTTTTGAACATGTATATATGATAACGTGCCATTGTGTATTGTAAACACTTTATTTTGGAAAACTCCTCTTTGAGAGTGAGAACTATACGTATATATTTGCGTTCATATCTTCCGTGTGTTATGTATCATTTTATTGGCAGGTGTGTATGCTTTTGGCATCGCTGATGTCCGTTTGTTTTTCTAGGTGTTTGATTGGTTACTTAGTGTAACATCCTAATTGTGTTGTATGAAATTTTAATACTCTGATATTTTCTTGCCTAAATGCTTTGGGTAGAATTGGGGTGTTACATATCCTGTCTAACGTACGACCCATCCTTCAGCCTAACGTACGGCTTTTCTAGACATTTAACAATGCAAACTAGACTCAGTCTAGCGTATGACTCGTC
This sequence comes from Vicia villosa, assembly GCF_029867415.1. Taxonomy (NCBI): domain Eukaryota; kingdom Viridiplantae; phylum Streptophyta; class Magnoliopsida; order Fabales; family Fabaceae; genus Vicia; species Vicia villosa. The sequence continues at coordinate 298,729 of NW_026705106.1, read as the reverse complement.
CTAAAAAGTATAGCCTAATGTACGACTTACTTTGACACTTATCAATACTGTGGATTCAGTCTAACGTATGACTCATCCTAAGTATATCCTTCAGATACAGTCTAACGTACGACGTATTCTGATTCTCAAGTCTATCAAGCTGGATGGCATCTTTAAGCCCATCTCAATCAAATCTCAATATCCTGGTGACATCTCTAAGCCCATCCCTGACAACTTTCATCAATTTCCAGACGGCATCTTTAAGCCCATCTCTAGAAAGGGTCTCTACATCAGCAAGGGCAAATTTCTTAGTATTCTAGTGTTCAATCCTCTTCCACCTTCAGATTTCGACAGGCACACAGGCCAATCTACATCTTCAGGTTTAAGAATATTGAACAGGGGCAGCTGTCATACCCCAAAATTTGCCCATCATATTTCAAGAATATCCTGGCTTAAGCAATGAGAAATAAGCCTGACTATCTCTTTCCTAATCAATCAACCCAAAACTAGGGTTTTGCTTCTCTCAAAGTAAAATCAGGTTCTGACACCTCAAGTGGAATCCATGGCCTCTCATATGCTTTAAAGGATCCTCATGCCAATTTTCAAGTCCTGATTCATAAGATTGCTCACTCAACTGCTCAAATGGTCAACAGTCGACTAATTTGGTCTTAAAGTCAACTATGGTCAAATTACAATCAAAATTCATAATTTTTGGTTGACATCAACATCTTGAAGTAAAATTCATCAATTGATTAAGGGTTGCTCATGATTCATCAAGAAAAGCTCCAAAATATCCAAAAAACCTAAGTTTCTAAATTAGGGTTTTTAAGGAGAAAGTCAACCCAACTTTGACCAGCCATAAATTTCACAAGGAACATCAAAAATTTCCCATCCACAGTTCATTTTGAAGGAAATTGAATTCTCTACAACTTTGTCTCTCACAGGCCAAGTCTAAAAATGCTTCATTTCAGAGATATGGATCAAAAGGTTATAGGTCATTTTTGAAAGTCAACAAAAAAACCTTTTGGGTCAAAGCTCATAACTCGAACATGGTAAACTCAATTGAGATGAAACCAAAAGGAGGTTTTAAAGGACATCATGAGCTGTCTAAAATGGTCAAGAACACATTCATATGATTAAAATTGAAGGAGATACGAGGCTCAGAAGTTGGTCGATTCTCAAAAAAAACACAAAACCCTAATTGCACAATTTGGTGTTTTTGGACTAATGGGCCTAAAGAATGGATCCCAAACATGTCTATGGGCTTTATAAACGTCCTTAAATTAATTATTTTATTTTTATCACATTTATTTTATTTTTTTGAATTTTAAGTCATTTAAATATTAATAAATCATGTAAAATATGAAATAATTAGTTAAAATCAAAGATTAATGTTCCCAATCAAATCCAATAATCCAAATATGCTTATTTTGATGAAAATTCATGGTAAATGTGATTGGAAAATATTGAATCAATATTGAGACAAAAATAGAAAGTTTTAATGCAAAATCTCAATCAAATTTGATTCCTTCCAATCACATGATTATCTGCCATTCTTATAACCCTAATTCACTCTAATATATATAGGGACCAAGCTCATAACAAAGGGGGACGGAAATTAGAAGGGAATAATAGGTTTCTAAGTTCCAACATTTCAAGAAGGCTAGGGCAAGCGTGATCTTCCAAAGCAGCCTCTCCCACTTGATTCAAAGCGTTGAATTGTACTTCTGGAAATCCCAGGATTGGTTCCCAACCATCTTCAAAGCCCGGAACGCATCAAATCGTGTTCTTCAAAAGGCATTACCGTGGTAAAACTTTTGAATTTGAACTCTTTAATTCAGGCAACATGGATAAATTATGTACGTATATTCACGTTTATATTGAGGTTTAGAATCGTTTTGAGCCATTGTTCATGAGTTTCAGGGCCGGTTTGGACGTTTGCCATAGTTAGGGCACAAAGCTCATGAAGATTCGTTTTCATAGCTATGTTTGTTATCTCTGAAAACTAACCGCTCCATTGAATTTGTGGCATGAAATTAAGTGGATCTGGGCAGCTTTGTTTCTTGTGCAAGTTTGATTTTGCAGGTTTTGAATCAAAGCCGTGGAAGAAGAAGGACCTGCGGAAAAATCCGCATCAAATTTCAAAGGAAAATCCGCAGGTGCATGGGAGGAAGAAGATGAACAGTAGCGTTGCCCCATTCAAGACACGCGTGCTTTGCCCATTCGTTGGTCAGCAATTCCATGTTTTCCTGACGCGCGTGGCTCTCTTATAGTGGTCAGTCAACATTCTCCCTTGTTTCTCATTGGCTGAAGTGCGCAGAGTGGGGCCAGATTGGTGACTGTTTTCCATTTAAGTCAATACTTTATATTTATTATATCTGGGGCGAATTATTACAGATTAACTAATGCAGCACAATTGGAAAAAAGTGGATGTTGGTAAACTCCATGACCTGGGTTCGATCCCAGGTGTTTGCAATGTTTTTTCTTCTCATTTATTTTCAGATCCAGCGCTGCTCATCTATGCCCGATTATTATGTACCTTCAGCGCATCACCACTGGATCATCATAGAAGCAGATCTAACGCCCAGGAGAAGCTTCCTCACCATGGAACCTCACAGAGCCAACCACACTAGATCACAACACCAGGTTTCTTTTAATCTTTTTTAAAACTTTTATTACTTATTCCTTTTAATTGATTTTCACCCTTTTTCTTTTATTTTATTTTTTATTTCTTATAAAAAATCCTTTAATTAATTCTTTTTTTATAATATTAACAAAATTTATTTTAATTAATAAAATTAAGTTTTTTTGTGTTTTTAGTAAATAACTTTAATTAGAGAAATAATTAGTTTTTTTTAGATTAATAATTTAACTTAGTTTGTAGGCTAACTAATTTAATTTTTAGGTTTATATTCTTTAATCTCGATTTTATTTTTAGGCTTGTTAAAATTAACTATAATCATAATTTTAGGTTTTCTCTTAACCTGTAAGATTTAAGATTTATCACCATGAACACCACAAATTGTTTTTAAACATTGAATTTCTTCAAACGCAATTCCCTTCTCACCCCATACTCTATGATTGTCGCATGTGCCTTTATTTTAATTCTGCCTTATTATTATTTTGGGTTTATTTTATTATTCGCATTACTATTGCTTGTTATTATTATGTATCTGCCCCAAAGCCTTGTAAAACGTTTTCTACCTTTCTGCCTTTAATTTCTGTTACCCTCAGGGTTTTATTGTAATAGCTTAGGTTTTTTACTTTCCGCCTTTAATTTCCCGCCCACAAGTGTTTATTGTAATAGCGTAGAACTTTTATTTTTCTGCCTTTAATTTCTACATTTTTAAACTGCGTGGTTAGTAATCTTTGGGAGTTCAAGCCTTGAACTTAATTAGCATCACTAATTACAAGATAATATAACTGAATTGAACCACCTGATTGTGCACCCAAAGACCTTTAGGGTAATCTTTCTGTTGCCTCTTTTGCCTGTTGCCTTATGATTCTGTTGCCTTAAATAATAGTCAAGTCCCTTGATTCCGAGGATAACTGAAGCAAGGTTGCCTAAAGAGATTGCAAATCATCTGGTCCCTCGATGTTGCCTCGGAAAAATAAGATGATTGTCCCATTGTTAAGGTATCCTCGCATGATGCCTAAAAAGATTAATGACTATTCTATCCTTCCCTAAAGACTACCTACCCTCTATATGGTAGGGACAGTCTTGTGGCGAACGATATTACTTCGACGACCCTTCAACCTCCAATAAAAGGACTTCCTACCCTCTCATGGTATGGATAGGCCCTTTCGCCCGAAAGACTTAAAGAACTAGAAAGACAATCTTAGGGTAGGTGTTCTTAAATGTTTGCTCACACATTCAAACTTTCAAATTACTTTTCACACCTCTTCTTCAAAATCAAATTAAAAAAGGCTACGCTTATTTACAAGCTAAAGTCCTTAACAAAGTTTTTACTATTCACACACGACACTTTTCAAACAATTCAAGCAAACAAGTGAGTTAAGCAATTAAGAGCCCATGGAAAACCATGGATGCAAAGGGTGCCTTAAACCTTCCCTTTGTATAACTTACCCCCCAAACTCAAAATCTTTCAAAGGTCTTTCCTGTTCTTTTAGCCTTTCTTCAAATTGGATAAAATAAAAGTCGGTGGCGACTCTTGCTTAACCGCGACATTTTCTTTAAATTCAGTTCACCGTATTACAGAACTGGCGAAAAGTTTTTTTGGGTTAAAGAAATAAAAGATGCAACTACTCAAGACCTAGAGGAACTTGATGGAACCATTCACGAACTTGATAATTTTTCTCGATCTTATTGGACAAGTGACTTCATGTCCTTGAGAATTTCTTCTTGAGAGTTCCCACCGTGTGAGATTTGATCTTTTCATAAGTTATGCTCAAGAACCATCTTACACTCAAACATGAGATTCAATATTTCCTAATCCACAAACCAAATGAGAGATTTTACATCAGGCTAATCTCGTAACTGAACAGAGCTTTTACATTAGGCTGAGCTCAGAAACTAAACAGAGATTTTACTAAGATAATCTCAAGAACCAACAAAGAGTTTTTCACATGTTAAGCTTAGAACCAAAACATAGATATTACAGGGATAATACCAGAAACCAAACATGAGATTTTAACTAGTTAAGCTCATAACCAAGCAAAAACTTCTCAGAAAGAAGAAATGCAAGAGACAACACCCTGTTGAGTAAATTAAAAATGTAGCACTACATTGGCACATAAAAGTTATCATATATAAATTCCACTTTTAAAGCATTAAGGCAACTTTATGAATAAAATAGAAAAGTTAAAGTATAAAGTTAAGGATAGAAAAACACTTAGAAATGGGGGGTTTGAATAAGTGTGACTTTAAAAACTCTTAAGATAAAAACAATGAACAGAATATTTTTATCCTGGTTCGTTGTTAACGAAACTACTCCAGTCCACCCCCTTAGAGTGATTTACCTCACCTGAGGATTTAATCCACTAATCACACAAGATTACAATGGTTTTCCACTTAGATACCCTCTAAGTCTTCTAGAGTATTCTGATCACAACCTGATCACTCTAGGAACACAATGCTTAGATACCCTTTAAGACTTTCTAGAGAATCCGATCACAACTTGATCTCCTCTAGTTCTTTACAAATGAATGTAAACAAATTCTTACAAGAGTTATACAATGCTTCTTAAAAGCTATAATCACAACTGTGATATTTCTCTTAAAGTTTAAGCTTAATCTCACTAAGATATTACAACAGTAATGAAGTGAGGTTGAAGATGAAGTTTGAGAGCTTTTGAATTTGACAGCGTTTCTGTATGTTTGCGCAAAGTGTTGTATTCAGCTTCTCATCAGAACTTCTATTTATAGGCGTTTGAGAAGATGACCGTTGGGAGCATTTAATGCGTTGCGTGATCCGTACAGCATTGCATTTAATGTTTCCCTCTTTTGTCAACTACCTCGAGCCTTGCTTTTTCTGCTTTAACTGACGTTGCCTTTAATAGCTTCTAACGTTCCTTTTGTCAGTCAGCGTAGCCTGCCATCTTGTACTTGCTTCTGATCTGATGTTTGTATAAACAACGTTTGAATATCATCAGAGTCATACAGCTTGGTGCAGAGCATCTTCTTGTCTTCTAACCTTGAAGTGCTTCTAGCGTGATACCATGGGAACTTCAGTGCTTCTGCTTCTGATCTCAAGTTCTTCTGATGCTTCAATAGACCATGTTCTGATTCTGCTTGACCATCTTCTGATGTCTTGCGAGAGCATGTTCTGATGTTGCATACTTGAACCTTCTGAGTCAGTGCTTCTTGCGCTGATTTTGTGCATACTCTTTATATATTTCCTGAAATGGAAATTGCATAGGATTAGAGTACCACATTATCTCAAGCAAAATACATATACATTGTTATCATAAAAACTAAGAATATTGATCAGAACAAATCTTGTTCTAACATAAAGAGTAGAAATAGAGAAAGTGTTGTTTAAAATATGTTTTTTGGTGAGTTTTGAAATAAAGAGAAGCCTTTTATTCATAGGAGAAAAATATCCATGGAAATTTTAATGAATTAATCAATTAAGTACTAGAGTTAATTGATTAAATGCTTCTAAAAGACGTCAACCTTGACCCCAAAATGGAAACCCTACAGCGGTTATGTGTCTTAATTGATAATGAGTATTTCTAATCAATTAAAGTGCCTTTTTCCTTTCTCAAATCGATTTGACTAAGTCCCCGGTCAATGAGGCTATAAACAAATGTTTCCCAGATGATTAGAAGTACTCTTGGTCCATTCCACATGCACCTTGATAGTTCTTCCATAGGTTTTAAGGTGTTTTAGCAAATTTACAGAGGTTTAAATACATTTTTAGGTGAATGTGTGAGTTGTCTTATTAATTTGAGAATTAATATTATACCTTTATAATTAAGTGGTCACGCAGGCACAAGACTGAACGATGTTTCTCACTTTCTCTCTTTGAAGCTTTAACATACCTTGCTTGATTCATCATTGATTCAACACTTCATTCAGGAGACTTGATTTTTCTAACTGACAAGACTTGATATAACTTCGTTTATAAACCCCATTATCACAGGTGTCTTGACAAGTGTTCATTAAGGATTTCACTAAACACCATTTGACTTTAGGTATTGTCCTTATTGAATTTGGAGTTTCATCTTTTCCACTGAACTTGATAATTCAAAGTAAGCAGCCACATGACTACTACATCTTCAGTCGGGAGCTCATCACAGTTTTCCCTTTTTGGATGTATGATCACTGGGGTTACACTGTGATGCATGACATCACTTCTTACTTTCATGAATTTTTCCTTGAGAGAAAGTTTCTTATCTCTCATTGGATTTATAAGGAAACTTGCATTTACAAGAGAGTCATCAAAATTAAGAGCATCACCAAGAGCATTAACATTGTAGGTTCTTTCATAAACGAGTATTTTATACAAAACCCCTAATTCCTCCATGATGAAACTAATAATGGTTTCGCCAATTTTTTATACAATAGACATGTCTTCAAAAGTGAGGTTTACGTAGAGTATTTTGATAAGTCTTGGATACATTGGTTCTGCTATTGCAACGAATAAATCTATGAGAAAAGCTTGAAATACATTCTTATAGAAAGTTAAATCTTTTAGAAACATGTCATCCATGTAGTAGAGCTTGGGCGCGATTTAAGACATTTTTCTCTTCTTGAGCTTTAGATGAATAAGCCTTAAGCCTTTTGATAAAGGATTTCTATAATGCCCGTTTTTACTTTAATTATTTATTCCATTGTGTGTTGTGTGATTTATTGTTAATTATGTGATTAACTGGTTTTATGTTACTTTATTGGTAATTAGTAGAAATAACATGATTTAGTGAGATTAGCGTTATTGGGCCTAACCTAGAATTAGAGTTGGTAAGTGGGAGGTGTTAATTAGAGCCCATTGGTAATAATAAGTTAGTAAGATTAACAAAACAAGAGAGTTTTGGGAAAATAGAAAATTAGAAGAGTCATTTGGTGAAAGAATAGAGAAGAGAAGAGGAAAGAAGCTAAGGAAAAATCCCTTTGAAGCTAGAGTTGTCTTCAATCCAATTCAAGGTAAGGGTGAGATTCTTTCATGATAAGGGATTGTATGATGATAGATTATGGTGGGGATTTGATTGTATGCCTAGTATCCATGTTTGGGGAAGAACTGCAATTGGGAACTGTTAGGGTTTATGCTAGATTCCATGAATCTGTGTTCTAAATATGTTTTCGATATAGATTGTTGTTAATAGATGTTCAATGCTGGTTATAATTGTTGACTGAAAGTGATTTTAAGGTGTGGGATAGCTTTTTCGCAGAAGTGAGTTTGCTGTTATTTTTCTGCATTATCGCTAGTTCGCTAAGCGGGATCTGGTCCGCTAAGCAAAGTTTGGGAACAAATTCTGAAATTCGCGAGTCGGCTAAACGGGATCGGTCCGCTAAGCGGAGCTGCGAAGACGGTTTTCCACTGTTTTTAGTTGTAGTTAGCGCGCTTGTTGTAACAGCCTGAATTACGACAAAGTTTGGCTAATTAATTGGATCGTCAGTACTATTTAGAAACTTATTCAGATTATTAAGTAAAGTTGGGTTTTTTTTCGGTTAATCGAAGAATTAATAAAGTGGCGTATGTTGGAGAAATAATATTAGAAATAATATTATTATTGGATTTTATTTATTTGAGGTAAAGTCAGATTTAATTGGATTAATCGGAAAATAATATTTAAGATAATAATATTATTTGTTGGAGCATATTATCTATTGGACTATTCTATTTTATCGAATTGGGCCTAATTAGTTAGAATGTGGAATTAGGTGGGTTAAGCCCAATAAGAATAAAGATTGTAAGGGTTGGAGAAGAGAAAAATCATTTCATTTGTTCTTTGGCAAGAGTATAGAAATAGGGAAAGAGGAGCAAAAGAGGAGAAAAAGTGAGAGCTAGGGTTTCAAGAAATTCAAGAGATAAGGGGGAGAATCCTAATTATCATGGGTTAGTATGGTTGGGTCAATGGGTAGATTAACATGATTAGGTTTAATTTGATTGAATCTATAATGTTGTTTTGAACTGTGTCGTATTGGATTTGTATGTCATGGTTTGCTATTGTGTTCATCTAGATTGAATTAGTAAATGAAATATGAAAACATAATTGAAACGAATATTGTATGTGTGGAAATGAATTGAATCTGGATAGAATAGAAATAATGTTTTTGTGCAGGAGTAGTAATGATAAGAGGAAAATAATTGAAGAAACAATAGAATAGGAAGAGATAAATAATGGAAGAGACTGAAAGAAAGGTGGTGACGGGTGTCACTACACCCTGTGACGGTCGGAAAGACCTCTTGGAGAAGTGAGACGGTCTCCATAGGGGGAGGGACGGTCGGCACACATGCCTTATGATGGGCGGCAGTACCACATAAGCCATATTATTTGCATTTATGTGCTATCAAAATGTGAAGGATAGAAAAACACTTAGAAAGGGGGGGGGTTGAATAAGTGTGACTTTAAAAACTCTTAAGATAAAAACAATGAACACAATATTTTTATCCTGGTTCGTTGTTAATGAAACTACTCCAGTCCAACCCCCTTAGAGTGATTTACCTCAACTGAGGATTTAATCCACTAATCAATCTTTATTACAATGGTTATCATCTTAGAAACACTCTAAGTCTTGTAGAGTATACTGATCACAACTTGATCACACTAGGAAATCACCATTTAGAAACTTCTAAGTCTTCAAGAGTCTACTGATCTCACTGATCACTCTAGGAACCTTTTACAATCAATGTAAAATAAATGTTTACAAGAGTATGAATTGCTTCTTAGAAAGCTATAATCACAACTGTGATATTTCTCTTAAGTTCTAGGCTTAACACTCACTAAATATTACAATAGTTTGTGAGGTTGAAGATGAAGTTCGTGAGCTTTGAATTTGACAGCGTTTCTGTATAATGCGCAAGAGTTGTGTGTGGAGCTTCACATCAGAACTTCTATTTATAGGCGTTTGAGAAGATGAATGTTGAGAGCATTTAATGCGTTGCGTGTATAGTACATCTCTGCATTTAATGTTTCACACTTTTGTCAACTACCTAGAGCCATGCTTTTGCTGCTTTTACTGACTTTGCCTTTTGTAGCTTCTAACGTTCCTTTTGTAAGCCAGAGTAGCCTGTCATCTTGTACTTGCTTCTGATCTCAGATTTGTGAATACAATGTTTGAATAATCAGAGTCATTCAGCTTGGTGCAGAGCATCTTTTTGTCTTTAGACCTTGAAGTGCCTGAGCGTGATACCATAAGAACTTTCGTGCTTCTGCTTTTGATCTCATGTTCTTCTGATGCTTCATAGACCATGTTCTGATTCTGCTTGACCATCTTCTGATGTCTTGCGAGAGCATGTGTTGATGTTGCAATCTTGAACCTTCTGAGTTAGTGCTTTTGAGCCCTGAATTGTGCATACTCTTTATATATTTCCTGAAATGGAAAATGTAAAAGATTAGAGTACCACATTGTCTTATACAAAATTCATATACATTGTTATCATCAAAACAAGAATATTGATCAGAACAAATCTTGTTCTAACAATCTCCCCCTTTTTGATGATGACAAAAACATATATAATTGATATGAATTTGCAATCAGAATAACATATGACAAAAGACAATTACACAGATATAGCATAAAGCATATAATCAGAGTGTGTGAATATGTCTCACCCTGAGATTAACAATCTCCCCCTGAAATAAATAATGGAAGAATTTATAAATAAAAGACTTCCCTGAGTATTTTATCATTTCAGCAGAGACTTTCACTTTGCCTAAAACTTCAGAATATTCAGAGCTTCTCCTTCTTGCTTCCATAGGATAGCTTCAGAGCTTTGAATTTCTTCTTCGTTGTCATAGCATGCTTGATTGAATCAGAACATTCTTGAATGTATCAGAGCATCATCATAGCATCTTTACATCCTGAAATGTTTCAGAACATACTAGACAAAAGTATCAGATCATGAATGTATCAGAGCATTCTTAATGAATAGCATGTATCAGAGAATTTAAGAGAAGAAAATGTATCGGAGCATATTCTGCCACGAGAATATCAGAACATTCTTCTTGCTTCTGATCTTGAAGCTTCTCAGCACTAAGCTTGCTTCAATTTTCCAAGAACATGCTTCTTTGTAGAATTGCTTTCCCCATGTATTTGCTTCTCATGTTGAGCTTTTTCAGAATATCTTCAATCCTGCAAAAAATTCGCAAAGACATAGAACTTGCAAATAATGTTAGGAAATGTTGAGACTTAATCCCAGCAACTGATATAATAAATCAAATCAATTATCATGTTTCTCCCCCATTTTGTCATAACATCAAAAAGCATTAAAAGATTCAGATGATAAAAGACACATAAAGTGAAGAAGATAATGTTTCATTGATTAACAAAATATATCAGAAGTACAAGAGGGATAGAAGCAGATGCAAGAAACAGATGCATAAAACAAGAAAACATCTAAGACCAAGACAGACTACGACTAGCCTAGCTTAGAAGCTAACTTGGCCAGAAGGTTTTTAATCTCAGCAGTGCTTTCTGTCTGCGTCTTCATAAAAGATCTGAACTCATTGTGAGTATCCTCATGCTTGTCCAAATGAGAAGCTAGATCAGCTTGATTCTGTTGAAGAGCCTTCATGGTGTCTATCAGAACAGAAGGTCCAGCAGAAGAAGCATCAAAGCTATTGTCCAAGACAGTAGGATTCTCAGCAGCAGCATCAACCATGAGAACATCAGCTTGATTTTCCTTAATAGGAGATTGCATATCAGGATGATTCTCAACATCTTGAGTTTCATCCTCTTGAGTCTCAGCATCTGCTTCAGAAGCATCTTCAGCATATACAGGAGAAGGGATTTCAGCTTCTGAATTCTCTAAAGCCAGAAGAATTGCAGCCAAATTCTAAGGAGGTGTAGGAGCAGTAGATTCTGATGGGTATTCAACTTCTGGATATACCATATTTGGTGCCTTAGCAGAGGGATTCTCCCTTAACCAGTTGAATATGAACTGAAAATCTCCAGTTAGAACGTGGAGTTGAGGCTTCCACACAACCATAGCAAGAGGATGTACTTCCTCAAGCTCATCAGAAAATTCATTCTCTTCAAGAGATCTCCAGCTCCTGATGGGACGATAGTACTTACCATCATCTAACTCCAAAAAGTAACCAGAAGATCCAGATGCATCAGCCAAGCATCTCTTCTAGATGTTCAGAAGATCAGTCTGAATATCCTTCTTAAATATTTTCCACAACTTGCGAAAAGCAACATGATCCATTTGGAGTCATGAGCAACTTTCAGAGTATCCAACCCTATTCTGACCTTATTCATCAAAAAGTCATAGCAAGTATCAACATATGGTTCAGGAGGATTGAAAGTGAAACGATAGTCAGGGTAAAGAAGACTATAAGGTTTAGATTCTCTTGGGAACAAAGCAGGGGTGGTAGAAGAGGTTAAGGAGGATGAAGAAACTGTGGTGGAGGTGGTTGAGAGAATATTTTCAGAAGGAGGTTGGGGAAAGGTAGCATTTAGTGGTTGAGGGTTTAGAACTGGTGTAGAAAGAAGTGGCTGGTTTCTGTTTGTGGTTGTGGAAGAAGATGGAATAACAGAAGGAGGAGGCTTTTTCTGAGGGGGTCGATCAGAAGAATGATAAATTTTATGAATGAGCTTCTCAAGCTGTTCATCAGTTCTTTTTACTTTGAGAGACTCTGTAGGTTTCTTCTGCTTCTTTGCTTGCTTAGCATCAGGTCCTTCTTCTGTGACCTTTCTCTTTAGTTTCTTTTCTTTCTTCTTCTTTTCCTTCTTTCTTAACTCATCTAGAGATGGAAGAGTTCTTCCTCGAATCCAAGCAGGATCAACCAAAGTTTGAGCTTTAACACATGACTTCAGATAGCGTTTAACAGATTTATCTAGCTCCTCTTTGAACATGTGAGAGAAACTCACAACAGGAGTTCTTCTTGTCATAATATCTGGAAACATTTTTGAAGGAGTGGTCACTTCTTCAATCAGCTACATCCTTTTAAGAGTCTGAGCATTCAGAATAACTCCTTGGATAACAGTCAAGTTCTTAGATGAGCCAGCTGTTCTCCGAACATCTATCAAGCCACTCTCAATCAGAATATCTGAAATCATCCTTCCAAGAGGGATAGTATTCTTCTTGAGTTTGGGATTCTTCTGACATTCTTCATCTTTTGATTCTTCAACATTTGTCTTCAGATGATGAAAAAGAATGTGTGGTAGATTGACTCTCATGCCTTTTTCAATGTAGAATAATATATACTTCTGATCTTGATTGACATAGATAGCAGAGTTTGATGGTTTTCTATGATAGAGAGATCCCAGAATGATCTCAGCCCATACTCTGTAGGAAGGCTTCAAGGCAGTAATGAAAGGAGAGGCAATACCAGAGGAAAACAACTCACGATCAACTTTATCCCAATCAGTTCTTCCATGAAGAGCACCAGTAATTCCATCTAAACCATCAAGACCATACAGTTTCCTTATCAGCTTCTCAGTCACAACAACTTCATGCCCTAGCACAAAGGAGATGATGGCAGTTGAAGTAACCGTAGCATGTGTCCAGAATTCCTTAACCAATAAAGGATAAACTGGTCCAATCAACCTTTCAAAGAAGTTTGACCATTCTTGTACTAGCATTGCAGTTTTGGTTTTGAAATCACGTGCCATAAGATTTTCAAAATCCACCATTGTTTCGCAGAGAACTTCCAGTTCATCATAAGGAATCGAACAGGACTTCAAAGGAAGATTTGCAGGTTTCCTTTGAATTTGATGTGACGATGATGCCTTGCGTTGAACATTCGAAGATGAAGCCATGGATACACACTGAGATTAAGGTTTAGTAACTAGGGTTTATGCACAACGAGAGAGATGAACAAATAAAGACAACGAACAAAGAGAGAGAATGGAAAGAGATTAAATGTTATGGAGATGAGTTTATATAGGAACGGATTTGAAATGAAATGCAATATGATTCTGAATGAACAAGATTACATAGATTGAATCAGTTAGCAATTAATGATGAGTGACGTTAGGGCAAAACGTGATATTTGAAATGATTTGCACAGTTACCTAGGGCGGCGTCTCATCAACTGCACGCATGCTTGTTCAATTAGAGTGAACATGTGTTCTTCTTCTGGAATAGCTGGTGATAGCTGTTTTGCTTTAAAAGAGATTCTGAATCAACTTAGCCATATGAAACGTTAGAAATAACAGAATCAGAATATCTAACTGATCAACATTCAGAACTACTTATAAGAAAAATAAAACTGATCATTTCAAATCTAATCCATACATCAGAACTTCTCATCCTTTCATTCTGGGCATAAATCCATACTGATATTCTTCAGAATGAACTTAAACCTATCTTCAACAAGGGGTTTTGTAAAGATATCAGCCCATTGATGGTCTATATCAACAAAGTTTAAAGATAGAACACCCTTCTGAACATAGTCCCTAATGAAATGATGTTTAATCTCAATATGTTTAGCTTTGGAATGTAAGATTGGATTCTTAGATAAACATATAGCAGAAGTATTATCACAGAAGATAGGAATGTTACTCTCATATATCTGATAATCTTCTAGCTGACTCTTCATCCAGAGCATCTGTGTACTACATCCAGCAGCAGCAACATATTCTGCTTCTGTTGTAGAGAGGGTAATTGTAGCTTGCTTCTTGCTGTACCAGGAGATCAGGTGACTTCTAAGAAATTGAAAACTTCAAGAAGTACTTTTCCTTTCAACTCTATCTCCAGCGTAATTAGCATCACAAAATCCTACTAAGTAGTATTCTTCAGATCTTCTGTAGACTAAACCAACATTAGTAGTACCTTTCAGATACCTCATAATTCTCTTAATAGCTCTTAAGTGAGATTCTCTAGGATCTGATTGGAATCTTGCACACAGACAAACACTGAATAAAATATCAGGTCTAGAAGCAGTAAGATATAAACTTCTTCAGAAGTTCTTTCACGTACTTGGTTTGATGAACATAGGTTCCATCAGAAGTTTGATTGATCTGGATCCCAAGGAAGTACTTGAGTTCTCCCATCATGCTCATTTCAAACTCAACCTGCATAGACTTAGCAAACACCTTTCCAAGTGTAGCATTAGAGGTTCCAAAGATAATATCATTGATCGGTAAAATAGCAAGTGTACTATTTTTATCGATGTAGTAATAAGGGAGTTAATTTCCCAAGTATCGAACTCACGGACTGCGTAGGAATTATATGTTTCACAACAGTGAAATTGAATAAAAAGTCATCGGGGTGTATGAATTTGATTTTGAATTTAAATAACAGCTTATGTAAAACGAAAGAATTAAATAGTTTGACTAATGAAAATATGCGAAGACGAGTTAGAATAGATGTATGAATCGCTCTGTAACGAAATAATTACCAATTAACAGATTATCTGAAGAAATTCTTAACTACCAATTCCGAACATTGATTTTTCCTAATTCCTTAGTGAAAAACTTCTTGAGATTAAAAACATCTTTTCATTCCTTATCATGATAATTTTATACCAAGATTCTATAAGACATAGCCCGAATAATATGATCGCTACTCATCAAACCCTTATTCCTAAGTGATTATCAGCGATAACGTTATAATTAAAAAGCATTGAGTTGGTTTGTCAGGCCAAACCCCAATCGTGAATCAACAAAATACTTTCCAATATAATGAAGCAATAAGAACTTTTAATCATAAACTGAATTTCATAAAGATAATCTGAAAACAAACGGTAAATATAATTCGTTACATCACATGATCCAAGGACATCACCCTAACAAGTAATAGTTTAGCTACTCATGACACTTTTCAAGATGACAGAAATTAAGGATGAAGACATTACAATAAGATAAATGTGAATTGATCTTCAATCGCCGATGCTCTTGAAGATTTCTTCGCTTCAAACCCTAGCGCTTCCAATCCTTGTTCTATCGTTCTCTCGCAATCAAAAAGTGATTTTCTCCTCTCCAAACAGTGACTAAATACTCTTAGAAAATGTTTCCTTCTGAAAAGTCCACAATGCCCTTCCTCAAGTGACTGGTTTAAAGATTTGAAAATTATACTTTTTCTGCGCGCAAGGCTGACACGGCCGTGTCACATGACACGGGTGGCCGTGTCAGATCTCTGACTTCTTGGTTTTCATATTTTCAAACTCCTCACTTCAGCAAGTGTGACACGACCGTGTCACATGACACGGGTGGCCGTGTCACAACTTTGTCTCACCAAAAGCCACTTCTTCATGTCTCGAATCGTGCCCTGTACTGCATAACTTTAAACACTACCAAATACTAGATCAAAAGCAATGGAAAAACAACAAAAACTAGAAAAGATAACACACCAAACTCAAATACGAAAATTAACAAAACTAAAAAGAACTAAACTGAAACAACTTAAAATACCACCGAATGAAGTGCTTTTCCATTGACTCGAACACATAAACAAGGTGAAATTGGTGGCCGATCACTCATCAACATATATTTGGCAAATTAAAATATCCTTTTTAAAGGTTTTACAAAATAGAGTAGTATCCACTTTTCCTCTAGTGAAACCATTGTCCAGAAGGAAAGAACTTAATCTTTCATACCAAGCTCTAGGAGCTTGCTTCAGGCCATATAATGATTTCTTTAATTTGAAAACATGTTCTGGAGACTTAGAGTCTTCAAAACCAGGAGGTTGGTGGACATATACTTCCTCATCTATATAACCATTTAAGAAGGCACTCTTAACATCCATCTGATATAGAGTGATGTTATGTTGAGTGGCAAAAGAAATTAATAAGCGAATAGATTCTAACCTGGCCACTGGTGCAAAAGTTTCAGTATAGTCAATACCTTCTTGATGACTATAGCCCTGAGCAACCAGTCTGGCTTTGTTTCTTACAACTTCTTCTTTTTTGCTTAGCTTGTTTCCGAAGACCCACTTGGTTCCAATGATGTTGAATCCTTTTGGTCTTGGAACAAGATCCCATACGTCATTCCTTGTAAACTGATTAAGTTCTTCTTGCATTGCAATTATCCAGTCAGCATCCTCCAGAGCTTGATCAACAGAAGTTGGCTCAATAAGAGATACTAGACCAAATTGACATTCTTCATTGTTCTTAAGGAATGCCCTTGTTCTGATAGGATCTTCTTTCTTCCCAATGATAACATCTTCTGAGTGAGCAGAGTTGAGTCTAGAAGATCTTCTGATAGTTGGCTCTTCACAAATTCTGAGATTCTCTAATGAAGCAGCAACTTGATCTTCTGACACTTTGCTCCTAGGTTTTTCAGCTTCTGAGTTAGAGATTTCAATAGCTGCAAAATTCTCAAACTAGTTTGGCTTTTCAAGACCAAGCTTATCATCAAATCTAATATTGATTGATTCTTCAACAATCAATGTTTCAGTATTGTATACTCTATAGCCTTTTGAGCGTTCAGAATATCCAAGAAGGAAACACTTCTGTGCCTTAGAATCAAACTTATGCAGAAGATCTTTAGTGTTCAGAATATAACATACACATCCAAAAGGATGAAAATAAGAAATTTTGGGCTTTCTATTCTTCCACAATTCATAAGGAGTCTTATTGAGAATAGGTCTTATAGAGATTCTATTCTGAATATAACATGCAGTATTTATTGCTTCTGCCTAGAAATGCTTAGCCATATTGGTTTCATTGATCATGGTTCTGGCCATTTCTTGTAGAGTCCTATTCTTTCGCTCTACAACTCCATTTTGTTGTGGAGTTCTAGGGCAAGAGAAATAATGGGAAATACCATTTTCTTTGAAATAAATCTCAAAGAATCTGTTCTCAAATTCGCCACCATGATCACTTCTGACCTTTACGATTTTACACTCTTTCTCATATTGGATCTGAGTGCAGAAGTCAAAAAACACTGTATGAGACTCATCCTTGTGTTTCAAGAACTTTACCCATGTCCATCTACTATAATCATCTACGATAACTAATCCATATTTCTTCCCTATGACAGATGTTGTTTTGACTGGGACAAATAGATCAATGTGCAGAAGTTCTAGCGGCCTAGAGGAAGAGACAACATTCTTAGACTTGAATGCAGGTTTGGAAAACTTCCCTTTCTAACATGCTTCGCAAAGAGCATCTGATTTATATTTCAGATTAGGGAGTCCTCTGACTAGATTAAGTTTGTTAATCTGAGAGATCTTTCTCAAACTAGCATGGCCTAATCTTCTGTGCCAGACCCATTGCTCTTCACTAACAAACATAAGACAAGTTACCTTCTGATTCTTAATATCTTGAAGATCAATCTTGTAAATGTTGTTCTTTCTCTTGCCTGTAAATAGGATTAAGCCATCCTTCTGACTTACAGCTTTGCAAGACTTTTAATTGAAGATTATGTCATAACCATTGTCACTTAATTGACTTATGGACAATAAGTTATGAGCTAATCCATCTACAAGAAGTACATTAGTTATGGAAGGAGAGTTACCAATACTTATGGTTCCAAAGCCAATTATCTTGCCCTTCTGATTCCCTCCAAACTTGACTTCTCCAGCAGACTTAAGCACCGGGTCTTGGAACATAGACATTTTTCCCGTCATGTGCCGCGAGCACCCAGAGTCCAGGTACCATGACATGTTTTGCTTTGTCCTCTTTGCTGCCAAGGATATCTGCAACAAAAATTATCTTCTCCTTAGGTACCCACATTTTCTTGGGTCCTTTCTTGTTAGTTCTCCTCAAGTTCTAATTGAACTTGGGTTTAGCATGATAATTAACAGGAGGTACAACATGATATTCCTTAGTTTGAGCAACATGATATTTTCTATTTTGTGTCACATGCTTCTTAGTGTGTGTAATGTGAAAGCTTTTAGCATGTGATGTGAGCCTAATATCATGGGAGTGGCCATACTTGAACTAATCATACAAGGGCTTGTATGTGATTTTCATATCATCTACAGGTTCAAGTTTGTATGGGGTATCACCCTCATGGCCTATGTCAACTCTCTTGTTTCCACTAACTGCATATATCATAGAGGCAAGTTGACTTCTTCCAATACCTCTAGATAAGAACTTCCTGAAACTCAAGTCATATTCCTTAAGAATATTGTTCATGCTTGGAATAGACTTTTCTGAACTAGAAGATGACTCAGCATCTTTGGATAGTTTTAAAACTTTTTCTTTGAGTTCAGAATTTTCTAATTCAAGCTTCTTAGTTTCATATGCAAAGAGCTTTCTCAGCTTTTTGTATTTGATACTAAGCTTAGCCTTGATTTCCAGAATTTTAGTTAGGTTGGAAACTAGCTCATCTCTAGATGGTTCAGAAATACCTCTTCAGAGTCTGAGTCTGATTCTGATGTAGATTCTGATCCATCATCAACAGTGGCCATGAGCGCAATATTTGCCTACTCATCTTCAGAGTCTGATTCTGATTCTGATGAATCTGAATCGTCCCAAGTTGCCATAAGACCTTTCTTCTTCTAAAACTTCTTCTTGGGCTTTTCCCTCTGAAGCTTTGGGCACTCACTCTTGTAATGTCCTGGATCCTTGCACTCAAAGCATGTGACCTTCTTTTTGTCAGATCTTCTGAGTCCGGAAGATTCTCCTCTTTCAGGCTTTTTAGAACTTCTGAAGTTCTTGAACTTCCTTTGTTTACTCTTCCAGAGTTGGTTTACCCATATGGAGATCATGAACAGTTCATCATCTTCTTCTTCTTCTTCTGATTTTGACTCTTCAGAATCTTCTTCTTCCGCCTGAAAAGCGTTAGTGCATTTTTTATTCAAAGATTTTAAAGCAATAGACTTACCTTTCTTTTGGGGTTCATTAGCATCCAGCTCTATTTCATGACTCCTCAAGGCGCTGATCAGCTCTTCCAAAGAGACTTCATTCAGATTCTTTGCTATCTTGAATGCAGTCACCATTGGGCCCCATCTTCTGGGCAAGCTTCTGATGATCTTCTTGACGTGATCAGCCTTCGTATATCCCTTGTCAAGCACTCTTAATCCAGCAGTTAGAGTTTGAAATCTTGAGAACATTGTTTCAATGTTTTCATCATCCTCCATTTTGAAGGTTTCATACTTCTGGATTAATACAAGAGCTTTTGTCTCCTTGACTTGGGCATTTCCTTCGTGAGTCATCTTCAATGATTCAAAGATGTCATGGGCAGTTTCTCTGTTTGATATCTTCTCATATTCAGCATGAGAAATAGCATTCAGCATAATAGTCCTTGACTTGTGATGATTTTTGAATTGTTTCTTTTGATCATCACTCATTTCTTGTCTTGACATCTTTGATCCACTAGCATTTACAGGATGTTTGTAACCATCCACAAGTAAGTCCCATAAATCACCATCTAGACCAAGAAAGTAACTTTCCAATCTATCTTTCCAGTATTCAAAGTTTTCACCATAAAATACTGGTGGTCTAGAATATCCATTTCCATTATTGTGTTGATCATTTGAAACAGGTGTAGCAGTTGATGCAACTGTTGATGGATCAACCATATTGACTTAGTGTTGTTCTCTTCCTGAATCTTTTTCTAACACGGTTAAGTGCTTGCACCTAGAACCGGCTCTCTGATGCCAATTAAAGGATAGAAAAACACTTAGAAAGGGGGGGGGGGGTTGAATAAGTGTGACTTTAAAAACTCTTAAGATAAAAACAATGAACACAATATTTTTATCCTGGTTCGTTGTTAACGAAACTACTCCAGCCACCCCCTTAAAGTGATTTACCTCAACTGAGGATTTAATCCACTAATCAATCTTGATTACAATGGTTATCCACTTAGAAAAACTATAAGTCTTCTAGAGTATACTGATCACAACTTGATCACTCTAGGAAATCACCACTTAGAAACTTCTAAGTCTTCTAGAGTCTACTGATCTCACTGATCACTCTAGGAACCTTTTACAATCAATGTAAAATAAATGTTTACAAGAGTATGAATTGCTTATTAGAAAGCTATAATCACAACTGTGATATTTCTCTTAAGTTCTAAGCTTAACACTCACTAAATATTACAATAGTTTGTGAGGTTGAAGATGAAGTTCGTGAGCTTTGAATTTGACAGCGTTTCTGTATAATGCGCAAGAGTTGTGTGTGGAGCTTCACATCAGAACTTCTATTTATAGGCGTTTGAGAAGATGACCGTTGGGAGCATTTAATGCGTTGCGTATATAGTACAACTCTGCATTTAATGTTTCACACTTTTGTCAACTACCTCGAGCCATGCTTTTGCTGCTTTTACTGACTTTGCCTTTTGTAGCTTCTAACGTTCCTTTTGTCAGTCAGAGTAGCCTGTCATCTTGTACTTTCTTCTGATCTCAAATTTGTGAATACAACGTTTGAATAATCAGAGTCATTCAGCTTGGTGCAGAGCATCTTCTTGTCTTCAGACCTTGAAGTGCTAAAGCGTGATACCATAAGAACTTCAGTGCTTCTGCTTCTGATCTCATGTTCTTCTGATGCTTCATAGACCATTTTCTGATTCTGCTTGACCTTCTGATGTCTTGCGAGAGCATGTTCTGATGATGCAATCTTGAACCTTCTGAGTCAGTGCTTCTGAGCGCTGAATTGTGCATACTCTTTATATATTTCCTAAAATGGAAAATGTTAAAGATTAGAGTACCATATTATCTTATACAAAATTCATATACATTGTTATCATCAAAACAAGAATATTGATCAGAACAAATCTTGTTCTAACACAATGTATGTTGTTTCTTTTATACTCCTTGTTGTTTCATATATATGCACCGTTTCATTGTTTCACAAATATTAATTAATGAACCTATATATATATATATATATATATATATATATATATATATATATATATATATATATATATATATATATATATATATATATATATATATATATATATATATATATGATGGTATAACATGATGAAAAGAAATCATATTTTATAAGATGATATAATGGATATGAAAACATTTCCATATTATTCCTAATTTCATATGCTATTACCATTGTGATCCGTTTCTTTTATTTTTCATTTTTTTGTGTTGTTCTATTTTTTGTCTTACAATATTACTTAGGGATCATATATAATGGCATATTAAAATGGATATGAACCATAAATTATGAGATGAAAAATATAGAAACAGTAGGATGCTAGAGTATTGGAAATGGAATAGAAAAATAATTGAATTGAAATTAATATAATGTGATATTAACTAGTTGATTAATTAATAGTTGACTTAATTTCAATGAGTTTAATTGATTGGAATATACTTGGACTTGGATTAATTATTCGGTTATCGGTAAATGACGGTATTTTGAGAATTTGACCGTAATTATTTTTTGGCTTGAATATTTATGATGAGAATAATATATTTATATGCCAATGATATTTTTTCAATAATGGTTCTCTGTGGATAGCCGTTTGGCATGATTCCTAGTGATTAGTTGATTGATTGTGAAAGTGTGTATTCATATATATTTCGCAAATGTGAATTAACATGAGATAGTATGATTACTAGTGTTAATTGGAATTTATATTCATATTTGATAATTGGCCTATATATGTGAACAGTATATTTGTTATGAATGTGTATATGTACAATTGGTGGATAATTCATAGAGTTGAATTATTGTGATATGCTGAATGTTAAGTTGGTAGAGATGATCTTGATTGCGTATGTGTTGGAGATAATTGTACATACATTCATAGCGTAGTTTGCCTTGAGATAGAGGTGGTTTGCTTTGAAATAGAAGTTATGGCTTGATCCTTGAGATGGATATAGAAGCGGTAAGCTATATGTTTACGTTTGGTGGGCTTTTATCTTGTCCAGATCGGAAGCGCGGCTTGGATTCTAGATATTGAATCGGAAAGCGATGGAAATTTGGGTTTACATTCGGTACTACATGCATAGAGTAACATGTCTTGCATTGAGCCACATTAGTGTTTATGTGATGTTTGAATATATGCAATTATGTGATTGTTATGTGTGTATGAGATTGTGAGAATTGAATTTGGTGATGTTTGATACATGATTTGGTGATAAATGTAAATATGTGATAATGATGGTTTATGTACATATTTGGAATAATAGTATTGAATCCTTTTGAATATTATACTCCTTGAGCTTTGTTACATACTTGGACATGTGAAATATATTGGATAATTCTATTTACATGATTATGTGAAGTGTGTTGAATTCCTATGATTGTTAATTAAATAATTGTACTTGATTATACTTTCTTCATAATGATTTGAATTCTCACCCTTCTGTTAGAATGTTACCCTTTGTTGGTAACATGCAGGTTCAGACGCTTAGCAGCTCGTGTGAGGTTTAGCCGAAGAGCGTCCGAGTTTTGTTTGGTGATTAGATAGTGAGTCAATGCTCCGGTCATGTAACACTGGATTGGGATTTAGAAGTGTTGAAATCATGTTTTATTTGGTTATGTATTATGATGCTACTTTATGAATATATATGTTGTTACTTGTTGATGAGTGGCCTTAGTGCCAAGTATTCTGGATTTTTATGTTGATTATCCTGATGAATATCTTTGAGACATGATTATGGTATGGGACATAATTATTTATGAATTACATGAGTATTATTATTATTTTCCGTTGTGAATGCATATTCTATATGAATCATGATAAGTGAAATGTGTTATATTGATGATCAGGTGCATGTGTATGACTGATGTTGGTTTTTGAAAGCTGTTAGTTTTTGAAAACGTTGATGTGACGCCATTTTATTTATATGCATATGACTATTTACACTAATCATGTGCGTACTATTTGGGGTATTAGAAAGGGGTGTTACACTTGTGGCCCGCTAAGCGAACTTCGCTGTCAAAAACTTTTATGAAACTTCTACTTGTTGTATCATTTGATCCATAACTCCTTTTTATGCACCGTTTGAACCTCCGTAAAGCTTAAATTAGTTCCTAACTAGTAAAATTGATTTGAAATGATTTTTGGATAATTTTCTTAAGTCGTATTTTCCGATATTGTGATGTATTGCAAAGTGAAATGATGTTGTATGTTGACATGACATAGTGACGTGATTGAGAAGTGATGAATTATTATAATATTAATGATATTGTGATTTCCATTGAATTTTGACATTGAGTTGATGATGTTTAGCCGATGTTGTGAAGTGTTATGAATGTTGTATTATGTGGATGTTGCATCATTGAGTCACATCCATTCATAAATGACGATGGCCTTGAAATGGCAAAAGTGACGATGGCGCAAATGGCAATAATGACGATGGGAGTTTTACTCCAAATGGTACCACATGCATATGCATAATGTTAAGTCGCATAATGAGTTGAATTTTGAATTGTTATGATTATGAGGTGAATATTAATATGTGTTGATGACATAATTGCAAATTGAATTTGTTGTTATGATTGCTTGATATCATGATTGTTGTGATGAAAGTGCTTTGAGTTGAGAACTAGTGAATTGTGCATGATCTTATCTTTGCTATAAGTATTATCTTACGTTCCTTTATACTGTTTGATATCTCACCCCTTCTGTTTGAATGTTATCCTTTGTTGGTAATGTGCGGGTAACGAAGATGGTAGCTGTTACCGTTAGTAGTTTTTGTTGGTGTCTTTTGCTCTGATACGTAGCACTCGGGGAATTGACTCTGGTTTCCTTTTATTATGTTTAAGTTTGGACTATGTGTTGTTTTATGAAGAAGATTATGTCTTGTTGCTTTCAAGTTAGACCAAGATGCTAACATTTTGAAGTTTATGAGTTCATTATTCCGGTGAATTGTTTAAAGTTGATTTGGTTTTGAAGAATCATTTGGCTATGAGTTCTCCCTATTGATATATGCTATGTATCTGTTATAATGAGCTGAGATATATGATTGTTTTAGTGTCGTAATGTGACACCTCATGTTTTTTTGGAATTTTGCACTCTGATTCTATTATTAAACCATTGGGTAGATTTAGGGTGTTAAAATAGTGGTATCAGAGCAGGTCCGTCTGTCCGACCAAGTTGTTCAGTCGTAGTGTGGTCTAAGAATCGAGTATTGTTACTTAGTCTTGATTTCTTTTTGTGTTGTAGTGACGAGTTGAGATGGCTGGAAGGAATGATGCTGCAATTGTTCCTGCCTTGGAAGCGATGGCTCAGGCTATGCAGAATCAGCCGAACGTCAATGAGAATGCTGGATCTCGTAGCTTGGCGACTTTCCAGAAGGGGAATCCGCCTACCTTCAAGGGTACGTATGATCCGGATGGTGCTTTGACTTAGTTGAAAGAGATGGAGAGAATCTTGTGTGATGGATTGCACCCTAGCCCAGAAGGTTTAATATGGGATTCATATGCTAGTAGTCAAGGCTGATGACTGGTGGCTAGAGACTCGTCAGAGATTGGAGGCTGCAGGTGGGGAGATCACTTGGGTTGTGTTCCATAGAGAGTTCTTGAGGGAGTACTATCCTGAGGATGTGCGGGGAAAGAAAGAGATTGAATTCCTCGAGCTGAAGCAAGGGAATAAGTCGGTTGTAGAGTATGTTGCCAAGTTTGTTGAGTTCGCTAAGTTCTATCCGCACTGTAGTGAAGCGACTGCTGAATTTTCAAAGTGTATCAAGTTTCAGAATGGATTGCACTCTGAGATCAAGAAAGCGGTTAGCTACCAGAAGATCTGTGTCTTTGCGGATTTGGTTGATTATTGTCGCATTTATGAGGAGGATAGTAATGCCCACTATAAGATGGTTAGTGAGAGGAGAGGCAAGAGCCAACAGAACCGTGGCAAGCCTTATGATAGTCCAGCTGGGAAAGGTAAGCAGAAAGCTACTGAGGGCAAGAGGAATAGTGAGGGAGATGCTCCTACTGGTATTGTGTGCTTCAAGTGTGGCAAAGTTGGTCATAAGAGTAATGTGTGTACTTTTGATGCCAAAAGGTGTTTTCGTTGTGGTCAGCTTGGACATGCGGCTGCTGAGTGCAAGCATAAGCCGATGGTTTGCTTCAACTGTGGTGAAGAAGGGCACATTGGTAGTCAGTGTCAAAAACCAAAGAAGGAGCAAGCTGGTGGAAAGGTGTTTGCCTTGTCGGGAACTCAGACTACTAGTGAGGACGAACTCATCAGAGGTACATGTTTCATTAATAGCACTCCTTTAATTACTATTATTGATACTAGTGCTACTCATTGCTTTATCGTTGCTGATTGTGTTGAAAGATTGGGTCTTAAGTTGTCATCTATGAATGGAGATATGGTCGTCGATACACCAGCTAAGGGAACGATGACTACTTCTCTTGTGTGTTTAAAGTGTCCCTTATCGATTTTCGACAGAGACTTTGTTATTGATCTTGTTTGTTTTCCGTCAGGAGGATTGGATGTGATCTTAGGTACGAACTGGTTAGAGTATAATCATATTCATATTAATTGTTATGATAAGTCGGTGAGATTCTCTGCTCCTGAAGAGGAAGGTGTTGAATTGTTGTATGCTAGACAGTTGCGCCTGTTAATGAAGAAAGAAGTGCAAGTGTTCGTGTTGATGGCATTGTTGTCTATTGAGAATCAAGCTATAATAGATGAGTTGCAGGTGGTGCGGGAACTTCCTGAAGTTTTCCCTGATGAAATTCATGATGTACCGCCAGAGAGAGAAGTTGAATTTTCTATTGATCTTGTACCCGGTACCAGACCTGTGTTTATGGCACCATACAAAATGTCTACATCAAAATTGTCAGAATTGAAGAAGCAACTAGAAGAGTTACTTGAGAAGAAGTTTGTCAGACCATTGTGTCACCGTGGGGAGCTCTAGTGTTGTTAGTAAAGAAGAAAGATGGAAGTATGAGACTTTGTATTGATTACAGGAAGTTGAATAAGGTAACGATCAAGAATAAGTATTCGCTTCAAAGAATAAATGACTTGATGGATTATTGGTTGGTGCTCGCCTCTTTAGTAAGATTGATCTGAGGTCGGGTTACCATCAGAATAAAGTGAAAGATGAGGATATGCAGAAGACGGCTTTCAGGACATGTTATGGACATTATGAGTATTTGGTAATGCCCTTCGGTGTTACTAATTCTCCGGGAGTATCTATGGAGTACATGAACTGTATTTTTCATGATTATCCAGATCGGTTTGTGGTGGTGTTCATTGATGATATCTTGATTTACCCTAAGTCAGAAACAGAGCATGTTGAACATTTGAAATTGGTGTTCCAAGTTTTGAAAGAGAAGAAGTTGTATGCGAAGTTATCCAAGTGTCAATTTTGATTGAAAGAAGTCAGTTTCCTTGGCCATGTTATTTCAGGTGATGACATAGTTGTGGATCCATCTAAAGTAGATGTTGTGTTGCAATGGGAAACCCTAAAGTCGGCTACCGAGATTAGAAGCTTTTTGGGATTATTCGGTTATTTTAGAAGGTTTATAGAAGGTTTTTCTATGTTGGAACTTATGTCGACTAAGTTGACTTGTAAGGGTAAGGCTTTTGTGTGGGACATTCAATATGAAGAAAGTTTTACCGAGTTGAAGAAAAGATTGACATCGGCTCCGATTTTGATATTGCTTAATCCGGAAGAATCTTTTGTGGTATATTGTGATGCTTCTAAGATGGGTTTAGGAGGTGTGCTTATGCAGAATGATAAAGTTGTTTATGCGTCAAGACAGTTGAGAGTTCATGAGAAGAACTATCCTACACATGATTTAGAACTTGCTACAATTGTGTTTGTACTGAAGATTAGGAGGCATTATCTTTATGGTTCTAGATTTGAAGTATTTAGCGACCATAAGAGTTTAAAGTATTTGTTTAATCAGAAGGAACTGAATATGAGACAGCGAACGTGGTTGGAATTGTTGAAAGACTATGATTTTGGTTTAAATTATCATCGAGGAAAAGCTAATATTGTGGTCGATGCTTTAAGCCGAAATACTTTGCATATGTTGGCAATATGGTTAAGGAATTGGAATTAATTGGGCAATTCCGAGATATGAGTTTGGTCTGTGAGGTGACACAGAAGAGCGTCGGGTTGGGTAGGCTAAAGATTAATAATGATTTTCTGGATTGTATCAAAGAAGCTCAGAAGTTAGATGTGAAGTTGGTAGATTCAATGGTTGGAATCAATCAGTTTGAGAATAATGACTTTAAGTTGGATGCGCAAGGTGTATTGAGATTCCGTAATCGAATTTGCATTCCCGATGATGTGGAGATTAAGAGAGCGATTCTTGAGGAAGGTCACAGAAGTAATTTAAGTATTCATCCAGGAACTACTAAAATGTACCAAGATTTGAATAATTTGTTTTGGTGGCCTCGAATGAAGCG
This sequence comes from Vicia villosa, assembly GCF_029867415.1. NCBI lineage: Eukaryota > Viridiplantae > Streptophyta > Magnoliopsida > Fabales > Fabaceae > Vicia > Vicia villosa. The sequence continues at coordinate 270,952 of NW_026705106.1, read as the reverse complement.
TGATATAGCACAGTTTGTGTATGCATGTTTGACTTATTAGAAATCGAAAGTTGAACATCAGAAGCCTGCAGGGTTGATGCAACCGTTAGAAGTTCCGGAATGGAAATGGGAGAGCATTTCAATGAACTTTGTGACGGGTTTACCGAATACTTCAAGAGGAAATGATTCCATTTGGGTCGTTGGTAGGCTTACAAAGTCGGCTCATTTTATTCCTATTAACATCCCTTATCCAGTTTCAAAGTTGGCGGAGATTTATACCAGTGTGATTGTTAAGTTGCATGGTGTTCCTTATGTATTATTTCGGATAGAGATCCGATGCTTACTTCTGATTTTTGGAAGAGTTTGCAAGGAGCACTGGGTTCTAAGTTGAGGTTAAGTTCGGCGTATCATCCTCAAACAGATGGTCAGACGGAGAGGACTATTCAGTCATTGGAGGATTTGTTGAGAGCCTGTTTTCTTGAGCAGGGGGTTCATGGGATACTTATCTTCCCTTAATCGAGTTCACTTACAACAATAGTTACCATTCTAGTATTGGAATGGCACCTTTTGAAGCGTTGTATGGTCGGAGGTGTAGGACTCCATTGTGTTGGCATGAATCTGGAGAGAGTGTAGTACTTGGACCAGAAATTGTTCGAGAGACTATTGAGGAAAGATTTGTAATTCCAGGCGAGTGATCATGTGTTTTTAAGAGTCACGCCGGTGACCGGTGTGGGGCGAGCGTTGAAGTCTAAGAAGCCCACTCCTTGTTTTATTGGTCCGTATCAAATTTTAGACAAGGTGGGAAATGTGGTGTATAGAGTGGCGTTATCGCCGAATCTTTTGAATTTACATGACGTGTTTCATGTGTCGCAACTCTGGAAGTATATTTCTGATCCATCTCTTGTGATTCACATGGATGATGTGGAAGTACGGGATAATCTCACTGTGGAGACTATGTCGGTGACCGATGTGGGGCGAGCATTGAAGTCTAAGAGGCTCACTCCTCGTTTTATTGGTCCGTATCATATTTCAGACAAGGTGGGAAATATGGTGTATAGAGTGGCGTTACCGCCGAATCTTTCGAATTTACATGACGTGTTTCATGTGTCGCAACTCTGGAAGTATATTTCTGATCCATCTCATGTGATTCACATGTATGATGTGCAAGTACGGGATAATCTCACGGTGGAGACTATGCTGGTCGAATTGAGGATCATGAAACAAAGACGCTTAGAGGCAAGAAGATTGCTTTGGTGAAGGTAGTCTGGTTAGGAGCTGCCGGAGAGAGTATGACATGGGGGTTGGAAGGCAAGATGCGGGAGTCTTATCCTGAGTTATTTGAATAAGGTAAATTTTATAGGACGAAAATATTCTAAGTAGGGGAGAGTTGTAACGCCCATTTTTACTTTAATTATGTATTCCATTGTGTGTTGTGTGATTTATAGTAATTATGTGATTAATTGGATTTATGTTATTTTATTGGGAATTAGTAGAAAGAACATGATTAAGTGAGATTAGTGTTACTGGGCCTAACCTAGAATTAGAGTTGGTAAGTGGGAGGTGTTACTTAGAGTCCATTAGTAATAATAAGTTAGTAAGATTAATAAAACAAGAGAGTTTTGGGAAAATAGAAAATTAGAAGTCATTTGGTGAAAGAATAGAGAAGAGAAGAGGCAAGATGCTTGGGCAAAACCCCATTGAAGCTAGAGTTGTCTTCAATCCAAACAAAGGTTAGGGTGGGATTCTTTCATGATAAGTGACTGTATGATGATAGATTATAGTGGGGATTTGGTTGTATACCTAGTATCCATGTTTGGGGAAGAATTGCAATTGGGAATTGTTAGGGCTTATGCTAGATTCCATGAATTTGTGTTCTAAATATGTTTTTGATATAGATTGTTGACTGAAAGTGATTTTGAGGTGTGGGGTAGCTTTTTCGCAGAACTTAGTTTGCTGTTCTTTTTCTGCATTAACGCTAGTCCGCTAAGGGGGATCAGGTCCGCTAAGCGAAGTCTGAGAACAAATTCTGAAACTCGCGAGTCCGCTAAGCGAGATTGGTCCACTAAGCGGAGATGCAAAGACGGTTCACTACTATTTTTAGTTGTAGTTACCGCACTTGTGGCCCGCTAAGCGAACTTTGCTGTAAAAAACTTTTATGAAACTTCTACTTGTTGTATCTTTTGATCCGTAAATCCTTTTTATGCACCGTTTGAACCTCCATAAAGTTGAAATTAAGTTCTAACTAATGAAATTGATTTGAAATGATTTTTGGATAATTTTCTTAAGTTGTATTTTTCGATATTGTGATGTATTGCGAAGTGATATGATGTTGTATGTTGATATGACATAGTGACGTGATTGAGAAGTGATGAATTATTATAATAGTAATGATATTGTGATTGCCATTGAATTTTGGCATTGAGTTGATGATGTTTAAGATCACTTTCACATGTGGGAACTCTTGGAAAGGTTGTAACTAACAAAATATCATATTCAAGAATCAGTATAAAAAATATGATCTTATACTTGATTCAATAGATAGAAAAGTTTGTGTTGAATTTCAGGAAAAATTAAGAAAAGAAGAAATCTTCATAAAACTCAAATAGGTAATCTGACTTCTAGAAGATGAAGAAAAATTAACAACGTTAGGAGAATCTTCATCTTCAAAAAGACTACTTAAAGAAGTAATATAAAAATCAACACCAAATGATTCCTTTGAAAGAAGTGTCACATTAAATGAACAATCGCTTGAAGAATCAACATCTAGAAGAAGTTCCAAAGAAACCAACATGAGAGAGATTTTTTTTTGAAAATTCATTATAACAAGCATCTCTTAAGAAAGAGGAATCAATGGGAGAGATCTTAAGAAACTCGTGTAGAGATTCATGTAAATATTTCCCAAAGATATCTCTAACAGCTCTTTCGAATATTCTCAAGAAGTATCCTGTAGAAGAAAGACAAAGGAATTTTATGAAGAATAACATGTTTGATTCAAAGCCACTGATGAAGAAGATGATGATAACATATTGTCCCTAACTTATAAGAAAATGTAAGTTAAGTGTCAAACTTAATAAAGAGATTGAAAATTAGAAAGAAACATCGTAGATGTTAAATATTATATTGATTTTCTAAATAATAATAATATAATTCTTGTGGAAGAATTAGCTGATACTAGAAATCAATCTTTAGAATCAACTAAATGTGAAACTTGCATTTAGTTGAAAAATGAAGTAGATATATATTAGACCCTAGGAAAATTCACTAAGGATAAAGAAAATTTGGATTTACATTTCTTAATCTAAGGCCTTCTTATAATAAGAATAGTCTAGGGTATCAATGTAATAAATCTTTCATTAGCATTTGCCATGATAAGATGCAATTTAACCATCCTTTGTTTAAAGGCAATCATTGTAATAAGCTTGTTCATTTAGAAGCTTTATGTTATTTTATAGTGCATGATATAAGATGGTCAAATGGTAATACCTCAAGGCCTCTTAAGAAATCTAACATACATGGACCCAAAAAAATTTGGGTACCAAAGGTGAAAACCTAACTTATTTTGCAAGTATGCTTTGCATCTTTGAGGGTTTAATTGTAAATTAAGAAAATTTGTGCAAAACATGAACTTGAAAGTTCCACAAAAAGATGGTTTTGATGATATTGTTGGTTTAGGAACTCTTTGGAAATTTTTTGTAATTCCATTGAAAACATATAAACCAATTCTTGTATCAAGCGATTCAAAGAGATGAAAAATCAACCGTGTATCGATCTCTTCAATGGGAAAGTTCTCAAAAGTTTCTATAGAATTTAAGGTAAAATACTTGATAGAGATTAAAAATCAAAAAGCTCTGATTAATCCTCTAACAAGTGGTTATTTATATTTTTTTAGTAAATTTGTGTTATTTACTAGCATGTTGGTTTGAGAGAAATTAAGCAATGGGTGCAAAGCTGATAAGAAGAGAGTGCTAAGAGAAAAAGATAAGCCCAAAGTCATCCAAGGTTCAAATGGACCAGGAAACTGAAAAAGATAATATAATCGATTAACCACAATAGGCTATTGGATTAGGCGCAACTGAAACTCAAAATTTACACCACCTAATCAGTTACCCTAAAGGCCTAATTGATTAAAATTACTTTCTTCTTCAAATCTTCAACAAATTAAGAGGAGATCAATCAAGCCAATGGTCACATCTTCTCCATAATCATTTGGTGACTCTTCTTCTTCGATATGTATGTGCATTCTCTCTTGCTTGATCTTAAAAAATTCTTTGTGGATCATTTCAAGATTTTTCACACTTCCTTGGCTGAATTACAATCAAAAATAGAAAGTTACTCTCATGAGCTTAGATTACTCATCATCAAGTGCTTAGCTTTAAAATTGAGTTTGGCTTTTCTCTTATCATTTTTTTGTCCAAAGATTATCTGAATTAAGCACTACTTTATTATTAATGTAATAAGTAGGAATAAACTGACCATTGGTAATAAAATCTCACACTTCAAAATCATTATCTTCAACAAAACTTTTCATTTTATCTTTCCATAAGTCAAACCATTCACCATCAAATAATGAAGGTGTATTTATGAAAATCCCCTTGTTAAAAAAAGTGTTTGAATTCATCAGTCTATCTCCTGAGACGATTAGTCTTATAACAAGAGTTAGACTCTGATTCTACTTATTAGCCGAGTGACTCCTAATACAAGGGGGGAGTTGTGGAGGTTCAAAATGATGTCCAATTATAAAAAAATATTTACAAAATGGTTTAAGTTAATTTTAGAAATAAAATAGAGAATAAAAGTGTTATAATTAAAAGAAAGACAATCAATGAAATGAAGAGATAGATATGGAACATAAATAAATAAAGAACTGAAGGGAAAATTGAAATGCACCAACTATTTATAAAAGTTCAACCTAACCACTTTTGACAAGTCATGCCTACACACCTTCTTACTATCAAACAAGAGATTTTACATTTGCAAATCCCTAAACCAAACGAGATATTTTATACCAGACTAATCTCATAATCGTGCAAAGTTTTTACACCAGGCTGAGCTCACAAACCAAAAAGAGTTTTTGAAGGCTAAACTCAATAACCAAACAATATCATTTAGCGAGTTGAGTTCACGAACCAAATAGATATTTTACGTAGCTAATCTTAAGAACCAAATACATCTTTTAACCCGTTTATCTCAAGAACAAATCAACGACTTATTTCGAAGATATCACACAAGAGACAAACCCTTTTGAGTAACTTACAATATTCTCACAACACCAAAACTACAAAAGCCTCGCTGATATTTATCGCTCTTAAAGGACTAAGACAACTTTGTGAGAAAAAAAGAGAGAAATGAAGTAGAGAGTTAAAAGTGAAGTTTTGCATTTCCTCTCTTTCACAATCTTTGAAGCTTCAAGTTCTCTTGCTTGATTCATCACTTCATTTGAAATTTGACTTCTGTTGACTGATGAGTCTTGGTAAAGCTTCTTGATGTATCTTATCAACAAGGAATTCTTGACCAGAGATAGTCAAAGATTCCACCGAAGCCACTTGAAATTTTGTGTTATCATTATTGAATTTAACTTTACACCTTGATCTCACAGAAGCATCTTGACTGAACATCTTGATTATCGCTTCTTATTGATAGTTGAAGATTTCACATCATGTCGTTTGAGTATGGTGTTGTCATCATTAAAATTATTATAAAGCTTTAGCAGATAGTTGCACCTGATAATTACACCTACAATCACATAGATCCACACTTATGATAATAGTAAATACATTAATAACTAATAAAGATAATTATATAAAAATACTATTATCTCTTTTTCATTTATTCAATTATTTTATTTTAAAAAAAAGTGTTTAAATAAATCACTCATTTTTAGACTGAATGTATAACAAAAAGAAGTCAAATATAATAATAACACGTCGGAAATTGTATAATCCGTTTTTGAAGAACAAACTATTTTCAACACAAAAATATCTTTTTTTTTTTAATTTCTTAAAAATATTTTAAGGGCGCTTTTTGTTGAGAATAATAATTCAAGTGTCAGTTGGAGTCATACATTGGTTATAAATGTGGAGACTGGAGTATTTAAAAGTGGGAGAATCCATACACCTATCATCTTAAGGTTTTGGGTGAATATGTGGTGTCTCTCTAACTTGTGTATTGCTCTTGCCCCAAGGTTGATGCTCCTCCTCGTGAACCAACAAATGGTATCAGAGCAAGATTGGAGACTATTCGACTACTATGAAGTATTTGAAGTAGAATTTTTTTAATGGACCCTTTGACGAAGAGGGCTATGTCACACAACCTCTAGGGTTTGTGATTCACGAGGAAACAAGTAAGGTGTATAAGTTGTACAAAGCGCTCTATGGCCTCAAGCAGACAACTAGGGCATGGAACAAGAAGATCGACTCATACTTAGTGGAATTGAGATTTTTCAAATGCAAATCTGAGTATGGTGTCTATGTTCAGGTTGTAGCACAAGATATAACAATCATCTGCTTATAAGTCGATGACTTGCTGGTAATTGGAAATAGCTTGGAGAACTTATCGAAGTTCAAAGAGCTGATGAAGAGGAAATTTTAAATGTTGGATATGGAAAACTTGTTGTATTTCCTAGTCATGTAATTTCCAATTTCTAAGCAATGTATGATGCTACATCAAAGGAAGTATGTCAAAGAGACACTCATGAGATTTAGGATGGAAGACTCGAATCCTGGATCCTTACCTGTCGAATGAAATTTGAAGTTGGAGAAGCGTGGAGAGGAAGAAAAAGTCGATGTTAGTTTGTTCAAACAAATTGTTGGATCTCTAAGGTATGTGTGCAATAGTTGACATGATATAGGTTTTGTAGTTCTATTAGTGAGCAGATATATGAGTGAACCAAGGGTGTCACACATAAAGGCTGCAAGAAGAATCCTGAGATACTTAAAAGTATCAAAAAACTATGGAATTCTAATTCGACGAGATTCTGAGAGAAAAGAAGCTACGGTTACTTGTTATTCAGATGCTAATTGGTGTGGAGATAATAGAATTCTTTTAACCCTTTGGTGCCCCGATCTCATGGTGCTCAAGAAAGCAACCAGTAGTGGTATTGTCATCGTGTGAGGCTGAATATATAGCAGGATCCTATGTTGCATGTCAAGCAATTTGGATTAGATTTGTGCTAGACAAGATCTAGGTCAAAGTGAAAAATCCTCCAGTGCTGCAGATCTACAACAAGTCAGCTATTAATCTTGCAAAGAGTCCAACTCTGCATGGAAGGAGTAAGCATGTCGAAGATAGATTTCACTTCCTAAGGGAGAAGGTAAATCAAGGTGAATTTGAAGTAAGGCATTGATCAAGTGAAGCACAGTTGGTCGACATTTTAACTAATGGTTTGAAGATCGAAAGATTCCTAAATTTGAGAAAGAAATTAGGAATAGTTCAGATCGATTATGATGGGTGTATGTTGAGACACTATATATAATCCAAGTAAAGTAATCCAAGCCCAAGCCAAATTAGCGTTTGTTAGCCTACTTACGGAATAAGTTAATTGTATAGAAATAGACATAGTTTCTAATTCAGTTTGTACAATTCAATTCAATAATAGAATCCACATTTGCTTTACTCTCTTTCTTCCTCTCCTTAAAAATGTGCCTCACACAGTAACAAATTGGTATCACGGTCTGTAGGTTCGAGAAAGTAACTGACTTACTTTTATCGAAATTCCCAAGTAGAGGTGTTTTGTTGAAATCGAAATACCCAAGTAGAGGTGTTTTGTTGAAATCGAAATACCCAAGAAGAGGTGTCGACGGCGGTACAAGAGTATGTCGACAAAAAATCCACTAGAGGGGGGGCTTTGTGGACTCACACTTGATGAACACATTTTATACCGCATTTTACGACTCAATAGACACTGTTTTAAGTTTGTTTTATTACCGCTTTGTTGTCATTTTATTGTATTATGCCGGTTTTATTTATTTGTTTCAGGTAGTTGGCTAAGGAGACCGTCCGTGCGAGAAACCAAAGAAAAATACAAGAAAAGGAAGAAAAAGGAAGAATTGTGGTTTTCTGATACATGGCGACCGCCATGGGGTGGTCGCGTCCGCCATGCACCCCTTTCCCCGTCAAACACATTTTAAGCCATGGCAACCTCCATGGACCCAGTTTGCACAAAAATAGCAACAGACTTGGCCAAGTCTTTACTCCACTCTTCCTTATATTTTCTCCACCAATTGCATGATTTTAGGGGATTAATTGTGATGCCAAACCACTATATAATTCCACTTTGACTTGAAAAAAATTGTCCAAGATTTATCGTATCATTGTGCACTTTTGAGCTATCATTCTTTTCATAGTTTTAGGCAAAAAAATCACTTGTAAAAGTGGTAGTTTCTCACATTGGGGAGCTATCACAAAACTAGTATTCTAGGCCTACTTTGATCAATCTTGCCTCCATTTTAGAGTTTTATTTCAAGTTCCTTCCTGTACTCAAAGTATTTTCCGCAATAATTCCAGGTTCTTATTATTATTTATCGCTTTTATTTCTTATTCTTGTTTGTGAATATATATATATATATGTGTGTGTGTGTGTGTGTGTGTGTGGGGGGGGGGGGGGGGTTAACTGTTGTCTATTGTTTTTTTATGTTGGCAATAAACCTTTTCAAAAACCGTATTATGTTTATGCCTTTCATTAATAACTATAACCATAAGTTTATTTTCGAAGTCATGTCAGGCTAAATCCTTTGAGTCCGGTATGTGAAGACCGTCATCTGATGGGACTCGGTATTAAATTGGCATAAAAACCTTATTTTTAAACTATCTTTCTGGTTCTATTTTTAATTGAATATTTTCCCAAAGCTTTTACGTGACGACGAAAATATTAAGGTTTCAAACCACTAGAGCGTGAGAGTGAGGCTTATACAGGAAATTAAAAATAGGACTTCTAAACACAACGAGAGCACATTAGAATTAATTAGGATTTATTTGGTTTTCAAAGAGTATTCCTTAACTTAAATGGGTGAACGGGAGTAATATCCATGGGGACTTGAAATATATAAAAGGTCAACAGAATGAGAGTTGAGACTAATGTTTTTAAACTAATATCTTCTATCTGAAAATGATTTGAAAATACAACCTATGCCATTAATTTACTGAGTCCTAAAGGAAGGATTGTAAACTACATTCCGGTCTCCCTTAATCAATATATTCCTTAAGTCAAATTATAGCTTTAACTTTAGTTTTAAGTTCCCTTTTTGCCCATAAATTTTAGTTACCCTTAGATTTACAAAGCGACTATAGATAACGGTGAGGTTTATTATTAAGTCCTCATGGGATCGATAATCTTTTATAACTCCAGTGATAAGTCTGTGCACTTGCGGATTAGCACCCATCAAGTTTTTAGCATCGTTGTTGGGGACTTTAATTTAGTCAACATCGTAACTTCGTTGTTGCACCGTAGAGACTAAGGAATGTTGTCCCTTTCCTTAACTTAGGTTGTATGCTAGATACCCGTTCCTTCGGAAATGATTTAGCACAACCTATCAACGAAATTGAGCGTTTTATTCATCGGAAACATTAAATCAGACAATTAAGTTTAGAATACAACATGCCAGATATGGCTTCCAACAACAATAATCGTCCTCTTAAGGGTTTTGTTGCTCCCTCTCAAGAGGATCCATATTCGAGTATTACACCCCCTGCCATTGAGGTAAACAATTTCGAGCTGAAACATACTTTGTTGCAAACTGTGCAACAAAACCAGTTCTTTGGAAATCCTACAGAGGATCCTAATTTGCATTTATCTGTGTTTGTGCAATATGCTGACACGTTGAAGGTCAATACTGTTAGCCCTGAAGCTATAAGACTACGTCTCTTCCCATTTTCCCTAAGGGATAGAGTAAGAGCTTGGCTATAATTTCTACCCTCAAACTCCATTACTACATAGAACGAATTGAAGAAATCCTTCTTAGCCCGATACTTTCCACCTAGCAAAATTGCTATGCTAAGAAGCCAACTCAATGGATTTAGACAGAAAGATAGAGAATCACTTTCCAAAGCATGGGAGAGATATAAAGACATGTTGAGACTTTCTCCGCATCACGGTATGGAACAATGGATAATTATTCATACCATCTACAACGGTCTCTTGTACAACACAAGATTAACCATAGACATTGCTGCTGGTGGCGCACTAATGGAAAAGCCTTTCCAAGATGTTTGTTAGCACATAGAAAATATGGTTCAAAATCATTATCAATGGGGAAGTGAGCGAACTCCGTACAAAATCACAAACAAAAGGCAGGATGTACGAAGTAAATGGACTCGACCATGTCAAAACCAAAGTAGAAGCTCTTACTCAAAAGATAAAAAACTTGACCATAACTCCTGCAGCCACTCTGGCTGTAGTAGCTCCTAATTGCGATGTATGTGGAGTTCTTGGGCATAATGCCCCTGAATTCCAGTTATTGGAAGGAATTCCTTTTAACCAAGTGAATTATGCTTAAGGTAACCCTTATTCCAATATCTATAACCCTTATACCAATACGTAGAACCATCCAAACTTCTCGTACAAGAACAATAATGCATTATTTACACCTATTCCTTCACCTACCATACCACCTGGTTATAAAAAAGGAGCCCCTGTGTAGCGGGGAAAATCTGATATCGAAGCCATAGGATTGACTTGAATCAATATTTCATTTGAAATCGCCACCGCGCTTTATTTTTTCAAAGGAAAAGGGAAAAGAACGAAAAACCCAAAGTTTTGTTTTTAAAACAAGAAAGAGAACTCAGGTTCGGGTGTTGATTATATGAGGGGAAGGTTTAAAGCACCCCTCATATCTGTGGTACTCCATAGGAACCTTTTTGAAAATCTGTGTTGTGTGTGTGCTAAAAAAGGGTTTGTTTTATTTTTAAAATAAGCTCGGCAAAGCGTTAAGCTTTGTGCCTACATACCTCCTCGGTGCAATGGAGAAGTCAGAGCTAATGTAGTTCCGCTTAAAAGGGGAAAACGTTTTTAAAACGAATAAACACTTTGTCGTCGTCGGAGAGAAATACTCAGCCATTGATCTTGAGCATGAGAATAAACGAGTTCTTTGCATCGCAAATGAAAGAAGGGCTCCAACTCGGATAAAATCGACGAGTATGCCACTAGCTCTCTCACGCGGAAAAGATCTCATTATATCAATCAATTTCAAAATCGTGGGGTATAACCACTCGCTTCGACAATTAACGGTGTCTAAACTTTGAAGAAAAAGGCCACTAAGGGCAAAAGATATTTTTTAAGAAAAAGGTTTTGAAAAAGATTTGCAAACATAAGAATATTTTGAAAAAGGGAGAAGATTTTGAAAATTTAAGAATGGGAGGAGATGAAGAGGCTATCCTATTGCGTAAAATAAAAGCTAAGGAAAGAAACGGTCTAACCAAAATAAGAAGCCAACACTTGACATTGTGAGTCAAGGTAGATTTCCCATCCTTTGGAATATCAGTATCAAACCAACACATTATCACTTGGGGATCCAGATGAACTTATTATCTTAGCACCACTTTGCATTAAGCACATTAAAATTCTGACGAAAATCGGGCAGAGTAACGGCTGTTTTCGGGTAAAATCCTTATCTCAATGCCTTGGAATTAACCATCAAGGGCTTTCAAGGAAATACCTGCACAAATAAACAGACAACAATCCAATGCCAGACAGACAGCATAACAGTAGAGTAACCATAGAATGAGGGTCCAGAGGCACTAAGTCCATAAGTCCGAATCTCCAAAATGCTAGGGATAGTAACCAATAGTCCAAAAGAGAGCCTTAAGTGTTTTTTTAGATTTTTGTTATTTATTAGTGTTTTAGCATAAGAGTAAAGTATGGTCCAAGTGGACAAAGAGAAAATAGCGGAAACATAAACATATGTCCAAATGGACAAAGGAAAAATAGCGGAAATATAAACGTCCAAATGGACAAAGGAAAAATAGCGGAATGTAAGTATGATGAAATGATAAAATAAAGCGATAAAGCGAGAAATATAAAGAGCAATATAATAAATTGCGGAAATTAAAGTTAGTTTTTAGATGTTAAAGATAACCATCTTGAAACTTGTCAAGTATGTTATCAAAGTTAGTAATGAAGATCGATGGTGAGTGAAGGATGTTCTCGGATTTAAATTCAATGGACATTTATTAGAAGCTTGATAAAATCATAGCGAATACACGATAAACCTCCATAAGTCTTAAATCAACCGCATACAATTATCTTCCATATTTGATCTTTTTTATTCGGGACACAAAATATTGCGCTATGTTAAGCAGATCGCCAAGTGATTTATATAGAAATCACCCTACAACGAGGCCGGTCAAAACTTTATGTGCTAATGCATGCGAGAGACATGATATGTAGATCATTCTCCGAAAGCAATACCGCACGAAAAGAAAATAGGTAACGATCTAGTCTTTACTAAGAATCCATAAGAATTCTCAAAGTATTAAGACTTTCATTGATCAAAAGAAAAAAGGGAGAAGAAGAAGATAAAATGCATAAAGTAAAATCAACTCACACTATCATTAATATCATTCATCTAATATTATGGATTAGGTCCTTTCAAACCTATCAACATCCTAGATCCAATGATATTAATGAAGTGGAGGAAGAAGGAAGCCAAAACAAGCATAAAAAAGGCAAAAAAACACATTTTGTCCCAGGGGAAATCGATTTCCCTAAGGAGGAAATCGATTTCCTTAGTGCAGGTTTTCAAATCTGGCGCAGAAACGTAATGGAAATCGATTTCCCTTAGGAGGAAATCGATTTCCTCTGTGCAGTTTTCAAAAAATCAGCATTAGGAGGCATAAAACTTGACCTAAGCAAACATACAAACACCTTATGATCACATATCAATTGGAGCACGAATTTTCCATCAAATCACCATCAAATAGGACCAATATAGCATCAAAGATGCATCACACACAAGCACAAAAGAATCACATTATGATGGATGAATAAAGATGAAGAAAATTACCAAATCTTGAACAAAACTTAGATCTACTTCAAGAATCACCAACACAAATCTTGATCTCTCAACAATTGAAGAAAAAAGAGTGAAATGGATGGTGGTTTAGCTCAAAGTTTGTGAGGTTCAAGATGTGACTCACAAACTTTATGAAAGAAAAAGAGCTTTGGTGAATTTGGTAAGGATGAGGAGAGAAATTGCAAGGGGTTTTTTGGCTCTCAAAGCTTGAGAAATGAGAGAGTAGTGGCCTCTATTTATAGGATGAGAGCAAGAGTAGTGGCAATTTGGTCATTTGCTCTTAGTTAATTAACTTGTGTTTAATTTGTGATTAAAGTGGCATTTAAATGGTAGAAAATGGTAAAATGAGGTTAAAATGGAATTAATGAAGGGAATTATTTTGGTGAGGTGGAAAATTGGTAAAATGACAAATAAAAAGGTGCCAAAATGATGTCAAGCTTCCCTCCTTATATTTTTTTTGAATTTCGCCTTGAGGAAATCGATTTCCCCCAGGAGTGAAATCGATTTCACTCTGTTCCAGAAGAGAATTTGGTGCAAAATACACTAGGGAAATCGATTTGCCCAGGAGGGAAATCGATTTCATGCTGTCCAAAATGTGATTTTGTTGAAAATTGCTGTAGGGAAATCGATTTACCCAAGAGGGAAATCGATTTCATCAGTCCAAAATGTGGAAAATGCCTTGTTTATTGCATGTCTTGGCTTGGTACCTACAAAACAAAAGCCTACAAAGAAACAAAGCAATATTTTTGGTATTTGGGTTAGTATAATATGCATACAAGATAAACTATCATTGGTGCTTGACGGTCCCTCTTATTGATGAGGTGAGTGCAACACCACAAACAAAACTATCAAGTGAAGCTCTTGATTAATGATTGGGATATGAATGATATATGATCTTAGGGTCAAAAATTGGGGTATGACAGATGCCCCTATTTAAGTTTCTTCGATCCGGAGGTACGATGATTGCAAATCTTCGTTTTGACGAGATTGAAGAGACTTAAATATATAAAACACACAATTTTTGATCCTAAGATGCAATGCAAAGGTTTAATGAATGCATATGATGATGATGAAACATAGCAACACTAGGGATGCAAAGGAAATCCACTGGGAACACAAAATGACTTTGTGGGAAGAATTACACTGGGGAAGATAAGGATCTGTTGGAGAGACGAAATTCTGCTGAGGAAAGGAACTTCACTAAGGAAAGCATTTCGCACCAGAGAGGTCAAAGCATCATCTTTCACTAGAGATGAGAAAAAGGGACATCCTTTTTCACTGGGGATGAGAAATATGCATCCTCTTTCAATGGGGAATCAGAATACCTATCCTTCGTTAACAGAGAACACACCATCGTTCCACTGATGATATGAATAGAAATGCATCGACGTACCACTGACGATGAAGATAACAAAATACACCCACGTTCCACTGAAGGTGAACCACCAACGTCCCACTAGAGGTAGAAAGAGATGTATCGCCGTACCACTAACGATAACACATACCAACGTTCCACTGAAGGTATTGAAGAGATATACCACCGTACCACTGATGATATAAAAAGAGATAATTCATCGACGTACCACTGACGATGAAAGAGATGTACCGCCGTACCACTGACGATAACACATACCAACGTTCCACTGAAGGTATTGAAGAAAAATACATCGACATACCACTGACGATGAAGATAACAAAATACACCAACGTTCCACTGAAGGTGAACTACCAACGTTCAATTGGAGGTAGAAAGAGATGTATCGCCGTACCACTAACGATAACACATACCAACGTTCCACTGAAGGTATTGAAGAAAAATACATCGACGTACCACTGACGATGAAGATAACAAAATACACCAACGTTCCACTGAAGGTGAACTACCAACGTTCCACTGGAGGTAGAAAGAGATGTATCGCCGTACCACTAACGATAACACATACCAACGTTCCACTGAAGGTATTGAAGAAAAATACATCGACGTACCACTGACGATGAAGATAACCAAATACACCAACGTTCCACTGAAGGTATTGAAGAAAAATACATCGACGTACCACTGACGATGAAGATAACAAAATACACCAACGTTCCACAGAAGGTGAACTACCAACGTTCCTTTGGAGGTAGAGAGAGATGTATCGCCGTACCACTAACGATAACACATACCAACGTTCCACTGAAGGTATTGAAGAAAAATACATCGACGTACCACTAACGATGAAGATAACAAAATACACCAACGTTCCACTGAAGGTGAACTACCAGCGTTCCACTGGAGGTAGAAAGAGATGTATCGCCGTACCACTAACGATAACACATACCAACGTTCCACTGAAGGTATTGAAGAGAAATACATCGACGTACCACTGACGATGAAGATAACAAAATACACCAACGTTCCACTGAAGGTGAACTACCAACGTCCCACTGGAGGTAGAAAGAGATGTATCGCCGTACCACTAACGATAACACATACCAACGTTCCACTGAAGGTATTGAAAAGAAATACATCGACGTACCACTGACGATGAAGATAACAAAATACACCAACGTTCCACTGAAGGTGAACTACCAACGTTCCGCTGGAGGTAGAAGAGATGTATCGCCGTACCACTAACGATAACACATACCAACGTTCCACTGAAGGTATTGAAGAGAAATACATCGACGTACCACTGACGATGAAGATAACAAAATACACCAACGTTCCACTGATGTTGAACTACCAACGTCCCACTGGAGGTAGAAAGAGATGTATCGCCGTACCACTAACGATAACACATACCAACGTTCCACTGAAGGTATTGAAGAAAAATACATCGACGTACCACTGACGATGAAGATAACAAAATACACCAACGTTCCACTGAAGGTGAACTACCAACATCCCACTGGAGGTAGAAAGAGATGTATCGCCGTACCAATAACGATAACACATACCAACGTTCCACTGAAGGTATTGAAGAGAAATACATCGACGTACCACTGACGATGAAGATAACAAAATACACCAACGTTCCACTGAAGGTGAACTACCAACGTCCCACTGGAGGTAGAAAGAGATGTATCGCCGTACCACTAACGATAACACATACCAACGTTCCACTAAAGGTATTGAAGAGAAATACATCGACGTACCACTGACGATGAAGATAACAAAATACACCAACGTTCCACTGAAGGTGAACTACCAACGTCCCGCTGGATGTAGAAAGAGATGTATCGCCGTACCACTAACGATAACACATACCAACGTTCCACTGAAGGTATTGAATAAAAATACATCGACGTACCACTGACGATGAAGATAACAAAATACACCGACGTTCCACTGAAGGTGAACTACCAACGTTCCACTGGAGGTAGAAAGAGATGCCTCTTCGTATCACTGATGGTGAAGAGCAATCAATAATATTTGAGGATGCAAACACAAATGCATAATCTCAATATTCATTGTCCAGCAGCCAAAATTTAATCCATGACCAAATGGAAAGAAACTGCCCCAAAAAGACTGGACCAAGTGAGGGAAAAAACTCACTGGTCTTCTATTCGTAGACATCTGAACAGAATAACTGAAACATATTATCCACCTAGAAACAAATTCAGTGGGGATTTTCAAGGAAAGTGAGCTCTTTCTGCTTGACTGCAAACTGTCACTTATACTGAAGCGACTTACCATTTGTTGAGCTTCTTCCACTTGACTGCAAACTGTCACTTATACTGAAGCGACTTACCATTTGCTGAGCTTCTTCCACTTGGAATCAAGAAGTTCATAAAGTATGAGAGATTATCACTTGATTGGAAGATAAGATTAATATGTGGAGACATACAAACCTGCTCAAATAAAGAGGCTTGCATTTGTTGTCAACAAAACATGCTGAGGACAGAACCTGCCCCTTGCTTTCAAGTACAAATTCCAACTGAGTGCAATGACAACACTGCTGGGAAATAAGCCTTTCAATATCTGATAAGAACATCCATCACAAATGAATTTTCCATTATTGAGGAAAGCAGAATCCTCAAGAGGTGCAAAATAAATGCCTCCTCAATCTAGGTTTCCCAGCCTAGAGAGGTTCAAAATAGTATTGCAAGAGACCAAAGTTCATCTCCAAGAACAAACTGGATAGAAACGATCAAACAACGCTTTGCCCCTTGAGGAATAAACTCAACTGGGGATTAATTCCATCCTGACAAATGAGCTGAGGAGGAACACCGAAGCAAAATTCTTCCACGAGGAACAAACTCAACGGGGATTATCAATCTCTGCGAGAACTTTACAGATCATCTTCTTCTTATCAAAAGGATTGGACAACACATCAAGCTCTATTATGGGGAATTAGGGAAAATTTACTTGGAGAAAATCACCATTCTGAACTTGCAGAGGAACTAAGAAGTTAACATCAAAGCAAACAAGTTAACATGCGGGGGATTTTAGTTCAAAACTCAACACAAGGTGAGAAAGAAAACCCAACAGTCAACCGTTGTCTCAAAACTTCTTGGTAGAGAGTGACATACTCTGGACTAATCATGGAAACAACCTTTGTGCTTCAAGCTAATGAGGTGATCAAGGTAACTTCTGATTCACAACTTGCCCCAGACTACATGGTCTATGAAAGGAAACTACCTCAAAAAAGGTTCAAAGAGATCCTTGGCGTCATGAAGATTTGGAATAATCTGCCCCAGATCAACAAATTCTTGGAGAGATTTGTCAAATCTCGACGTAGCTGCCCCAGATTGACTAAACTTGGCACATTCTTTTACTCGACAAAGTCTTCGAGCTTTGCCCCATGATGGTAATCAAACTTGCAAAAGCATTATAATGGGAAAACAACATGCCCCTGGAAATGTTTTAGTTTTCTACTGATGATCAGATGTAAACTTCCTGAATGTCAAACAAATGTTTACAAGCAGAAAAATGTTTATTCTGAGAATGATAATGAAAATGCAACAATTATGTAAGTCTTGAAGTTTCAAAAAGATGTCACAAAACCTTGTGAATGAATCACTAGTTAAGAGATGACATTGATTTTTTTATTTTTTATTTTATGCATATGATACCAACACCAGTTTTCAGCATAACCGATAGGAGTCAGGAACGCTTTCTTGTTTAAGTATGCTTTCGAAATAAACCCTGCTTCAATTAGGACTTTTGAGGGTTGTAACGTGGCATGGTTCACGGTTTTCAAAAAAAGATTTTTAGGCTCAAAGTTTATTTAGCCCACCCCACCTTCGTGATGTTCTCCAATCCTATGATCAGTTAACTCAACATAAGTATTCATCTCTCAAAAGGATTTTGTGCCATTAAGGACCTAATGAAGCGTTCTTGGAGTAGTAGTCACCCCTCTTTGTCTTCTTTTTTGTATTCACACAGATTTGTTCATTGTTGAGGACTTTTGCTTTGTAGTCCTTTCTTTTCACTTTTCACTCTTTTTTTTTTTTATTTATTTCCCTAACTTTTGCCTGGACTGATTCTTTTGAATTGGTCGTCCAGCGGGATGCTCTAACTTTTGCCTAAGTCATTTATTTTCAAGTTTCTGACTTAGCGAGCTTTTTTCTTTTTCTTCTTTTTTTTCTTTTTTTTTTCTTCATTATTTTGATTTGAACAAATCGTGTGACATTTGACTTTGTCTTGACTTGTTGAGAGGGTTGTGACAGCCTCATTCTTTGGCAGATGGAGGATAACCATTGTGGCTTCACATTTTCCAGCCTTTTGATGCGCGGGGAATAACCATTGTGGTTTTCCATGATCCAACCATTGATGTGGATATGACATGCTTGACCTTTGGATGCACAATCCTTTTTGAAATCTGAACACTTGGTCAAATCAACTGAACACTACCCTGCCCCAGGTTAAAAATTAGGGTTTTTTCGTTTAGAAAAGAAACTCCTACTTCAAGGCTCAAAGGGGTTAACAAGGGATTATCTTCCTTATATCTCCGGTGTTTGGGAATTTGAAACAATGCCTGTACATCATCAGCAGGGTCTTATTCAAAAGCATACAACCAGAAATTTTGCGTTTTCAGATCATCATCCTCCTTCCAATTTTTGCATAAGCAAGAGTTTGGCAAAAGTAATTGGTATCATAATGCATAAAAACAAATAAACATGGGTGAAACGAATGGATTACTTCAAGACAAACATTATCATTGCATTAGCATTAACATTCAAAAATAAACAAGTTTCTACATGCAAATAATGCATTGAAAAACAAGAAATATTACGAATGGAAATCAATAAGAATACTAAAAACTGAGAAAAACTCTCTCCATCTGGGCATATGCTGAACGAAATATCTTTCGAACTTCAGGCTACCATCAATAGTAATTCAATCATGCTTTGGCAAAGAATTGGCTTGAACATCATAACCAACATCTTGGAAAGTCAAAATACCAGCATGGATTAATCTTTGAACTTCATCTTTTAGAGCCCAACAATCTTCTAAACTGTGTCCGGGAGCATCCTGATGAAAAGCGCAAGTAACATCAGCATTGTACCACCAAGGGAGTTTCTCGGGAACAGGAGGCGGTGACTTTATCTGAACCAAATTCTTACAAATCAAAGCAGGGTACAATTCTGTGTAAGTCATGGGGATAGGACCAAAATTCCCCTTTTGAGGTTGATTTTGCTCGTTCGGTGGAGGAGCTCGATGACGAGTACTCTGCTGATAATCTGGAATCGTATGAACTGAATTAGATACAGGAATGAAATAGGAAACATGCTGATATTGATGATGATTGTTTCCTCCCCTGATTCTCTTCTTTGAAAAGTCATTACCAAACTTCTTCACACTACCAGCTGAGTTACCTTCTTCAAGCAAACATTCCTTTCGGACATCTTTTTCTAGAAGTGCTTTCATATCCACCTTTCCATGGGAGTCAGTAGGTGTATGGACTACTATCCCCTTAGGAAAGGATGAGTTCAGAGTTTCAAGAAAGACCTTTTCCATCCTTTCTTCCTTCATAGAGGGATTAACTTGGGCAGCAACTAAAGCCTCAACCAGAGCAGTCAGATGCTCCATACCAGCCTTCAAAGTAACCACCTCTTCACGGAGCTCAAGAATCTCTTGTTTGATGCTTTCCATTTCTTCTTAGCAAGAGTGTTGTACTGATGATACCATGAGAAAGGAAATAAGGCTCTGGAGAATTTCTTTAGAAAGCGGGACCAAATGTAGAATGATGCATGCAATGCAGTAATTTGTTTTTATTTTATTTTATTTTAATTTTTGAGTTTCAAGGAACTTAAGATATTAACTTGTAAACACTCAAACATTGGACTAAAGCTTTGATTAAGTTATCATCAAAATCAATCATCCATTTTGGTGGATTAGAATTTTCACCCCATCAACACCCAAGATCCATTGAGTTTGATGAAACTTATGATGTTTACAAGGAAAGACCTCTAAGTTCCTTGAAAATCAAAAGAAAAAGACTTTTCATGGATGCATGAATGCATGGTTTATGCATCAACCACAATCAAGAGCATGCAAGGTCACATAAGATCATAGTTCAAAGGTTCGACGTCACGAGCATGGAGCCATGGGTCCAACCATCCCAAAAGGTATGATCTAAGGAATTTTGTACCTGCCGATCGGGTTCTACAAAGGTTCCCAGAGTTTTCAATCTTCTATCGGATATTACCGGCACACACAATTGCTCATGGGCGCCAATAATATGCCTAAAAATACCTCGTCTGAGCGTAGTATCGCATGAAAACAAGCTCAAATTGGTACTTGATCTTGTTTCTGCACTACATCCTAAAAAGGCTTAGATGGGTTAAAAGGTTCTAGGCCATTCAGCTTCTACGGACACTCACTATTGAAAGTAATAGCGTTATCACGATGATTCGTAACAACATCTACTACCTTCCATGAGGCCTCCACTGATTGGGGTTCCACCATATGACGCTCATGGTAAGGATTGCACCTGACATGCGACTATTGGTCTTACCACCTCCTATCTCAAGTTACTCACCAAAGTTCGGGTTAGAACTTTATCTCATCACAGAGGAACCATCGAGCACCAAAAAGAAAAAAGAAAATAAACAAACAAAGCGCACAACAATATATACAGATAAAAACACACAGATAAACAAAAATAGGCTTAACACACTTAAAACTGGATCCCCAGTGAAGTCGCCATTTTTTTTGTAGCGGGGAGAATCTGATATCGAAGCCATAGGATTGACTCGAATCAATATTTCATTTGAAATCGCCACCGCGCTTTATTTTTTCAAAGGAAAAGGGAAAAGAACGAAAAACCCAAAGTTTTGTTTTTAAAATAAGAAAGAGAACTCAGGTTCGGGTGTTGATTATATGAGGCGAAGGTTTAAAGCACCCCTCATATCTGTGGTACTCCACAGGAACCTTTTTGAAAATCTGTGTTGTGTGTGCTAAAAAAGAGTTTGTTTTATTTTTAAAATAAGCTCGGCAAAGCGTTAAGCTTTGTGCCTACATACCTCCTCGGTGCAATGGAGAAGTCAGAGCTACTGTAGTTCCGCTTAAAAGGGGAAAACGTTTTTAAAACGAATAAACACTTTGTCGTCGTCGGAGAGAAATACTCAGCCATTGATCTTGAGCATGAGAACAAACGAGTTCTTTGCATCGCAAATGAAAGAAGGGCTCCAACTCGGATAAAATCGACGAGTATGCCACTAGCTCTCTCACGCGGAAAAGATCTCATTATATCAATCAATTTCAAAATCGTGGGGTATAACCACTCGTTTCGACAATTAACGGTGTCTAAACTTTGAAGAAAAAGGCCACTAAGGGCAAAAGATATTTTTTAAGAAAAAGGTTTTGAAAAGATTTGCAAACATAAGAATATTTTGAAAAAGGGAGAAGATTTTGAAAATTTAAGAATGGGAGGAGATGAAGAGGCTATCCTATTGCGTAAAATAAAAGCTAAGGAAAGAAACGGTCTAACTGAAATAAGAAGCCAACACTTGACATTGTGAGTCAAGGTAGATTTCTCATCCTTTGGAATATCAGTATCAAACCAACACATTATCACTTGGGGATCCAGATGAACTTATTATCTTAGCACCACTTTGCATTAAGCACATTAAAATTCTGACGAAAATCGGGCAGAGTAACGGCTGTTTTCGGGTAAAATCCTTATCTCAATGCCTTGGAATTAACCATCAAGGACTTTCAAGGAAATACCTGCACAAATAAACAGACAACAATCCAATGCCAGACAGACAGAATAACAGTAGAGTAACCATAGAATGAGGGTCCTGAGGCACTAAGTCCATAAGTCCGAATCTCCAAAATGCTAGGGATAGTAACCAATAGTCCAAAAGAGAGCCTTAAGGGTTTTTTTAGATTTTTGTTATTTATTAGTGTTTTAGCATAAGAGTAAAGTATGGTCCAAGTGGACAAAGAGAAAATAGCGGAAACATAAACATATGTCCAAATGGACAAAGGAAAAATAGCGGAAATATAAACGTCCAAATGGACAAAGGAAAAATAGCGGAATGTAAGTATGATGAAATGATAAAATAAAAGCGATAAAGCGAGAAATATAAAGAGCAATATAATAAATTGCGGAAATTAAAGTTAGTTGTTAGATGTTAAAGATAACCATCTTGAAACTTGTCAAGTATGTTATCAAAGTTAGTAATGAAGATCGATGGTGAGTGAAGGATGTTCTCGGATTTAAATTCAATGGACATTTATCAGAAGCTTGATAAAATCATAGCGACTACACGATAAACCTCCATAAGTCTTAAATCAACCGCATACAATTCTCTTCCATATTTGATCTTTTTTATTCGGGACACGAAATATTGCGCTATGTTAAGCAGATCGCCAAGTGATTTATATAGAAATCACCCTACAACGAGGCCGGTCAAAACTTTATGTGCTAATGCATGCGAGAGACATGATATGTAGATCATTCTCCGAAAGCAATACCGCACGAAAAGAAAATAGGTAACGATCTAGTCTTTACTAAGAATCCATAAGAATTCTCAAAGTATTAAGACTTTCATCAATCAAAAGAAAAAAGGGAGAAGAAGAAGATAAAATGCATAAAGTAAAATCAACTCACACTATCATTAATATCATTCATCTAATATTATGGATTAGGTCCTTTCAAACCTATCAACATCCTAGATCCAATGATATTAATGAAGTGGAGGAAGAAGGAAGCCAAAACAAGCATAAAAAAGGCAAAAAAAACACATTCTGTCCCAGGGGAAATCGATTTCCCTGAGGAAATCGATTTCCTTAGTGCAGGTTTTCAAATCTGGCGCAGAAACGTAATGGAAATCGATTTCCCTAAGGAGGAAATCGATTTCCTCTGCAGTTTTCAAAAAATCAGCATTAGGAGGCATAAAACTTGACCTAAGCCAACATACAAACACCTTATGATCACATATCAATTGGAGCACGAATTTTCCATCAAATCACCATCAAATAGGACTAATATAGCATCAAAGATGCATCACACACAAGCACAAAAGAATCACATTATGATGGATGAATAAAGATGAAGAAAATTACCAAATCTTGAACAAAACTTAGATCTACTTCAAGAATCACCAACACAAATCTTGATCTCTCAACAATTGAAGAAAAAAGAGTGAAATGGATGGTGGTTTAGCTCAAAGTTTGTGAGGTTCAAGATGTGACTCACAAACTTTATGAAAGAAAAAGAGCTTTGGTGAATTTGGTAAGGATGAGGAGAGAAATTGCAAGGGGTTTTTTGGCTCTCAAAGCTTGAGAAATGAGAGAGTTGTGGCCTCTATTTATAGGATGAGAGCAAGAGTAGTGGCAATTTGGTCATTTGCTCTTAGTTAATTAACTTGTGTTTAATTGGTGATTAAAGTGGCATTTAAATGGTAAAAAATGGTAAAATGAGGTTAAAATGGAATTAATGAAGGGAATTATTTTGGTGAGGTGGAAAATTGGTAAAATGACAAATAAAAAGGTGCCAAAATGATGTCAAGCTTCCCTCCTTATATTTTTTTTGAATTTCGCCTTAAGGAAATCGATTTCCCCCGGGAGTGAAATCGATTTCACTCTGTTCCAGAAGAGAATTTGGCGCAAAATACACTAGGGAAATCGATTTGCCCAGGAGGGAAATCGATTTCATGCTGTCCAGAATGTGATTTTGTTGAAAATTGTTGTAGGGAAATCGATTTACCCAAGAGGGAAATCGATTTCATCAGTCCAAAATGTGGAAAATGCCTTGTTTATTGCATGTCTTGGCTTGGTACCTACAAAATAAAAACCTACAAAGAAACAAAGCAATATTTTTGGTATTTGGGTTAGTATAATATGCATACAAGATAAACAATCATTGGTGCTTGACGGTCCCTCTTATTGATGAGGTGAGTGCAACACCACAAACAAAACTATCAAGTGAAGCTCTTGATTAATGATTGGGATATGAATGATATATGATCTTAGGGTCAAAAATTGGGGTATGACACCCTGCCGCTCCTAATACGCATAGGAAGTCTAATAATGAGATAATGATGGAAAAATTTGTTACTGCTCAAACTCAGCAAAACAAAGAGTTCGTAAACCAAAACGTCCACACTAATGAACTAGTAAAACAATTAAAAACTAAGGTAGATGCCTTATCCACCCACAATAAAATGTTAGAGACACAAATCTGTCAAGTGGCATAGCAACAGGCAGCCATAGCTGCCCTAGCTGGCGTTTTTCATAGACAACCACAACCGAATCCTAAAGGCCATGTAAATGCTATAACCTTAAGAAGTGGAACAGAGTATGACGCACCTATTGATCCTAGAACTAAAGACCAACCCATGACTAGGAAACCTGAGGAGGAAAATAAAGAAAAAGAAACAGTTGTCGACAAAAGCCATGTCGAATAACCTTAAAAGACTAAAGAGTCAGAACCTAAGGATAGAGAGACAATTGAAAAAGATAAACCTATGTTCCTCTTCTCCCTATAAGCCATCCATTCCATATCCTCAAAGAGTAGCAAAGTCTAAAAATGAAGGAAATTTTAAGAAGTTTGTGGGGCTTCTAAACCAACTCAACATAACCATTCCTTTCTCAGAAGCCATAACTCAAATACTGACTTATGCTAAATTTTTGAAGGAGATCTTATCCAATAAAAGGAAGATAGATGACGATATCACAATTGCACTTACTGAATAATGTAGTGCCATACTTCAAAACAGAATGCCATAAAAACTAAAAGAACCAGGGAGTTTCTCAATCCCCTGTGTAATTGGCAAATATGGTATTGACAAAGTTCTTTGTGACTTAGGAGCCAGTGTTAGTTTAATGCCTTTGTCGATTAGTGAAAAGCTACACCTTGGGAACCTTAAGCTAACTAGGATGTCACTATAACTTGCTCATCGTTTAATCAAATATCCAGTAGGAATCTTAGAAAACTTTCCAGTTATGAGTGGTTAGTTGTTTATTCCTACAAATTTCTTAGTAATGGACATTAAAGAATATTCTAGTATCCCGAATCTGCTAGGAAAACCATCCTTTGCTACTGCAGGAGCAATAATAGATGTTAAAGGAGGAAAGCTTACCTTCAAAGTAGGAGAAAGGAAAATCTAATTTATCCTTTCCAAGTTTATGAAAGCACCTACTATAGATGATACATGTTGTTTTCTACATATCATTGACAAGTGCGTAAAACAAATGGAAAATGAACCACCTCTGGATATTGAAGTCCTGATAATTCCAACGCCACCTATATTTGAAGATGATAATTAGCGTTAACCTTATGTAGATGACAGTTTAAGAAAATCCTTGGAACTTACACCAACCCATATGCCTTGCCTTAAGAAACCTACAGTTGAACTCAAGATCCTCCCAGAGAATTTGAGATATGAGTTTCTCGGTGACGACCTAGATCACCCTGTAATAGTATATGCCAACCTGAATGGTAAGGAAACAGAGAAATTAATAAAATTTTAAAATATATATCCAACTGCCTTTGGATACAAGATCTCTGATTTAAAAGGTATGAGTCCTTCTATGTGTATGCATAGAATAAGGTTAGAAGAAGAATCCAAACACTCTAGAGAACATCAAATGATTAACCCTATCCTGAACGACGTAGTGGAAAGGGAAGTAACGAAATTACTTGATGTTGGAATTATATACCCAATATCCAACAGTCAATGGGTTAGCCCAGTACACGTCGTGCCTAAGAAAGGAGGAGTCACTGTTATACAAAGCGAGAAAGGAGAATCCATTACCAAGAGTACAAAATCTGGATAGCGAATGTGTATCGATTATAGAAAGCTAAACAAGGCAACGAGGAAAGACAATTTTCCCCTACCATTCATTGATCAAATGCTTGAACATTTAGCTCAACATTCATACTTCTGCTATTTGGACGCCTACTCTGGATTTTTCTAAATCCCTATCCATCTGGACGATTAAGAGAAAACTACCTATACATGCCCTTATGGAACATTTGCATATCTAAGAGTGTCGTTTGGATTATGCAATGCTTCGACGACATTCCAAAGGTGCGTAATGGCTATCTTTCCGGACTTCCTCGATGACATCATGGAAGTATTCATGGATTATTTCTCCGTATGCGGATTAAGTTTCGAAGGATGCTTAGCAAATCTAGAAAAAAATACTTGAGCGCTCGGTAAAGGTTAATCTAGTTCTCAATTGGGAGAAATTCCATTTCATGGTAAGAGAAGGTATAGTTTTACGACATATAATATCCGAAGGAGGGATTAAGGTAGACAAAGCAAAACTCAAAGTTATTGAAAACCTACAACCTCCAAAGACGGTAAAAGAAATTAGAAGTTTCCTTGGGCATGCTGATTTCTATCGAAGTTTTGTTAAGGACTTCTCAAAAATCTCCAAACCTTTAACCAAGCTTCTAATAAAAGATGTTGAGTTCAACTTTGATGAGAAATGCCTAGAATCGTTCATATTACTTAAACAAGCTTGATCTCTGCACCTATCCTGCAACCTCCTGATTGGAGTGTACCATTCTAGATTATGTGTGATGCAAGCGATTACGTTGTAGGTGTTGTATTAGGGAAACCAAAAGACAAAAGCTTCACATCATTTACTACGTGAGTGGAACCTTGGACGTGGAACAAATGAACTACGCAACCACAGAAAATAACTCTTGGCTGTAGTGTTTGCAATAGATAAATTTAGTTCTTACCTAGTAGGAGCTAAAATAATTATCCATACTGACCATGCCGCTATTACGTATTTGTTAAGTAAGAAAGATGATAAACCAAGACTGTTGAGATGGATACTACTGCTACAAGAATTTGATTTAGAAATCAAGGATAAGAAAGGAACTCAAAATGTTGTAGCAGACCATCTTTCCAGACTCGAGGATGTAAAAACTGAGCTTGTGCCCATAAATGACGATTTCCCATATGACCGACTCATAGCCCAGTTAGGTGATGACACCCCTGAGTGTTATCATTATTTCGAAGGAGATAGTTCTGGCAATGAAATAGAAGAAAAACTAGAAACTTCCTTAGTGCAATCCACAATTCTTTGGTTTGCTGATTTAGTCAATTACCTAGCATCCGGAGTCCTACCCCCTGAATTGACTTACCAACAGAAAAAGAAGTTTTTCCCGGATCTAAAATAATATTATTAGGATGAACCCCTCCTCTTCAAAAGGCGTGCCGATGGTTTTTTCCGTTGTTGCATTCCTAAAGAAGAGGCATAAAGTATCCTAACTCAATGCCATGCAGCTCCATATGAAGGGCACGCTAGCACGTCAAAGACTTGTTCAAAAATA
Source organism: Vicia villosa (assembly GCF_029867415.1). Classification (NCBI taxonomy): domain Eukaryota; kingdom Viridiplantae; phylum Streptophyta; class Magnoliopsida; order Fabales; family Fabaceae; genus Vicia; species Vicia villosa. Next base: position 243,234 of record NW_026705106.1, on the reverse strand, counting down.
CTTCAATCAGGTCTTATTGGCCTAGTCTATGGAAATATGTCCATACCGTAGTCACTAAATGCAACCGTTGTCAATGCACAGGAAATATTTCTCAAAGTGACGAGATGCCTCTACAGATGTTCCTGATGATAACTTCCTTGACTATGACCTTAATAACTTTTGGAATAGCATTTCTAGGGATGCAAAACCTGCATCTGATGTTATGGATTCTAATAGTATACATAACTCATCTATTAGGTATTTCCACATGATCTTAGCTTACACCCTTTTCGGGAAGAAAGAAAACAACACTAGCGTATCTAGAGAAGAATTGTTTATCATGTTTTCTGTCTTTCAGTCCAGGCATGTTAATGTTGTAACCCTTATGTTTGCTAACTTGAATAAGATTGCTCATGATACCCTTGACCCCATCTTAATTGGAGATCTATTCACCGTGATTGCTGCTAAAATAGGTCTTGGGACTCCATTATCCCACCTGACCCTTCTAGGAGGCATCCGACCTATGCATATTAAGTTTTGCTTCAACCCTGGTCTAATAAGAAACCTAGGACAAGATAGGTATGAGCTATTAATCAACAATGAAGTAGTACCCCATTTCTCCCTACCTAACCATGAAAATACTAGTGTGCATAATCGAGAAAACTGGCCATATGCCATGGAGGGTCAAAATGAGTCATCCATTGTACCTAAGACACCTCTCCCTATGAGTATAACCCTGGTCCTCTCTCTGATGCTTCTTTATTTTCATTCGCTTCCCATGATGTTCCCCCTGTCAACCATACTGCTACACCTGATGCCCTTAGTCAAGAGCTTTCTATTCTTAGAGACGATGTCACCACTATTCGACAAGATCTCTTCGGCTTTATGGATGAGACAAACGAGCAGTTTGATCATATGCATCAAAAGTTTCATTCTTTCGGCTGACAATTCGATACTAATAGAGGACGACGTGGCTGATTTTTTGTTCACTTTCACCGCTAGTCTACCTTCCATTTGAGTAGGAAGGACACTACTCATTTTAAGTGGGAGGGAGGGCACGTTTTTACCTTTTTTCTATATTAGGATTTCCCTTCTTTCTAATTAGGATTTTACATGCTTTCTAATTTAGGATTTGATTTTTATTGTTGAGTTAGTGACGAAAAAACATAGCGCTGCGTGGGAGGAAACCAACTATTTCCTTTTTAATATTTTCATTTTTTTCATTTTTAGTACAATTTTTAATTTTAATTTTATTTTTTAATTTTATTTACATAAAATTCCATTATTGCCACATGTGATTATTGTGAGACAAGGTACACATATGAGAAGCAGTACACATACCCAACCTTAAAAATACATTAAAAACCTTTAAATTTGGTCTTAGACCACCTGAGGTTCAAATAGGCGCACCTAAGGCTCGTGGCGTTCGTCATGGCTTGTGGCGTTCGCCATGATCTTAGATTTTGAAAAAAAAAATAAAAATAAGGCATGGTGTTCGCCAGCCCTGGTGGTGTCCTCCATAACCTCAGAACTAGTAAAAGGCGTGCAGACATCAAGCACGCCCTCACTCTCTCCAACCCCACTTTCTCCATTTCCAACACTACATTTTCAACTTCTAACTCCCTATTAAATCTCCATTTTCCCCATAAACTTTACCTCTTCCCAACCCGCCTCAATTCCCCCATTTTTACAACTTCCAACCACTACTCTTAAATTATCACTCCATCACCACCTGTATAAATTTATATCATTTTGTCATACCCCAAATTTTGACCCTAAAATTCCACTTTTGCATTGGATCCAAAAGATTTTGATCATCATCATCTCATTTATCAAAGTATTAAGAGATCCTCATACATCATTTGATATCACTAACCTCAAAATACAAAAAGGTATGTGTTGTTTGTTTTCTTTTTTTCCCAAAGCATGTGTGTTGGATCAAGGAGCTCAAGTGGGTGATTTAATCAGGGTGTGATGTCTTTTAAAATTATTCAAGCTTCTAACATGATCAAGTGATTTCCCCATCATCAATATTCAAGTTCCTTCTTGTACTTGAAGTATTTCCCGTAGTAATTCCAATTTTATTTCCATTTATTATTCCATGTTCTTAATATTAGTTATCGCTTTTATTTCTTATTCCTGTGTGTGTGAACGAAGAGTAAAATCCACAGCGAGAACACTTTAGAACTTGTTTGGTTTTCAAACAGGATTCCTTAACTTAAATGGGTGAACGAGAGTAAAATCCATGCGGTTTTGAAATATAACAGAGGTCAATAGAACGAGAGTTGAGACTAATGTTTTTAAACAAATATCTTCCTTTTGAAAATGATTTGAAAATACAACCTATGCTAATAATTTACTGAGTCCTAGAGGAACAATTGGAAATTACATTTCAGTCTCCCTTAATCAATATATTCCTTAAGTCAAATTATAGCTTTAACTTTAGTTTTAAGTTCCCTTTTTGCCCATAAATATTAGTTACCCTTAAATTTATAAGGCGACTATAGATAACGACGAGGTTGATTATTAACTCCTCGTGGGAGCGATACTCTTTTATAACTACAGTGATATGTCAGTGCACTTGCGGATTAGCACCCATCAACACTTAGGGGAAGTATTGAGAATAATAATTCAAGTGTGAGTTGGAGTCTCACATTGGTTATAAATATGTAGACTGAGCATTTATAAGTGGGAGAATTCATACACCTATCACCTTAAAGTTTTTGGTGAATATATGATGTCTCTCTTATATGTTGTTCTTGGCCCAAAATTGATGCTCCTCCTCATGAACAACACTTTTTAAAACAAATTCAAGGCACTTATTAGGATTACTATTTCTTAAAGTATCTATAATTTTATATTGAATTAAGATATTATATAAAAAAGAAAAAACAACGGGAAGAATAAAAATCAAAAACAGGAGAAAATAAAAAACAAAATTAATTTTCTATCCAACAAAAGAGTGAAAATTAAAAGACATCAAAAAGATTATTATTAAATGAGATAATACGCATATTCTTTAAGTTATTACAATTTTAAATATGCAGAATTCTTCTTTTATATATAATTAAAAAACAACCATAAAAAGTGATTATGATTGCTTATAAATATATAAAACAGAATGAAATGAATCGTTTTCAGCGACAAATGACAATGACACAAGATTGCAAATCAAAGCAAAAAGAAATTAGGAACGTTTTAATAACTGTTGAAATATTATTGTCCTTTCATTAATCTCATTTTGTTATGTTGGGGAAAATTTCTTCTCTCAAGGAAACATCCGTAGTGGGAAACATTAAAGTCCAGAAAGATATTTGAGTTATTTGGTCTGGTCTTGGAAAAGAGCTGGTAGTAATCTGAATGAGAAAACAGTACGTTGCATTGCATGCCATGAATGATCCTATTGCATTTGGCGTTGTAAGGGACATACCCCAACTAGTGACAATGATTTTCCAGGTAATGTAGTTGGTAGGAAAGTAAATAAGAGTTGCATAAGATATAGTGCATTAGTACATAGAGTGCATTAGCACATTAGTACTAACTAGTATCATCGCACATCTAATACTAAATCCACTTTATCTTCTTATCTTCTGCCAAATATGTTAACCTAGATAAATACTTAAAATTAGACAGATGAATCTGACTATGTTAAAGACTTTATTTTAAGGCAGATATTTTTAAAGATGATATTACCCCCGCTTTAACCAATCTAAACGATAAGTTCAAACTAAACAAAACATGGCATAACTTAAGAAAAATAGTGATACGATACGCAGCAGAAAACAAAATTTTTTCTTTAGTTGATTCTTACAAATGAGCATGATCTGTGATAGAAACAGTTATCTCTTGTGGAGATTATTTGATGCAAAAGATCGGAGGATTGATCACGAGCGTTGATGAAGAATAACGCCTCTACTCAGTTCACACGAACAGACAACCTTTAGTCTCAGTGCTAACGGTTATGAATGAAGGCTTTGAGTGAGAAAGAATGAGAGAGAAATACAACCAGGATTTCACAAACCTAATTTCATCAAACAACAAAGCTTATTCAAAAGGGTCGTATTATTCAAAGCTTACACCACTATCACCATGAGAATAAATTATGACACTTTGCATAACATTCTATGTAGTGTTCTCATAGCGGGTCAATCCAGTATAAATATTACTCCTAATATTCATACCTATGTCAAGACTTGATAACTCCTTATCTATGATCCATGAGATGTGATCATCAGTCTATTTTCATAATAGTCTAAATACTTTAATGTTATCCCACTCCACAATAAAGCTTGACTACGGATAATTTAAGAATAGTGTTCTTATGTTTAACGAGGTCTCATGATTAAGTCGCACTTAACATTTCATTAAACGGACTAGATATTCTAGGGACTTTATTATTTTAGAAAAACAAACATAATAAAGAAATTCCTTTTAATTATTAATAAATAATTTGGTACAAGTACCAAAATTATTGGCCTCTAGGGCTTACACCAACAATAACGCCTAAATAAATTAATGGCCTCTTCGTTTGCCACTTTCATGTTCCTCGAAATGTGGCCACATATTCAGCGTCGAGAGATATATTTTATGGTTATGTTTCCTACTTCAAGTCTACAACTTTCCCTTCATGTGCCCCTGTTTGTTGGACATTGACTATGGTCTTGGTGACCTTCTTCAACTTCAAACTATCCAAATACATCTCTTTGAAGTCTTGTTGTCCCGTTGGATAACCCTAACTCACCCATTGGACATAGGGTACTTCACACATATAAACAATGTGGATAGGGAGGCTCCCATCTAGTTAAAAGCAAGTCATCCTATGATCATGTTATATGAAAAAGGTGTGTCTATAACAAGATTTGTTACATTAACCATTATTTTCCTCTTCTCAACCCCAAACACGGTCTCTTGGGTGATGTAGCCTTTTACCTTCACTTACTCGCCTGAGAATCTCACAAATGAGCCTTGGAAAGCTTTGAGATCATCAAGGTCCAGGAAAAGCCTTTCAAAAGCATCCCAGTATAGGATGTATGTGGAGCTTCCGTGATCAAACAAAACCTTTTTAATCTCCTTATCATCGCATATTCCGCTTTATGACCATGGGGTCATTGTTATAAAGATGGATGTCTGAGGCGTCTCTCTTAGAGAAAGTGATATTATACTCTTCTTGGTCAAAACTGGGTTGAAGGGTGAGCCTTCTACAGCCACTACTTGGCGTGCATACCTTCTGCAGACGAAGCTAGTGTCCCTGCCTTTAACGAACCCCCTTGATATGTGTTAATGGTGTGATGCATAAACATGTCCTCACCTCTCTTACTTGGTTCCTTGCCCTTCTTGGAACTAGAGTATCCTGAGGCATCTTTCTCTTCATAATTGGATCCACCTAGCATCTAGTTGGAGTCGCCTCTAACATATTTCTTCAAGTGGACCTCTTGGATGAGGCTCTCTTTCTCCTTATTCAGTTGGTAGCAGTCTTCAGTTTGGTGGCCTTTTACGTTGAGAAACTTGCACCACCTGCAGGGTTCAGGCCACATGATGTAACTACTACAGAAAACCCATTTAACAATGGTTGGAAAATACATATAATCACGCAGGTCCATGTGTTGTTATGTAGAGTGTTTTCGTAAATGTGTTACTTACAATCACGGTCTTGGGACCGTTGTAGTTTACTGGAAAAAGCGCGTGCTATCACAACGGTTAGTTAACTCAACCATTGTGATAGATCTAAAGATCCCGGGTTCTATTCTTAGCAACGACATTTTGGAATATAAATCACGATTCATCATGGTAACATTAGATAACTGTTGTGGCAATTACCCATAGTTTATTATATACTACATAGATTTATTGTTTTTTCATACACCTCATTAAAGAAATACAACCATTAAAATTGAGGAAGAAGTATATAATGTGAAAATTAAACTATTCTTAAAAACCAACTTAAACAAACTTGCATGCCTCTCATCATTCATTTCCTGCTCTTTAACACATAAAATGTGGTTCAATGGTATGATTACTTTATTGCATCGATTCCTTTGATTCTAGTTTAAGAACAACATCCATTTATTTGCTTGGTCTACCTCATTGTTGACACTTACCATTGTGATTGTTATGAAAACTTATCATCATAACAATCACGATAATAAGCGACGACAATGAGGTAGACCCAGCCAATAATTAGATTTTATTCAAATTAAACTATAAGAGAAGATATCGATGTATTGAAGAAATAAGGTCATTGCATCACATTCTAAATGCTAAAGAACGTGAAATAAATGATGAGATGCAAGCAGTTATATCTTCAGATACAAATATGATATAGGAAGTCTTGCGCCGTACTTCAGAAAGGCTGGTGTCATTATTTCTGAAAGATAAAGTTCTATTCCTATTGGTTATGATGCTCTCATGTTGTCATAACAAAGTAGTTTCTGAACTACTCATTAGATACATCATCATAAGAACAAAGAAAAGAAATTCATTTCTTCCAAGCTTACTACTTTAGAATTTGAAGTACATTATTTGAAGACAAGCATCAAGAAACTTTATTTAGAAGATTCAGTATAACGGTCTGCTAAACAAATCACAAATATCAAGACGTTCGTACTATTCAAAAGCTGTCTTCCACGCCATCACCTCAAAGTTACAAGCTACAGGCTAGGGAAGTAACGTGTTCCAATTTCTAACATCTACACTGCTATTCGTTGGAAAGTAACTGTTAGCTTTTAGAAAATACTCTTTTATCCTCACAACATCTCTTTCTCTGAAGACTATAAATGAAGATCAAGACTTCATGAGAAAAGATGTTGAAAGGTGAACAACCAAAAACTGTTGTAAGCCAAATAGCCAAAGCTGCTAAATGCCAATAGCCTATGTCATTGGTTTCCAATGCAATAGCAAAAGGCAAAGATACTTCTAGTTATAAAATACAAAAGCTAAAGATGCTGTTCATCGTAAACGCTAAAGCTACAATGCTACTACAAATGCGAAAAAGACGAAGCTCAATCAAAGCAAAGCAAAAGCTGTCGCAACATTATGGAGCTGGAGCTGAAGGGGGCAGAGAAAGAAGAGAAGAAGATTACTACAAGATGCAAGTAAACAACGAATCATAGACATCTTTGTAGAATCTTGTAAAAAGTAAGGAGTTGTTTCTCATATCTTGCTCAACACTTTTCTGTTGTTTGTACTTCAATCTTTTGTGTAATATGCTTTTAATAAGCAATCTTATAAACACATCTGATAATCAATTTCTATTGATTGTTCCTTGAGTGACTAGTCTTAGTCTGTATACTCAAGAAGACGGTGACAGTTTGTCATCATGGGAAATATTCTTTAAGGGACCAGTTAGGACATAATTCTTAAAGGAGTCATTGATCGTTATATCTCTTAGGGGACCAGTTGGGTCAGAATTCTTAAGGGATCACTAGCAAAATTGATCAATGTTTGATTGTTAGTCACCGGCGGTTGGCCCATTCAATTGTAATCATTTCTATGATTAATGGATTAATTTCTTTTCTAAGGTAAAATCACCTTGGCAGCTGGACAGGACTAACCTTTTATAAGGGGAACTTGGATAAATGAATGTGTCATCTTTCTCTTTTTGCATTGCTAATGTTTATCTTAAATGAATATTTTTCTAAAAGGGCAAAGTTTTTAAAACCTAATTCAAACTCCTCTTTCTTGTGTTTTTCTCTACCTTCAAAAGATTTAGAAGTGCCATGTCGAATATTGGACAGACTGATGTTAGACGTCTTTTTGTACCTACTCGCCCCAAATTGATGGACAAATTTCTTCACTAGGTTCTGGGAGCTAGTGACGGAGATTCGTGGTAGACTCATGTACCACCTTAATGTCGTGTCCCTGAACATTCTAGAAAGAAGCTTGCATTTTACAAAATCAGAGACTTCAGTAATCGTCATCTGCATGTTGATGGAGGCGACATACTCTTAGGGGTCGTTGCGTCCATCAAACTTAACCAGTGATGAAGACTTGAAATTCTCTGAGGCAATAGTCTCCTCTCAACTTTTTACATATATACTTGTACAAATTTATTTAAAAGATATGGCTAAACATATATATATATATATATATATATATATATATATATATATATATATATATACCCTCCATATATATATATATATGGAGGGTATCCAGTGAAAACTGATAACTTTCTTGAGAAATGAAAATTATCGATATCAATCGTCAGATATAATTAATGTTTAAGATTTAAAAAATTTATATAAAGAACCCCTCACTGAATAAAAAATTTATATAAAGAACCCCTCACTGAATAAATTTGTAAATATTGAGTGGGGCTAGGGGTGTTCACGGTGCGGTTTGGGCGGTTTTAACGTTAAAAGTCATCCGAATCGCAAGAGAAAAAGACGTGTGGTTTGATTTGGTTTGGTTGGCTTTTAGAAAAAAACGAACCAAACCAATGCGGTTTGGTTCGGTTGGTTCGATATTTTAGATATATTTTATTGAGTCATACATACACATATAGATGACAACATAACTTTATATTTGGTCATTCATATACTACCAAATAACAACAAAACTCATCATATTTGGACAACGAGTTCTCATTTAATATATATAAATTAATTTAGACAAAAGTGAAATAATAAACATAAAATAATAACATAAAAAAGTATAAAAATATTATAATGAAACAAAAAAAATAGAAGAGAGGAGAGATTAGTAAATATGAAAAATGAAAGAACATAAGAGATGAGAGATTATAGAAGAAGATATGCGATAAAAACGAAATTGAAAGAGAGAACATTTGCATAAAAATTAGAAGGTGAAAGAGAGATTTGAGAAGACTGAAATTGAAACCATAAACGTAAGGTTGAGAAAGTTGTTCGAAATCATAAGGCTAATGTATAATAGGTTTAGATTTGGTTTGAATGAAAGTTAAATAAAATTTAGGTTGTAACATAATGTGTTTTAATTCGGTTTGGTTCAGTTTGCAAAATATAAATCGCAAACTGAACCGAACCATGCAGTTTTGTTAAAATATGACTAAACAAATCCTAACCAAATGCAATTTTTTACAATTTTGATTTAATTTACGATTTTTTTTATGGGGTTGATTTGATTTTGAACATCCCTAAGTGGGACTATTTGACTTTGTAGTAATAAACCGTTTGAGTTGGATTATTGTTTTACTTTAATTTGATATAATAAAAATTATAGAGGTGTTTCCGTAACAAGGACAAAGGTGACGGATCACATTAATTTTTGTCTGTCCTTACTTCTACTTTTGCGGTGCGTGTATTTCATTTAATATATTCTGGTGTACGCAGATTTTCTTCAACGCTAATGGAGGGAAACACACTAAAGTGTTAGGTTCTTTTACTAGATGAGAAAATCATTTTAAAAAATTTGGGAGTATGGTATTCAAAACCCCTTGATTCAAAGTGCTTAAAAACATTAGGGTAAGTGTTTTGTTGATGGGGTTCGGCACGCTCTAGCACCGTAATGGAGGAGGTGATGAGGTCTACATATTGGGTTTCTATTTCATTGTTAACATTGTTTAGTTAAAATAATTTTATATTATCAATCAATTAATTGTTAGAAAATTAATAATAAAGTAATTACATTGAGGTTAGAATCGGAAATAAAATTACTTTTTTAATAATATTTCAAGTATTTTTAAATTGTCTTAAAGTCAACACGCAAGAATACTAAAGATAATTTAGTCTATTTCGAAATTACATAAGACCAATGAAAATTCGAATATAGCAAAGATGAAATCTAGAATTTCTAGTGAAGATGATGTCTTTTGTTATATATTTTTTATGAATTCAAAATGGTCAATTTATAGGTCAAGTAGTGTTGTTTCACAAAGTTGCGACCCTTGATGAAACACATCATTTGAGCAACATTTTTTACTATGTGTTACAATCTTTTGCCTACAACAACAATTCAAATGTGTTGCCTATTTCCGATTCAAAAAGACAAACTGCCTACTGCAACACTTCACGAAGCATTGCATATTTCCAAATTAAAAAAATAAAATATCTACTGCAACACTTTTCAAGCATTGCTTATTTCTGAATTCAAAAAACAACTTCATTTTTATATTTTCTTGTCATTTTGAAAAATACTCATAATCATTGATTATTGTTAATAATTACAACAATCACACAATTGTTCTAGTAATGATAAGACCAATTATAAAAAGAAAACAAAGAATGTTTATATAATTAAGTATTTGTTGATTTGAATTTAACCTAGTAAAGACAACACAAAGTATAATCGGAGTTTTAGGTAGCAATGCTTTTAACCTGTTATCCCTTGTGATTAGACCGAAGTTACCTTACACACAGTCTTTAATACTTTTTTGCATACATCTATCTTCTAGTGCTATTTAAAGTCATGTTCTTTTCATGTTGCGTGAATTTATCATGAGAGAAAATCTAGTTCTCACATAAGTGAAGTTCATATTGTATCTACCTTATTTGAGATACATATTCTCAACATTGAACTTCATTAAGAGTTTTGAAAAACTCAATCCTCCATATGCAATAGTCAACATTATTATCTAATGTTGCACAAACATTCAAATCAACGGCTTGTTGTTACTCATTGAGTCTTGAGAATAATGATCCATTAACATCGGATTTGGTTGTCATCGTAGTTTCAATATCCCATACCTCTCGAGGTAGTCTTTACTAAATCTCTGGTCAGTGGCTTGGTAAATGGATCAACTAAATTGCTTGATCATATATATATGTGAGTGAAATAATTTCATCCTTAATCAATTTTCTCACAGAAGAGTATCTAAGACCTATGTGCCTAGACTTTTCATTATACACTTTGTTGCATGCTCTAGTCAAAGTGGCTTAATTATTGCAGTGCGCCAATATCTTCTAAATATTGTTTTTAACCAATGGAACTTCCAACAAAGGGTCTCACAACCATTCAACTTCTCTAGCAACGGAAGCGAGATCCACAACTTTGATTCCATGGCCGATAGAGTGATACACATATGTTTCTTGCTCTTCCAAGAAATTGCACCCTCAGTAGTATAAATATTCACCCAATTATAGATTTATGATCTTTGACACTCAATATCTAACTCGTATTAATATATCCCTCTAATATGACATGAAACCTACCATAACGGAGGCCAAAATTGTTGTTTTTCGATAACCGAAATTACTTGTGATGACCCTCTTATTCTCACCATTTGGATTGCTAGTAAATCTACTCGTTTTACTAACTGTAAATGTTATGTAAGATCTGGTACATTGCATCAAATACTTATTCCAATCGAACCACAACTCTTCCATCATTCTTTTAAAGTTTGATACTAGAATCAAATGGAATATTCGCTTCCTTAAAATATGTGTCTGAATTTATCAAATACTTTTTTAACATATAGTGCATTTGGCTAAGTCCATAACCCCCACTCTTTCGCTTTACTTTAAGTTCAAAAAAAAATAATATATCGACTAATCCAAAAAATTTCATATTGAATAAATTTCTTCTTGAATGTGGATGTTAGAAACTTCTTTATTTCTAAAATAAAAAATATAGGTAAAAAGATTTCATAAACCATTAAGAATACTATAAAAAACTATAAATAATAATATTTTAAAAATAATAATTAATATATCTAATAATTTGAAAAGGACTAGTATTTAGAGAAAAAGAATTACTCAAATAAGTATTTATATTTTAGGAAAGACTGAATATTTAAAAAATAAAAGAAACATAACTAAAAAAGAACCAACCAAGTATTGTGGTGGATATATGTTCATCCACGACATGCAACTATCAGTACAATGCTCCTTTTTATTGGTGTAAAGTCAACCACTCATTTTCTAACTCATAGGTCGGTCAATTCACCATTAATGGGATTTAGTATTTGCCACCATTGTAGGTGAGCTTGAATTCTGCTCACAGTATAGAAAACGTTTGAATAAAAAGAAGAAGAAAAAAACACTATTGAAAACAGAAGTAAATGCATCGGATGGTGACAGAACATTAGGTGCGTTTGGTCACACCAAAATGCTTGTTGTTAGATATTTCATCTTAAAATAAATGTGGTTTAAAATGTTTATATATTTATCAACAAAGTTTTAAAACCTGATTTTTTGTGTCATGAAGAAGGTCTACAGCCCCATGAGGATATATTTTTAGAAGCTTGAAGGGAGCATACCATCTTGATTTTAATGTACTAGGGAATAGTTTCAATCTTGAATTAAACAAAAGAATTTGTTGCCCTTTAACCAATTCTTTTATCTAGAAGTTCGTGTTATGTTCCGAATGCAGTCTTCTGAATATCGTCTGTCTTCAACACTGGTTTACCAACAACACCGGCGCACCCCACGGTGAAACACTAAGACGAATAAATTCCTTCTCGAGCAAATCTTCTAATTGACTCTTCAATTCAGCCAACTCAGATGCCGACATACGATAAGGCGCCATCGACACAGGACTAGTTCCAAGGATTAGATCAATAGCAAACTCCACTTCCCTCTCAGGTGACAATTCTCTAACATCTTCTGGAAAAACTTCCGGAAAGTCTCTCACAACCGGTAACTCACTGCTTACTACTTTTCCTTTCACTTCCATTGATGCGAACATCATGAACACGGCAGCCCCGTCTTTAACCGCCTCATTCACCTGTCTAGCAGTCATCGCCAAATCCTCAACACCGATAGCTTCAGGAAAGATAACCGTCTTCCTAAAACAATTAATATGAACCCGGTTGAATTCAAACCAGTTCATACCTAGGATAACATCAGGTTGTTCCAACGGTAGACACACTAAGTCCATTTTGAACTCTCTACCAAAAATATCAATTGGACAATTTAAGCAAGCAACGAAGTAGTCACTGACCCCAACGCATGAGTGTCAATAACCATACTTCCATTTATATCATATATTTCTAAATTTAATCTTTTAGCACAATCCAAGGAAATAAACGAATGAGTCACACCAGTATCTATAATTGCAATTAAAGGTGTGCCATGGATGAAACACGTACCTTTAATCAGTTGATCCTCGGGAGTAGTCTCTGACCCAAACAAAGCAAAAAACCTTTCCACCAGATTGGTTCTTCTTTGGTCTTGTGCATTGTGGACTGATATGACCCTCTTCGCTGCAATTGTAGCAAGTCACAGTCTTCATTCTACACTCAGCAGTAACATGACCCACCTTACCACACTTAAAGCACTTCTTTTGTTCCACCTTGCACTCATTCCTACGATATCTAACTTCACCACAATTATAGCACCTAACAAAAGCATTATAGTCTCCCCCACTAGGCTTCTTCCAGTCACTAGCTTTAGGATTTCCTCTACCATATGGATTACCTCGATCCATAGGCTTCTTACCTTTCTTGTCAACCAAATCGCGAGAATGAGATGACTTCACCTTAACATTATCGTCTTCGAAAAATTCTGCTACAATCCCCACTAAATCAGCAAACCGACGAATCCTCTGATACCTGATGCCTTGTTTGATTTCGTCGCGGAGGCCATTCTCGAATTTGATAAATTTTGAGAATTCGCTCGCCTCGTCATTATTGTAGTGGGTGTGGTACTTCACCAACACAACAAACTTGGAAGCATACTCCGGCACTGTCATATTACCTTGCTCCAGCTCCAAAAACTCAATCTCTTTCCTTCCCCGAACATCTTCCGGAAAGTACCGCCTCAGAAATTATCTTCTGAAAATAGCCCAAGTGATTGCTACACCATCAGCGTCAAGTTCAACTCTAGTAGCAATCCACCAGTCATCAGCTTCTTCAGACAACATGTGAGTACCATACCTTACCTTCAGATTCTCAGCGCAATCGATAACCCGGAAAATCCTCTCGATTTCCTTCTGCCACTTCTGAGCATCTTCAGTATCATGAGTGCCTTTGAATAACGGAGGATCGTTCCCCTGAAATTCCCCCAACTGCCTGTTAGCACCAATCCCAACTCCATTGGCGTTCCCTCCTAGCACACCAGCAATCATGCCCAGAGCCTCTGCAATAGCATCATCAATTCTTCAACCTCTTCAAGCCATTGTAATGCTAAATCATAAAACAATCTCCATTAGAACAAAGTATCGACAGTGATAACTCGCACTAGTCGTATACAAGGGATTAACTGACACAAGACTCTAGTCACAATTACCGACTATGCTCTGATACCACTATTGTAACACCCTTCTAAACCCCCGCGCAATTAATAAAATATTCAAAGTAAACATGAAACAAGGGTGCCACAATTTAAAAAGATAAAAACAAATCATAAGTCATCTGTCATGCTTTATTAGGAACGAATCTCCAAAATAATAAAACTCATGTTCAACACAGCGGAATTATTTCAACGGAAAAGCATAAACATCACCAATGCATAAACCAGTAAAACATAATCCAAAAACCAACAAAACATAGTATAATAATTAAACTCTAAGTCTAGCATTCCCCAGTGTTACAAATCAGAGCATGACACTGACGCGAACTAACGGGCTAGCCTATAAGCTATCCTCACCAAATCAAGAGCCGATACTCCTCAATCTAAAAAATGTCAACAATAAGGGTGAGTCTCATTCACAATTAACAAGTGTTATTAGCTCATAAAAAATAACATATCATAAGTTTATTATTCCCTCAACTGCAATATATTCATATTTACATAAAAGTGTTCATCAACAACAACAAGAACAGATACGTCACCAAAATATAACAATGGAAATCATCCAATCATGTTATAATAATATGCATATGTAATGTACTGACACTATGCATGTGGTACAAAACATGGGATTAACCCATCTGACCGATCCAAAACATCGCCAAGATATGGCCCTACCGACACAAATTCCACACAATGGGAATTATGCCCTCTACTGATCCAACACATCACCTGGATTCAGCCACCAAAATGATTTATGAATGAATGCACGCATATAACATACTTACCACATCACCAATCCGATGAACCACATCGTCTCATCATACTCACCATTATCATCATCAATAAAGTATGTACATGTCTCAGCATCATTCAAACCAATCATTCATCACCATAATAATCACACAACAATACCACTCCATTACATCATGATCACATCATCACATTGTTACGATTCACAATACATGCACACAATGTATAATTTCACCAAGATAATTAAATCGGAGTTTTAAATAAAATTAAGCCGCTGCCCATTTCACTATTTTATCACATAGGTTATTAAATTATCTTCACTGTGCTCGAAACGGTACTTAAAACGGATAAACGGTGTGAAAGTTACTGTAATACGGTGAACTGACTTTAAAGAAATGCCGCATGTCATACCCCAAAATTTGCCCATACTATTTCTCATGTGCAAGTTCAAATCAATGCACAAGGTTCCTAGAACACTTCCATATGATAAAAATTGAGAGATTTATGACTTGGTGATATTGGCCATATTTTGAGAAAACGCATAAAACAAATACTGAGTAAATTCATCTTTTTTTAAAGGGGCCTAAGTTTTGTGATTCAAACTTGTTCCAAAAGGTCATCCATGACCCATAATCCATTCAACCATTTTTTAGTATTTATTATCTATTTTATTTTGAATTTAAATTCAATTTAAAATTCAATAAAATATTAAAAATATGCAAAGATTATATTTGGATTCCAAGTGTGATTCAAAATCTCACCAAAATCAAAGGAAATTAATTGGATTTTATTAAGGGATAATTGGCTAAATTTGGTACCAATCTAGCAAGTTTCCCTCGAAAATCAATCAAGAAGATTTCACAAATCAATCTTGCCAATTGCAAAGATTTAGACCAATTCTGTTGACCTACTTGAATCCCCATAA
Organism: Vicia villosa; assembly: GCF_029867415.1. Classification (NCBI taxonomy): domain Eukaryota; kingdom Viridiplantae; phylum Streptophyta; class Magnoliopsida; order Fabales; family Fabaceae; genus Vicia; species Vicia villosa. Next base: position 227,433 of record NW_026705106.1, on the reverse strand, counting down.
ATACCTAGATTAATTCAGAGGCAAGGAGGAGTTTTTGGCTGGGCAAGAGAACCTGAACCGAATCCTTAAAATTCTCCCAAAAAATCCACATCGTTTCCTCAATTGCAGCGAAGTTCAAAGCTTGTTACCGATTGATTACGTATCTTGGATGCTTCCTGAAGGCGTTTGAAGCATCTGCAGAGTCGCACGCGTCAAGCATCACCGCTAAAATCACTCACGGTTTGCCTTTTTTTTGTTTTAATTCAATCGCATCAATTTACGCATCATGAGCATGTTTTGATCATGTGTTTACGTTTGTATGAGTGTTTGGTTCGTTTCTGGATAATTGGATCGAAGTTTAAGTGCAGGTTCGGCCCCCCACCATTTTTAGGGTTTATGAACCTCAAATTAGGGATTTCGGATGGAGGCGAAATCGACCCAAATTAATGGCCCCATTTGATTCGCAGTACCGTTTATAGTTGATTTTGATTGTTAGTTGTGTTGTTTTGAGCGTGATTTGCAGATTTGATGAGGGAGGGTCTACGGCCACGCACGAGAAACCGTTGCCTAAAAGCTGTTATATTTTTCCAGAAACTCAACGAGGAAGAAGAAGTGGCCTGGGCGCGCAAAGCTTGTTTAAATTCCTGAATTAATTTGGTTTTTTCTATATAGTATATTACGTTTATGTTATTATCATCAAATGACAATTGGTTCAGTGGTAACAGGAGCGCGTTAAGGCTTACATGTACAAGGTCAGGGGTTCGACCCCTGCGCGTGACAAGCTATTATTTTTGGGTTTGTTTTCTTTAAGTGTTCATGCAGATCCTGTGTGCGATGCGCGTAGGCATTACTATACACCCTCAAGATCCGACCGTCAAATCTGCAGCGTTTTGGATCAAGCGTACCAGGGTTGAAGGATTATCACATGGGCATTCAGTCTCACCACACTCAAGCATCAGCTAAGTTTCTTTCAAATTTTATTTATTTATTATTACATAAGCTTGTTTTTTATTTAATTATATATCTATATGCAATTCTTTCTTTATATTTTCCTTTTACAAAACATTTTATTAAATTTCTTTTTCTTTTCATAAATAATAAAAATCATATTTTTATATATTTATCTTATCTTATTTATTTATTTTATTTATATTAATTATTAAAATTAGTTTTTATTCATTTAAAATTCTTTAAAAATTCATATATATTTTATTTCAATTCCAAAAATTCCTAAAAAATTTTATTTCTTACACTCGATTCAATCTTTTGTCCCGATTTAATTAATTAGGTCGCAAGACCAATAATTAATTAAATCAATTTACCATTATACTCGATTTGAATCCTAATTAGGGTTTGCCCTACACTGAATATATCTCTTCTGTGCCTTTTCAGGTTTACCAACATGGTTCTTTCCGACTATGCGCCTCGCCGATTATAGAAGCTAAGTTCTATTTCATATTTATTTTAAATAGTCATTCTGTTTTATTTTGTTCCTTTTCATCAAATTAGGGTTAACCTTAATTGCCAATGAACTGCCTATACACTCACGCCTTGTTGTTTCTTCTTTCAGTTCTCAATGGTCAGAGTCAATGCTTCAAGCTACCCCCAATTCTCAACCTTCATCAATCGAAGCTAAGTTTCTTTTACCTTTTTCTTTTATTGTTATTTTTATTGATTAGTGTTAACCATACCTGCATCGAAACCGATAATGCACTCACCCCTATTTTCTGTTTATTTTTCCTCTTCCAATCTTCAGGGTTTGCCAAATGCCAAAGCTTCGCATAGTCGGTAACTCTAAACCCTGATTTTAAATTATTACTTCCCCTTTCCTCCGCTGGTTGCAATTTCCCTTCCCCCATTATTATTGTTAATATTAATTGTTGTGGTTAGTAATTATAGGGAGTGCAAGCTTGTAATTAACTTAGAATCACTAATTACAAGATAATATAACCGAATATAATCACATGATTGTTGCACCCACGCACTCTTTTGGGGTAACCTCTCTGTTGCCTGTTGCCTTGTTGCCTGTTGCCTTGTTGCCTGTTGCCTTGTTGCCTTGTATTTTGTGCAGAATAGCCAGTCCCTCGAATACGAGGATACCTCAGCCATGTTGCCTCGATTAAAGGTCATGGTCCCTAATGATGCTGCCTTCGATACACTAACATGACCTCGACCCTCGAAAGTTGCCTACGGAAAAGGCTGAGGTATCTTCTGGCTGCCTACGAAATGGCTTATTCTGATCCTTGCCTTAGACTACCTGCCCTTCTATGGCATGGGACAGTCTTATGGCAAAGGATGCTTCGATGACCCTTCAACCTCCAAACGAAAGGCTTCCTGCCCTCTTATGGCAAGGATAGACCCTTTCATTCTGAAAGGCTAAAAAGAGACCTATCATCTGAGTTTAAGGTAATTGCCCCTAATTGCCTTGCAATGCTCAAACTTTCATTATATTCTTTCTCATAATTTTTCAAAAGGGCTACGCTCATTTACGAGCTAAAGTCCCTATCTCTTTCATCTACATTTTCTAAACAAACGAGCAAGCAAAGCAATTAAGAGCCCATGGAAAACCATGGATGCAAAGGGTGCCTTACACCTTCCCTTTGCATAACTTACCCCCCGAACTCAAAATCTTTTTAAAGGTCTTTTCCTGTTCTTTTAGCCTTTCCTAAAATTGGATAAAATAAAAGTCGGTGGCGACTCATGCTTAACCGCAACATTTTTCGATTATAAAGTCAGTTCACCGTATTACAGAACTGGCGACTCTGCTGGGGACCAAATTTCGATAAAAGAGGGGTTACCTTAAAAGTTTAGGAATCACATAATTGTTTTCTATTGTTTGCTTTGTTTGTTTTATTTTTCAGGGGCGTTTTGGGAAAATTGAAGGACGAATCCTATTCCCGGATTCAAGAACACCTAAGTTTAGGAGTGGCATAGTCATGGAGACCCCCCTTGTGCATGCTTGGGGTTGGTCAAAATGAAGTTCACACTTGAGTTAGGCCTCCACTGGTTATTGTGTACCTCTTTTGCATGAGAGAGGTTTATGCATGTATCTTTGGGTGCGTCGGAGCTCAAGGACCTTTAGTAACCCTTAACCCATCTTAACTTTTAGGAACGTAGTGGGGGGGCTATTCTTGGTGCATGTCAAGTTATGGTCGCTACCCGATACTACAGCTCAGATAGGTTTCTTCCTAAAGTATCATTGCGTGGTATGCATGTACCATGTTCGAGGGTGCTTTAGAGGGGGCTGACAATTCTGAGTCACTTGGTAGAACCCGTTGCTGAAATCTCTTTATCCATAGAAATACCCTTGGGAAGGACACCTGATCAGACTCCGTGCAAGCCTTAAGCCAAAAACTGTGTGACTTGTGTGACTTGCGTGACTTGTTTGTGTTTACTACTAACCCTCATTTCCTCGCAGGTTTTATTGAAAGGACTTGTTTGTCCTTACCATCTCGCATTAAGTCTAACAAACTGCATTCGCATAACATCATGACATCATAAGCATGACATAATTTAACTAACCCTTTCAAGGATCTTAGGAATTTAGGGCGCACAATTTCAGGTGCTCTTATCAAGGACTGAATTCCTATCTAGGGGCAAGAGGATTTATTTTCCTCTGGCCACGTACCTTCCAATTCAGAGACTCAGTACCTATCAAGGGGCAAGAGGATTTATTTTCCTATAGCCTTGCACCTTCAAATTCATAAGTATCCCGAATCAGAGGCTATGACCCACTGGATATGGTGAGCTTGATTCCCATAAAAGAACATCCAAGAATCAGAGATGCGACCAAACCATTTTCAATGTTGCTAACTAGATTCCTAAAGATCTTTGAAAGACATTGCATTTGCATTCATAAACATCGCATAACAGGTTTCTTACAATAGGTCTCTCATCCTTCCTCGCTGTTTATTTCAGCATCATGAATCTCGAACAATCAGTTAAGGATCTCCAAGCTCAAAACACTGAGTTCCAAGCCTTGATTCTGAATTTGTCCAAGGGGCAAGAAGAGCTGAAAGCCATGCTGACTAAAAAGAAGAAGAAGAAGGGTAAGAAGACTCAAGTGAAAAAGCTTAGACCGATCTTGCAACTCAGGGATGCTGAAACCTCTGAAGACAGTGATGAGGATGAGCAAGATGATGATGCTAGTGTCAAGACTGATGTAAAAAGTAACCATGATTCTGCCAAGCCTTCTGAAGAAGAAGAGGACTATCACCATGCGGATGAACATCCTGATGACAAATACAAGTTGCTTGAAGAACGTATGAAAGCCGTAGAAATTCAGAAGATACCTGGACTGGATTTTGAAGAACTAGGACTCGTTCCTGGAGTCATTATTCCTCCAAAATTCAAGACTCCCGCCTTTGCTAAGTATGATGGAGTCTCTTGTCCTAAACTACACTTGAGGTCTTATGTAAGGAAGATTCAGCCTCACACTGCTGATAAGAGCCTCTGGATCCATTTCTTTCAGGAAAGCTTATCTGGAACTCAACTCGAATGGTACTATCAACTGGAAAGTACCAACATCCATACTTGGGAAGATTTAGTTGTTGCCTTCTATAAGCAATACCAATATAATTCCGATCTCGCACCAACTCGCATGCAACTACAAAGCATGTCTATGGGACCTAAGGAAAGCTTCAAGGAGTATGCCCAGAAATGGAGAGATCTAGCTGGAAGAGTCAAACCTTCCTTGGCCGACAGAGAGATGGTAGATATGTTCATGAATACACTGACTGGCCCTTTCTATAGTCATTTGCTGGGAAGTTCATCATCTGGATTCACTGAGCTTATACTGACTGGAGAACGTGTTGAAAGTGGTATCCGAAGCGGAAAAATTCAGGTGGCTACTTCTTCCGGTACTATAAAAAAGTCATACAATGGGAGGAATGAATCTGACACTGTTGGGGCAATTTTGGTCTCTAATCAAGCATCGATACAACAACAAAACAACCAACGTAAACAAAGCGCATCCAAAAGACAATTCACAAAGATCAACATGTCTTTGACTCAAGCGCTGCAACACTTGTTGAAAGCAGAGTTACTTATACAGATAGCTCCTCATCCAAATCCCAACACTTCCTCCCCTCGCTATAATCCCAACGCGAGGTGTGCATATCACTCCAATAGTCCTGGACATGACACCGACAACTGCTGGACACTGAAGAATAAGATTCAAGACATGATCGATGCCGGGGAAATCAAGTTCGATCCTCCTGCAACTCCTAACGTGATCACTGCTCCCATGCCAAATCACAACAAGAATGCTAATACTGTGGATGGCTAGAAGGATGGACTCTAAGATCATTAGTTTTACTTTCAGTTGCAATTTCTTTTTTGCTTGTTTAAACATTCGACTTATGATAGACATTATCTGTTTTAATAATCATCATCAGTGCATTGCATATGTTTGTCTTGAGTAATTTATTTCGCTACCACTCACTTTAAATTATGTCTTTACTTTGCATATGTTTTATGATACTCAATTCCTGCTAAAGCTGTAAGCCTTTTGAGGGAGGATGACGAGAACGATACCGCAGCCTCATATAGTATGCTTTTGAACAGACTATGCTGACGATGTACAGGCGTTGTTTCAATTCCTAAACAGTGGAGATATAAGGATGTTAATCACTCGTTAACCCCTTTGAGCCTAAGAAGTAGAAGTTTTCTTTCTCGTACTAATTAAAACCCTTGATCATAACCTGGGGCAGGGTAGTTCTCAGTTAATTTGGCTGTGCATTCTATTTTAAGAGAAGCATTCAGTACACCTTTCAACAAAGGTTCAACCATACACATCAAAGAAATGTTGGAGATTTCAATCAAAAGACAATGATGGTTCATCAATCATTAAGCAACGCAGTCAATATCTTTCAAAAGAAAAAATGGAAAAACATATATACAAAGAAAAGCCTGCTAAGTCAAAAAATCAAAAGATGACTTAGGCAAAAATCAAGGCACCCCGCTGACTGTAAGCGCAAAAAAGGACAGTTCAGGCAAAAGTTAGGGATATATATAAAAAAAAATGAATGAAAACAGAGAAGTCAATAAATTCCTGAACAACACAATGTTGTGACTACCAAAAGGAAGAAGTGACTGCCATCTCAAAGGCTCTCTTAGCTTGCGAACCATCATCGTTATCAAAAGCACAAATCCAAAAGTCTCTTGGAACCTGAATGCATAAGTTGAGTTGACTGAGCTTAGGACTGAAGTTCATCACGAAGAGGGGTGGGTACAATCAAATTTTGAGCCATTATCCTTTGTTTCTTAAACCGTGAACCAAGCCACGTTACAACCCTTGAAAGTCCTAACTGAAGCATGGTTAGTTCGAAAGCATACTGTCACCAAAAAGGTATCCCGACTCCTTAAGGTTTACTAAGATGCTGAGTGGATATTTCGCTTCTGCAAAAAATAGAATGTTTTACAAACATCTCTTGTTTTAATGTTTTTTAAAACTCAAGACAAATGTATGCATTGCATCTCATGAATTCATTATTAAACATATTCTGCTACATAATTTCAAATGTTAGCAACAGAAAGAATTTGCACAGGGTACAACTAATGACTAAAAGTTATCCAAACCAACAAAGATTACTCCTACACAGACAAGGGGCATGGTACGTTTTGCCCAATCAATCTGGGGCAATCAAGTCAAGATTCCAAGAATCTCTCAAAAGCAAAAATAGTCAGGGGCGTCGTCCTAAGATTATGATTACTAGGGGCATGTCGCCCATAGTGCACATCTCATAAAGTCCTCGCGAGGCGAATCTTTCCAAAGTTCCTACTAACTGGGGCAAACCTGCGCAAATAATACTGGGGGCAATTCTCACACCCCCACAGAGTAATCATCTTCAAATACTTTCGTCCCGACAAAGACATGACTCCCCAACAGAGTTTACATCCTCAACACTGCTGGTTCTCCAACACTTTGCTCTCTTCCAAATACTTTTGTCACCAATCAGGGTCCATCAAGTTACTGGTCATCCCCAAGCAGAAATTATAAATTCCCAGCCGAGCATCTCCAAAGCAAGATTAGACATCAAAATCACAAAGACATAGAGATTTATTTTCCCAATCAAGACAACATAAATCATGTTCATATATCATAAACATAGTCATACATTGCATACATTACCTCATAATAAATTCATACATAACATACAAGTTTCTCATTTATTTTGAGAGACTCGTCACATAAATACATGCATCATGGCATTGCATGCTGCTAACTTTGTCTTTCAGGTAAGTTAACAAATCATTCCAATCAGATATACATTCCGGAAGCTCGAACCCCGGACATTCTGAAAATTCCAATCAGATGAACATTCTGGAAGCGTGACCCCCAGACTTCTGAAACATTCCAATCAGATATACATTCCGGAAGCTCGAACCCCGGACATTCTGAAAATTCCAATCAGATGAACATTCTGGAAGCGTGACCCCCAGACTTCTGAAACATTCCAATCAGATATACATTCCGGAAGCTCGAACCCCGGACATTCTGAAAATTCCAATCAGATGAACATTCTGGAAGCGTGACCCCCAGACTTCTGAAACATTCTTATCAGATATACATTCTGGAAGCTCGAACCCCGGACATTCTGAAAATTCCAATCAGATGAACATTCTGGAAGCGTGACCCCCAGACTTCTGAAACATTCCAATCAGATATACATTCCGGAAGCTCGAACCCCGGACATTCTGAAAATTCCAATCAGATGCACATTCTGGAAGCGTGACCCCCAGACTTCTGAAACATTCTTATAACTCCCATCTTTTGACGCTCATTCAAGACACAATTCAGAAACAATCCAAGATCTAATTCAGTTACTACGAACGGTGCTGACACGATCAATCTCCAACAAATACTTCCCAATGGATTCAGTCTAACGTACGACTCATCCTAAGTATATTCTTCAGATACGGTCTAAACTACGACGTATTCTAATTCTCAGGTCTATCAAGCCGGATGGCATCTTGAAGCCCATCTCCGACAAAAGTCCCTACTTCAGCTAGGGCAAATTTCTTGGTATTCTAGTGTTCAATCATCTTCCACCTTCAGATACCGACTGACATACAAACCACTCTACATCTTCAGGTTTAAGATAATTGAACAGGGGCAGCTGTCATACCCCAAAATTTGCCCATACTATTTCTCATGTGCAAGTTCAAATCAATGCACAAGGTTCCTAGAACACTTCCATATGATAAAAATTGAGAGATTTATGACTTGGTGATATTGGCCATATTTTGAGAAAACGCATAAAACAAATACTGAGTAAATTCATCTTTTTTTAAAGGGGCCTAAGTTTTGTGATTCAAACTTGTTCCAAAAGGTCATCCATGACCCATAATCCATTCAACCATTTTTTAGTATTTATTATCTATTTTATTTTGAATTTAAATTCAATTTAAAATTCAATAAAATATTAAAAATATGCAAAGATTATATTTGGATTCCAAGTGTGATTCAAAATCTCACCAAAATCAAAGGAAATTAATTGGATTTTATTAAGGGATAATTGGCTAAATTTGGTACCAATCTAGCAAGTTTCCCTCGAAAATCAATCAAGAAGATTTCACAAATCAATCTTGCCAATTGCAAAGATTTAGACCAATTCTGTTGACCTACTTGAATCCCCATAAATACCTAGATTAATTCAGAGGCAAGGAGGAGTTTTTGGCTGGGCAAGAGAACCTGAACCGAATCCTTAAAATTCTCCCAAAAAATCCACATCGTTTCCTCAATTGCAGCGAAGTTCAAAGCTTGTTACCGATTGATTACGTATCTTGGATGCTTCCTGAAGGCGTTTGAAGCATCTGCAGAGTCGCACGCGTCAAGCATCACCGCTAAAATCACTCACGGTTTGCCTTTTTTTTGTTTTAATTCAATCGCATCAATTTACGCATCATGAGCATGTTTTGATCATGTGTTTACGTTTGTATGAGTGTTTGGTTCGTTTCTGGATAATTGGATCGAAGTTTAAGTGCAGGTTCGGCCCCCCACCATTTTTAGGGTTTATGAACCTCAAATTAGGGATTTCGGATGGAGGCGAAATCGACCCAAATTAATGGCCCCATTTGATTCGCAGTACCGTTTATAGTTGATTTTGATTGTTAGTTGTGTTGTTTTGAGCGTGATTTGCAGATTTGATGAGGGAGGGTCTACGGCCACGCACGAGAAACCGTTGCCTAAAAGCTGTTATATTTTTCCAGAAACTCAACGAGGAAGAAGAAGTGGCCTGGGCGCGCAAAGCTTGTTTAAATTCCTGAATTAATTTGGTTTTTTCTATATAGTATATTACGTTTATGTTATTATCATCAAATGACAATTGGTTCAGTGGTAACAGGAGCGCGTTAAGGCTTACATGTACAAGGTCAGGGGTTCGACCCCTGCGCGTGACAAGCTATTATTTTTGGGTTTGTTTTCTTTAAGTGTTCATGCAGATCCTGTGTGCGATGCGCGTAGGCATTACTATACACCCTCAAGATCCGACCGTCAAATCTGCAGCGTTTTGGATCAAGCGTACCAGGGTTGAAGGATTATCACATGGGCATTCAGTCTCACCACACTCAAGCATCAGCTAAGTTTCTTTCAAATTTTATTTATTTATTATTACATAAGCTTGTTTTTTATTTAATTATATATCTATATGCAATTCTTTCTTTATATTTTCCTTTTACAAAACATTTTATTAAATTTCTTTTTCTTTTCATAAATAATAAAAATCATATTTTTATATATTTATCTTATCTTATTTATTTATTTTATTTATATTAATTATTAAAATTAGTTTTTATTCATTTAAAATTCTTTAAAAATTCATATATATTTTATTTCAATTCCAAAAATTCCTAAAAAATTTTATTTCTTACACTCGATTCAATCTTTTGTCCCGATTTAATTAATTAGGTCGCAAGACCAATAATTAATTAAATCAATTTACCATTATACTCGATTTGAATCCTAATTAGGGTTTGCCCTACACTGAATATATCTCTTCTGTGCCTTTTCAGGTTTACCAACATGGTTCTTTCCGACTATGCGCCTCGCCGATTATAGAAGCTAAGTTCTATTTCATATTTATTTTAAATAGTCATTCTGTTTTATTTTGTTCCTTTTCATCAAATTAGGGTTAACCTTAATTGCCAATGAACTGCCTATACACTCACGCCTTGTTGTTTCTTCTTTCAGTTCTCAATGGTCAGAGTCAATGCTTCAAGCTACCCCCAATTCTCAACCTTCATCAATCGAAGCTAAGTTTCTTTTACCTTTTTCTTTTATTGTTATTTTTATTGATTAGTGTTAACCATACCTGCATCGAAACCGATAATGCACTCACCCCTATTTTCTGTTTATTTTTCCTCTTCCAATCTTCAGGGTTTGCCAAATGCCAAAGCTTCGCATAGTCGGTAACTCTAAACCCTGATTTTAAATTATTACTTCCCCTTTCCTCCGCTGGTTGCAATTTCCCTTCCCCCATTATTATTGTTAATATTAATTGTTGTGGTTAGTAATTATAGGGAGTGCAAGCTTGTAATTAACTTAGAATCACTAATTACAAGATAATATAACCGAATATAATCACATGATTGTTGCACCCACGCACTCTTTTGGGGTAACCTCTCTGTTGCCTGTTGCCTTGTTGCCTGTTGCCTTGTTGCCTGTTGCCTTGTTGCCTTGTATTTTGTGCAGAATAGCCAGTCCCTCGAATACGAGGATACCTCAGCCATGTTGCCTCGATTAAAGGTCATGGTCCCTAATGATGCTGCCTTCGATACACTAACATGACCTCGACCCTCGAAAGTTGCCTACGGAAAAGGCTGAGGTATCTTCTGGCTGCCTACGAAATGGCTTATTCTGATCCTTGCCTTAGACTACCTGCCCTTCTATGGCATGGGACAGTCTTATGGCAAAGGATGCTTCGATGACCCTTCAACCTCCAAACGAAAGGCTTCCTGCCCTCTTATGGCAAGGATAGACCCTTTCATTCTGAAAGGCTAAAAAGAGACCTATCATCTGAGTTTAAGGTAATTGCCCCTAATTGCCTTGCAATGCTCAAACTTTCATTATATTCTTTCTCATAATTTTTCAAAAGGGCTACGCTCATTTACGAGCTAAAGTCCCTATCTCTTTCATCTACATTTTCTAAACAAACGAGCAAGCAAAGCAATTAAGAGCCCATGGAAAACCATGGATGCAAAGGGTGCCTTACACCTTCCCTTTGCATAACTTACCCCCCGAACTCAAAATCTTTTTAAAGGTCTTTTCCTGTTCTTTTAGCCTTTCCTAAAATTGGATAAAATAAAAGTCGGTGGCGACTCATGCTTAACCGCAACATTTTTCGATTATAAAGTCAGTTCACCGTATTACACCGCAGTAAGCAAGAGTCGCCACCGACTTTTATTTTATCCAATTTAAAGAAAGGCTAAAAGAACAGAAAAAGACCTTTTGAAAAGATTTTTGAGTTCGGGGGGTAAATTATACAAAGGGAAGGTGTAAAGCACCCTTTGTATCCATGATTTTCCATGGGCTCTTAATTGCTTAGCTCACTTTGTTTTCAAAAACGTTTGAATTGTTTGAAAAATAGGGTGTGAATAGAAAAACCTTTGAAGAAGAAATTTAGCTTGTAAATAAGCGTAGTCTTTTTGAATTTGTTTTTGAAGAAGAGTGGAAAGAGTTTTGAATTTAGAGCAAGCAATTAGTAGCAACTACCCTAAGTTTTGAAATTTGTTCTTTTAGCTTTTCAGGGTGAAAGGGTCTATATGTGCCATGAGAGGGCAGGAAGTCTTTCAATTGGATGTTGAAGGGTCATCGAGAATATCGTTCGCCATAAGATTGTCCCTTGCCATAAAGAGGGCGGGTAGTCTAAGGGAAGTATATAATAGTCATTTTAGGCATCATGCGAGGATACCTTAGCAATTGGGACAATCATCCTTTACCGAGGCAACTTCGAGGGACTAGATGATTTTCAATCTCTTTATGCAACCTTGCTTTAGGTATCCTCGGAATCGAGGGACTTGACTATTATTTAGTATAATTAGAGGCAACAGGCAACAGATAATAAGGCAACAAGGCAACCAGAGGGATTACCCTAAAGGTATGTGGGTGCGCAATCACGTGGTTAACTTCGATGATATTTATCTTGTAAATTAGTGATCTATGTTCAATTCATGGTTTATCACTCCCTAGGATTACTAACCGCACGGTTTAAAAATTGCAGAAATTAAAGGCAGAAAAAATATAAAGTCCTACGCTATTACAATAAACACCTGCGGGGATGGGGGGAATTAAAGCAGAAAATAAGAGAGATGAATAATCAATTTAATTATCTTGAATGCCTTGATCTTCCTCGAACCCTCAATTGACTCTGAACATCTGAGAATTAAACGGAAAATAATAGGGGTGAGTGTAGGAGTAATTCATCACTATTGAACAAAACCCTATTTTAATCAAAGGAAAAAAATAAAAATAAAAAATAAAATATATATTATTAAACAAAGAAATTAGAAAACTTAGCTTTTTGTCGGGTGAGGCACGTGGCTGAAAGATCTTTGTTAACCCTGAAAACTGGGCACAAAGAAGAAAAATGCGTTAGTGCATTAAAGTTCTCAACAATTATAACGTGGCAGATCAAAAATTAAAACAGTAATAATTGAGGCAAACAAAAAAAAGGGTAAGGCAAAAACAAACCCTGAAAGGGGCAAAAATTAACAAATCAATAAACAAAGGCCAGTCGACCGTATAAGGCAAACCACATAATTTTTATCGTTTAAAAAACAATTATAGATAAAATTATGGAAGAATCGAATTTTCGATTAATAAATAAATATAAAATTATTATATATAAAAAAAATAATTTATTAAATAAGTAAAGATAAATAAAGGAACAAAAAGAATTATACTAGAAGGAAAAGAAATAAGCAAAAGTATTTATGTAATTAAATAAAAATAAAATAAAATATTTAGAAGACTTAGCTGGGATCTAGTGTGGTACATGGCTGAGAGAGCATGGTATGCTTGCAATCTGAGAGGCGTTGGATCTGGCTTCGTGTTGATCCAAGGGTTGTGATATGAGGGTAGATCACGGTCCTCTAATGAGAGTGGCGCTCTAGATCTGCTGGCAAGCTACAACACACCGGTTATTATAAAAAATAAGGTGTTGAGGACAGGATTCGATCCCAGTCCCTCAAGCCCACCACCACGAAGCATTTGCCAAACGTGCTGCAAGTTAATTCTGATAATATACTACGCTATATTATATAAGTATTAAAACTATAGAAGATTGGGAAAGGTCAAAGCAAACGTTAGCCTGGGCCCCACGTGTGTAGCGTGAACCAATCAACCAGAGAGAGAGTGTTTGATCTTTTGACTGTCTAACAAGATCCTTCCACGCGTGATGAAAGAGAAAAGGAATTGTTGACCAACAAATCACGTTTCACCATCGTGCCACGCATCCAACTCAGATCCCACGCCTACTGTTCATCATCCCCTTCAAATTACCTGCGGATTTTATTTCAAAATTTCCTGCGGAATTTGTTACGGGAAATCCTTCGAAATAGAAAACCTGCAAGAACGTTGTTAACAAGAACAAAACACAACCCAGATCTATGTAAAATTGCGCCCTGAGTCCAAATATGATGTTATTTTTGTCGTTTGAGGACCGTGGCTATGGATACGAATAGCCTAAAGTTTCGGCCTTCATCAATGGCAAGTGGTGGTTCAAACATCCTTGGACTCATGTGATCGTTGGGATCTTCTCTAAATGACTCAACAAACGTGTTAGAACATTCAAATTATGTTAAAGAGCCTCAGCATGTAAAATACGAGAATCACAAATAGGAATGAAATTGTAAATTATGATATATGCATTCTATGTATGATCAATGCGAAAAAATCATCTGGACTCACCATATGCTACCTCAGTAATGGAATTAAATCGTTGTTTGCCTCTGAGTTACCTTGAAACCAAAGATGCAAGTGTGCCCTAGTTCCATGTCACTTTGCAAGCTTGAAACCCTAACGTTTTCCACCAAATTTCGTCCTCAATGCAATGGAATAGGTTATGTATTTATAGGAGAAGGATTTAGGTTAACAAAATTGGAAGGAGATCTCATATCTTGGCCCTTGGAAATTTGATTGAAAATATGTGTAAAAATCTTCTATTTTAGATTCAATCATATGCCAATCAACTTCAATCATCTTCCTTGGTCCTCAAGATTGATATTTGATGAATCTTTTGATTGCAATCACAATCCATGTGCCTCATGCATTTTATTTGGTATTTATTTAATTTATTTTGATTTTAAAAGAATATTAATCAAAATAAATAAAATAAAATCCAAAATCATGCAAAAACGAATTTATTTGGCTATCAAGATCCTTCTTGGGCTTTTACATGATCCATAACAAAGCCCCATAATTTAATTCACTATTTTTAACATTTTACTTAATTTATTTTGTTTTTAAATGAATAAAATTCAAATAAATATGAATAAAAGTTCCAAAAATATGAGAATGATTTTATAGGTCCTTATTTGGGTCATATGCATGTTTGAAATCCAAAACCTTGGCCCATTGGTCCAAAAACACCAAATTATTCAATTAGAGTTTCAAGCACTTCTTGAAATTTGACCAACTTCTGAGCCTCATATCTCCTTCAATTTTTATCATATGACCATGTTCTAGGACTTTTTAGAAAGCCCAAGATGTCCTCTAAATGACCCATTTAGTTTCATCTCAATTGAGTTTTCCATTTTCAAGTTATGAGCTTTGACCCAAAAGGTGTTCTTGTTGCCTTTTTGGAGGACCTCTAATCTTTTGACCCACATCTCTCAAATGAAGCATTTTTGGCCTTGGCTTGTGAGAGACAAAATTGTAGAGAATTCAATTTCCTTCAAATTGAGCTTTGGATGGAAAAAAATTTATGTTCCATGTGAATGTTATGGCTGGTCAAACTCCAGTTGACTTTCTCCTATGAAACCCTAATTTAGAAACTTTAGGTTTTGTTGATATCTGATCTTTTCTTGATGAATCATGATCAATCCTTGATCAAATGATGAATGATGCTTCAATAAAAGGTTGTTGACAAAAATTCAGGAGTTTTGACTGTACTTTGACCACAGTTGACTTTTAGATCAACCAGTCGATTATTGGTCGTTTGGGCCATTGAGTGAGCAATCTTTTGAATCAGAGCTTGAAACTTGGCATGAGGACCTTTTGAAGCATATGAGAGGTCATGGGATCCATTTGAGGTCTTAGAACTTGATTTTACTTTGAGAAATACAAAACCCTAGCTTAGGGGTTGTTGTTTAGGAGAGAGACTGCATGTTTCCTTCTTGTGCATCCTTGAGCATTTGAAAGTCAGATGGACTGAAATATGAATAAATATGATGGGAAAATTTTGGGGTATGACAGTTACGTATTTTAGAAAATAAAATATTTTTCCAAAAAGCTACAGCGTAACCGGTTACAGTAATAGTATAACCGGTTACGTCTACGAAATTATTAAAAAATTTCAGAAAACCTTCAATGTAACCGGTTACGGGTAATAGCGTAACCGGTTGCGCTTGACGTAACTCTATTCGCTATTATTCTAAACATGTTGTAACTGGTTACATAAATAGTGTAACCGCTTACGAACTCGAAAATTTCATTTTTGGAACGTAACACTCAGCGTAACCGGTTACATAACCGATTACGGTCCCTCCTACAATACTAACTGCATTTTTGACAGCATTTCATCTCTATTACTCAATCCAATTTGTACCAGTTCGATTATAATACAATTTTAAAGTTAATTCCAGAGATTTCATACCAATTTATCATGCAACAAGTCCATCTAACATCACAAATCAATCACAAACATTCAATTGCATACAACCTATGAATTTGAGCCCTAACTTCAAAACCCTAACATTTAACATACATCCCAATTGAACCAAATAATACACAGATTCAATCCTATCATCTACAGACCAATAATAAAGGATAATCGGAAGAGTCCCCCCTTACCTTAGCTTAGTTCTTAGGTTCTTCCTTTTTCTCTACTTCTGGAATTTCACGTTCTTGCTCTCTTCTCCTCTTTTGCTCTTTTGCTCTTTTGCTTTCTATTTTCTAATTTTCCTTCTTTTATGAAAAATAAAATAACTTTAGTAAAAGGCCTCATAACAAACAACCCCCTTTTACTAAACACGAAACTGGCCCAATCCTCTTATTTTCCATAATTCTTCAATAATCCATCAAAATGCCAATTAATTCCAATAAATAATTTAAATTCTAATTAAATTGAATAAGGAAAAATATGGGATGTTACAGTGGTGGTCTTTCTTATATAAACCTGGATGTTCTTATGACTTATGATATATTAGATAATTGTTTTGTTGGTACAACAGACATGCCAAGAGTTTTTAGAGTGGTCTTCTTAGATTTTAGATCATATTTCTCAGCTTCATCTAAGGGTGTTGCTATAGTAGAATCTGGATCTACCTCTTTTGAAGTGTCAGAGGTATTTAAATTTTCCCTTGGTTGAGCTTGATTTTGTTGTGTTGGTCCTTCATACTCCTTTCTACATCTCAATTTGATAAACTCACATGTTTCAATACTCTTGGTACCAAAGGTAAACGTTGGAGTTTTGGAAGATCTTTGAAGTACTCCTATAGTTCTAGAACTGAGTGCAAAATTTATCTGTCCGACTTGATTCTCCAAATTTTTTATGCTTATTCCTTGAGCTTGAAACTAGTTCTTAGTTTCTTGTATGAATTATTGCAAGATATTTTCTAACTGGTTGTTCCCATGATTATCTAACGACATGATTGGGTCTAGAAAAACTAGGTTAAAATTTGGGTGCTTGAGGCTTTAGTTTATTCTGGGTGTCACTCCATGAGAAGTTTGGATGACTGCGACTTCCAAGATTGTATGTGTTATTGTAGGGATTATTGTATTTGTTGTTGCCCACATAATTTACAGAAACTACGTTAGCTAAGCATTCTTGAAAATAATTGAGCCCCCATAATAAATACATGCAATTACATTAGTATCTGTTACTGTATTGACTGGCTTGCAACTGGAGCATCAGAACATGTCATAATATTCTTCATCATTTGATGTATTTGGGCCACTTGAGAAGCCAAAGTATGGCCTCATAGACTTCAGGAACACCAGTGGGCTTCTTTGAAGTGGTTACATCACCATCTCTTGTAATTGGCCATTGATAAGTATTGATCATAATGTTCTCTATCAATTTTTAACCTTCCTCATAGGACTTAGATAGCAATGCCCCACTAGAAGATGTATCTAATATGTTTATTGATGATGGTATCAATCCATTGTAAAATGTATTCGATTGAATACATATTGGGATCCCATGGTGTGGATACTACCTTAACAATTTCTTGTATCTTTCCTAATCATCAAACAAAGACTCATTGTCTCCTTTCCTAAAAAAGTGATCTCGTTCCCGTCTTTGCATTCTTGACAGGAGAAGAATACTTAGCTAGCTTTTAGAATTGGTTTCTAAGGAATTGGTTTCTATGAAATTGGTTTATATGAAATTGGTTTCTAAGGGGAATAATCTCAATCTGAAAGTACCATTAGTAACATTAGGAATATTGAAATTACTAGAAACTTCCATGAAATGCCTCAAGTGTAAATGTGGATCTACATTCGCATCTCCTGAATATTTGCTAATAACTTGTAGCATTTGAAAAACATCATAGGCTTGAATTTTAATTGTGCCACTGTGATCCCAGGTCTTATAATTTATGTATTCATGGAATTAGGATCAAACAAAGCATAATCCCTTATGCTTCTTGCTTTATAATTGGCAATGCCAATAATGTCATTTTTTTCCATGACTCCTTCTTGCTCCATGTTTACTTCTTCAAAGGGCTCTTCAAAGTATCCTTCAAAATTTCCAAACATAAGACTATGAGAAGGGCTTCCTTGTAAGTGACCCATAACTTGAAATCTCCTTAGTAACTTTAGTGTTCTTCGAGGTTGGAGGTCACCTCTGTATACTAGATTCAGCAACCTGCGTATGGAGCAGTTAAAAATCTGCAATGTTGCAGAAACATCAAGAGCTCAAATACACTATTCACAAAGAGAAAACTTTGTACAAAATCAAAATGTTATGTACACACTCCCAGGAAGCAGAGCCAAATACTTATTGGTTGGATTTTAAAACTATATAATATGCAAGTATACACAGTCCATAGCAGCAAGTGATGAAAAGTAAGAGTATCGATCCCATGGGAAGTGTAATAACTTAGATTGATTTGCAATAGTAAATTTTTTGAATATGCATAAGCAGAAACTAACAACAATGTGTGTTTGTAATAGGTTCAACTATGAATAGAATTTAAGATAATAAGTTGCTTGGAGGGAGTTTTAAGTTATAAGGGGAATTATCCTGGGCAATGATTCAATTAATAGATCTTATCTAATGTGAGTATATCATGTGATCTATCGTGGTCAGTGACGTCATAAAGTGATATAAAGGTGTATTCCTACAACATCAACTCATATGCAAGAAAGTAAGGGACAAATTCTTAAGCGTCACGTGAACTTTAATGCATGTCATAGTTTTATCTGAGTTCCTCTATGAGACAAAATAATGCTTTCACTCTTGACTCAGCCTTCTTCTACACATTTCTCTTAAGTATGTCTCTCTAAGTATGAACCTATTTCCATTTCTTCCAAGAGGTCCTTTTATAAACCTCCTCTTCTAGGGTTTCGTGAGTCATTGGATCGTGGGATTTTGTATTATCCGTCATATTTGGATTATGATAATTGGCATATTCCCTCATTTCTTCCCTTTTGTACCAATACTGGGAGAGGTACATAACGCATTGAAACATAAACCCAACAATGTAATCAAATCCCAAATGCAAAATGATGCAAGTGTGATAAAAAAAAATGTGCCAAAAAACGCATGATAAGTTATAGTTCTAAAAAATTCAATTAAGAGAATATACATCAAAATCAAAAGGTTCTAATGGTGCACCTAAGTTAATTAGATTAAATTTTAAAATCTTAAAGGAAACTTTAAAATCTAATCTAAAAAATAATCTAGAAACTAGCCTAAAACAACTAGTTTTTTATGGTGATATTAGTATGCATTTTTATTATTTATGTACAAGAAAAAGATGCTAAAAGAAAATAGAGAAAATACACTAAATGGATCAGGGGTGAAAGCTTAAAAATGGTGCAAAAAATAATTCAATGTTGGCCCAACAAAACCTAAGCTCAAGCTACATTTTTGTTTTTTTATTGGTTCATAATTTTTTTTAAATAAAAGGTTAACGGGCTTGAGATATGATAGTCGGCTGAAAAACAATGAATAAAATGGACTAGTGAATTGAAGAATAAAAACTAAATGTTGAAACTTAAAAAAAAATATTAAAAAAAGCTAAAATAAAAGAAATAGGAAAAAAAATAAAAAATAAAGGACCCTTTGAAATTGATCGGTCGGCCGACTGAACCGCAATAGACCGATCCAGCTCTACAACTCCTCTCCCTATGCGTTTTTCAAAATGCAGAACAAAGCAAACAGCAACCTGGCGGTTGTGACTGAAATGGTGCAGCCATGGGGTGTCCGGCCGACCGGCCAACCGCAGCGACCCTCTTCCCAAAGGGGGTGGTTGCAATTGTTTTACTCTTCTTCTTCTTGCTCCCTCTCTAACCTCTATTCAAGGGTCCTTGAAGGTAAGAAAATAAATAAATAAAATGAAATTCTGGTATGAGAGACTCAGGATGTCACTCACGATGTCAAGACATCTGATCTGTTATTAACTTAGCTAAGGCAGAACAGAAAGATCCCAAATTTTTAATTACCCCTAAGAAGGAGTCCATGAGTATTGGGATCATGTTTGTTCAGTCAACATAACCAGATTGTAAACTTCATTGGTTTTGTAAATGGACCAGCTTTCAAACCTGAACCTGATGTTATACACGACGTTATAACATCCAAGACTGAATAGACAATACATTGCAAAAGATAAATAACATAGTGAATTGTTAACTCAGTTCGGTTTAACTACCTACTATGGGGGCTACCAAGCTAGGAAGAAGATTTCACTATCAGTAGTACTATTTTATGTAAACAACCTCTGGTTTACAGATAAACAACCTCTGGTTTACCTAGTCACTACCCAATGGAACCTTTATCGTAGAACTCCATCTAAGACAAGGGAACCTCTACTCACTCCCTAGTGATACCTAACTGTAACAACCCTGCAACAGCTACTTAAACAATTAACAATGAACACTAACTTGATCTTGCTTCACAGCTTCAATCAAAAACATAATACTCAAATCTTACCTACAGGTTTCGAGTGAGAACAATAACTTCTCTTACCTACAAGTTTCGAGAAGGACATGGCAGCCATCCTACAGCCTGGGTGGTCTACCTATACAAACCCTAACGACTACATCTTTTCAATACACGGTTTTCTAACTTTTTCTGTATCAAACTAGGTTACAAAGGTTTATATTTATAACCTATTCCCAATTGGACTTGGGCTTACAAATTGCAGCACTACTGGCTATTACAAATCTACAAATATCTTCTGCTAAAAGAAAGGTCTTCAATCACAAGTTTCCTAATTTATCTCCTAAATTAGAAACTGTTGAATCTTCAATATTCTGATTTGATTCTTCAATATTCTGACTTGATTCTATTGACCTTTAAATCTGCACCATATAGGATTACATAATATTCCATAGAATATTTTGTATCTGTTGAGTATTAGACTGAATCTTTATTCCAGTTTTGCAGGCACGATGTCATCAGTTGATGTCATGACATTCCATACAACATCTTGCTTGTACCTGTTTTGCTTTTTATATTTGTAAGACTTATACATTGTATTACATTTTGCTGCTATTATATTTTAGCCAAAGATAGATGCCAATCAGCCAATAAAAACATCAACAATCTCCCCCATTTGGCTTATTTTGGCTAAAACTATACATACATTAAAATGCAGCAAAACATAAATACTTCAACTTTCAAGACAACAAAGAATAATAGATTTTTTTTACATTCTCAGAATTGGGCTCTTCTGTTCTTCAAGGCTCTTATGCCTGCAAATTCCTTTGTTTCTTTTGACGGTAGCAGAAGCTGAAACTCTCTCCCTTTTTAGCCATAATATGACAAAGATTGGACCGATGTCATAATATGCAGTGGAACATCGTCATGCAACACTAGTGTACATGAGGAAGACGATGAGAGAAGGCCTTTGTCTTTGAGGACCAATGGTGGCATAAGAGAACCCTTTCTCAGTCTTTAACAAGAAACCAAATCCTAGCTTAGAGCCTAAGAGAGAACTTGAGTGAAATCTGACCACCATTCCTCGTAACTCAGAACACAAATCACAATTGTGTTCATAACTCATATCACAAATCACAACGAAAATAGTTCCTCTACTAAAGGTTGTATATGATGGAACATCTCTGTTGTTACTGCATAAAAACTCATGGTAGAGACATAAAACATCCCCAACCTGTGTTTTTCTTTTTCTGGACAGGTTTTGGCAAAGGAACCCATCACTATACCAAATCCAGACACGACTTATAAGGACACACACGAAGGACATATTGAGAGAGTTTGATTTTTGTAATCTATGGAGACGCCATTTTATAGCCATTTGAGATTACAAGAAATAACAATGGTCTTGGTCTTGTTCAACGATCAAACGGTTGATTAGGAAACAATTCCAAAAACAATTAATCTTTCCAAAGCAGTTTTTGACTGTTTTTTTATAGGAATTATCTTTAAAACCAGTGCATGCATAGTCATTGATTGAAATTTACACCGACCACTGATGTGTAGAGATAAACTTCAAGACAGATTTCCTTGTTTGACTTAGTAGATTCAATGTCTTTAAACATGTCATGACATCCTGTCAGACATTGTCACCTTTCCACCTTTTTTAAGCACAAAGCTCAAGATTCTTCAGCAGATTAAGACAAAGCATCCTATGGACCAAGTAACAGACCTCCTACTTACTTTACTAACTTACTAGTCATAGACATAGACCTCTGTTGTTCTGAGCATCTTGAGACTGTTTAACGCTACCATGAAGAACCTTCCAACACTTGTTGACACACAACCACCTCATCAGCCTAGAGAGAGAATTATGGATTCCTGTTGCACATGGTTAGATTCAACTATTCATAGATAACTGACAAGAACGTTACACTTTCTCTATGACAAGACAACTTTCTTGAGAAAAATATCTTGACCTAAGATGTCACTCCCCCTATCTGAGATAGTTTGAGCTTCTTCAAGGAAAAACTTGTAATGATGAATGGAAAACATAAGACACATCTTCATATCTTCAAGAGCTCACTCTCTGTTCAACTATCCTGCTGAACACACTCACTATGACAAAGTTGCTCCTTTACATTAGATACTCACACCAGAAATCCGAGTTATAACATTGTGTCTGACATTAAAATACAGTTGCGCTGTACAGATTAGTACTACCAGTATATTCCACAAAGTTCATATCTCTTTCTACAACAAACCCTTGTCTACCAACTTATCTTCACCTGAAATGATCAACTGATGACCTCTAGATGCTAGATGCACACACAAAGGTTGCCATAATCTCAACATAAAGAACTGCCACTTCTTTAAATTTGTTGAGCATAACCTTACCATGTTTATATCAGATCATGGTCTGCCAAGAATATTTGAAATCCCTCTTGATATGGTGTTTCTCACTGTCACACAATGGTTAACACTCTTTGAACTAGACGGATCCTCCTTGTCTTCAGCTATATTGATCAGATCATAAATATTTTGTCTTCATAGTCATACTCACTTAGTGAAGTCTTCATCATGAGAGTAATTATTGTTAGAACAAGATTTGTTCTTATCAATTATCTTAGTTTTGATGATAACAATAATATGAATTTTGCTTAAGATAATATGGTACTCTAATCCAATGCAATTTCCCTTTCAGGAAATATATAAAGAGTACGCATAATTCAGCGCTCAGAAGTTGTGTCTCAAATGGTTCAGCGTGCAACATCAGAACATGGTCTGGCAAGACATCAGAAGATGGTCGAAGCAGAATCAGAACATGGGTCTATGGAAGCATCAGAAGAACATGAGATCAGAAGCACTGAAGATCAGAAGATGGTATCACGCTCAGAAGCACTTCAAGGTCAGAAGATCAGAAGATGCTATGCACCAAGCTGTTTGACTCTGATGATATTCAAACGTCGTATTCACAAACATCAGATCAGAAGGAAGTACACGTGGCAGACTACGCTGACTGACAAAAGGAACGTTAAAGCTACTAAAGGCTACGTCAGTAGACACAGCGTGAACAAGGCTCGAGGTAGTTGACAAAAGCGTGTAACATTAAATGCAAAGCTGTACGGAACACGCAAAGCATTAAATGCATTCAACGGTCATCTTCTCAACGCCTATAAATATGAAGTTCTGATGAGAAGCAAGGTTAACGATTCTGCACAAAATCAACTTATATCAAACTTGCTGAAACGCTGTTCAAATCTAAACTCAGAATCTTCATCTTCATCAAAGCTCACTACATTGCTGTTGTAATATCTTAGTGAGATTAAGCTTAAATTGTAAGAGAAATATCACAGTTGTGATTATCGCTTTTAAGAAGCATTTGTAAACTCTTGAATAGATTACATTAAGTTGTAAGGAACTAGAGTGATCAGTTGATCAGTATACTCTAGGAAGTCTTAGCAGTTGGCTGAGCAGGAAGTCTTGGCAGTTGGCTGAGCAGGAAGTCTTGGCAGTTGGCTGAGCAGAAAGTCTTAGGAGTGAACTAAGCCTAGAGTGATCGTGTTGATCAGTAGACTCTAGAAAAGTCTTAGGAGTGAACTAAGCAGTTGTTCCTGGAGTGATCAGGTTGTGATCAGAAGACTCTGGAAGACTTAGTTGCGGCTAAGTGGAAAACCATTGTAATCCGTGCGATTAGTGGATTAAATCCTCAGTTGAGGTAAATCATCTCTGCGGGGGTGGACTGGAGTAGCTTCGTTAACAGCGAACCAGGATAAAAATAATTGTGCAATTTATTTTTATCGTCCAAGATTTAAAGTCACACTTATTCAATCCCCCCCCTTTCTAAGTGTTTTTCTATCCTTCAATTGGCATCAGAGCGCCGGTTCTAAGGTGCAAGCACTTAACCGTGTTTAGAAAAGATTCAGGAAGAGAAAAACGCTTCATTTAAAAGATGGTTGATGAAAGTGAAAGGACTATACCTACACCTGCATCTACATCTGGCTCTGCTGAGCAATACAACGGTAACAATGGTTATACTAGACCGCCGGTATTTGATGGTGAAAACTTTGAATACTGGAAAGATAAACTGGAAAGTTACTTTCTGGGTCTAGATGGTGATCTATGGGATCTTCTGATGGATGGTTACAAACATCCTGTGAATGCCAGAGGCGTAAAGCTGTCAAGGCAAGAAATGAATGATGATCAAAAGAAGCTTTTCAGGAATCATCATAAATGTAGAACTGTTTTGCTGAATGCTATCTCTCATGCTGAGTATGAGAAGATATCTAACAGGGAAACGGCCTATGACATATATGAGTCCTTGAAAATGACTCATGAAGGAAATGCTCAAGTCAAGGAGACAAAAGCTCTTGCCTTAATCCAGAAGTATGAAGCCTTCAAGATGGAGGATGATGAAGACATTGAAAAGATGTTTTCAAGATTTCAAACTCTTACTGCTGGATTGAGAGTTCTTGACAAGGGATACACCAAGGCTGATCACGTAAAGAAGATCATCAGAAGCTTACCCAGAAGATGGGGTCCGATGGTGACTGCATTCAAGATTGCGAAGAATCTGAATGAAGTTTCTCTGGAAGAGCTTATCAGCGCCTTGAGAAGTCATGAAATTGAGCTGGACGCAAATGAGCCTCAAAAGAAAGGTAAGTCTATTGCATTAAAATCTAATATCAAGAAATGCACTAACGCTTTTCAGGCAAGAGAAGAAGATCCTGAAGAATCAGAATCTGAAGAAGAAGATGAACTGTCCATGATTTCCAGAAGGCTAAATCAACTCTGGAAGACCAAGCAAAGGAAGTTCAGAGGCTTCAGAAGTTCAAGGAAATTTGAACGTGGAGAATCTTCTGATGAAAGAAGGTTTGACAAGAAGAAGGTCATGTGCTATGAATGCAATGAGCCTGGACACTACAAGAATGAATGTCCAAATCTTCTGAAGGAAAGTCCCAAGAAAAAGTCTCATAAGAAGAAAGGTCTTATGGCAACCTGGGATGAGTCAGAAGATGATTCAGAAGATGAGCAGGCCAACTGTGCGCTGATGGCGACAGAAGATGACGGATCAGAATCTATATCAGAATCAGATTCTGAAGAGGTATTTTCTGAACTTACTAGAGATGAGTTAGTTTCCGGTCTAACTGAACTTCTGGAACTCAAGTCTCAGATTAGTCTCAAATACAAAAAGCTAAAAAAGCAATTTGAATTTGAAACAAAGAAGCTTGAGTTGGAGAATTCTGAATTAAAAGAAAAACTTTTAAAATTATCCAATAATGTTGGATCTCCTTCTGATTCAGAAAAATCCACTCCTAGTCTGAACCATATTCTGAAAGAATATGATTTAAGTTTCAGAAAGTTCTTATCTAGAAGTATTGGCAGAAGTCAGCTAGCTTCTATGATATATGCTGTGTCTGGAAACAAAAGAGTTGGCATTGGTTATGAGGGTGAAACCCCATACAAACTTGAACCTGTTGATGAAATGAAAATTACATACAAGCCATTGTATGATCAGTTCAAGTATGGCCACTCTCATGATATTAGGCACACCTCACATGCACAAAGTTTTCACATAACACACACTAAGAAGCATGTGACACAACCTAGGAAATATCATGAAACTCACATTAAAAATTATCATGCTGTTCCTCCTATTGCTTACAATGTTAAACCCAAGTTCAATCAGAACTTGAGAAAATCTAACAAGAAAGGACCCAAAAAGATGTGGGTACCTAAGGATAAGATTATTCCTATTGCAGATATCCTTGGCTGCAAGAAGGACAAAGCACAACATGTCATGGTACCTGGACTCTGGATGCTCGCGACACATGACAGGAAGAAGGTCTATGTTCCAAGATCTGGTGCTTAAGTCTGGAGGAGAAGTCAAGTTCGGAGGAGATCAGAAGGGCAAGATAATTGGCTCTGGAACTATAAAATCTGGTAACTCTCCTTCCATCTCTAATGTACTTCTTGTAGAAGGATTAACACATAACCTTTTATCTATCAGTCAATTAAGTGACAATGGTTATGATATAATCTTTAATCAAGAGTCTTGCAAGGCTGTAAATCAGAAGGATGGCTCAATCCTATTTACAGGCAAGAGGAAGAACAACATTTATAAGACAGATCTGCAAGATCTTATGAGTCAGAAGGTGACTTGTCTTATGTCTGTTTCTGAAGAGCAGTGGGTCTGGCACAGGAGATTAGGTCATGCTAGTTTGAGAAAGATCTCTCAAATTAACAAACTGAATCTTGTCAGAGGACTTCCTAATCTGAAATTCCAATCAGATGCTCTTTGTGAAGCATGTCAGAAGGGTAAGTTCTCCAAACCTGCATTCAAGTCTAAGAATGTTGTTTCTACCTCAAGGCCATTAGAACTCTTGCACATTGATCTGTTTGGACCAGTCAAAACAGCATCTGTCAGAGGAAAGAAATATGGATTAGTCATCGTAGATGATTATAGCCGCTGGACATGGGTAAAATTCTTGAAACACAAGGATGAGACTCATTCAGTGTTCTTTGATTTCTGCATTCAGATTCAATCTGAAAAAGAGTGTAAAATCATAAAGGTTAGAAGTGATCATGGTGGTGAATTTGAGAACAAATCCTTTGAAGAATTCTTCAAAGAAAATGGTATTGCCCATGATTTCTCTTGTCCTAGAACTCCACAGCAAAATGGGGTTGTAGAACGAAAGAATAGGACTCTTCAAGAAATGGCCAGAACCATGATCAATGAAACCAATATGGCTAAGCATTTCTGGGCAGAAGCAATAAACACTGCATGTTATATTCAGAATAGAATCTCTATCAGACCTATTCTTAATAAGACTCCCTATGAATTGTGGAAGAATAAAAAGCCCAACATTTCATATTTCCATCCTTTTGGATGTGTGTGCTTTATTCTGAACACTAAAGATCATCTTGGTAAGTTTGATTCCAAAGCTCAAAAGTGTTTCCTTCTTGGATATTCTGAACGCTCAAAAGGCTACAGAGTGTACAATACTGAAACATTGGTTGTAGAAGAATCAATCAATATCAGGTTTGATGATAAGCTTGGTTCTGAAAAACCAAAGCAGTTTGATAATTTTGCAGGTTGTGATATTGACATATCAGAAGTTGTTGAGCCAAGAAGCAACGCATCAGAAGCAGAGCTTCTCAGAAGCAAGGAATCTGAAGACCAAGTATCAGCTTCTCTGGAGGATCTAAGCATATCTGAAGAACCATCTGTCAGAAGATCATCCAGACTCATCTCTGGTCATTCAGAAGATGTCATTCTTGGAAAGAAGGATGATCCAATCAGAACAAGAGCATTCCTTAGGAACAATGCAGACTGTCAATTAGGTCTTGTATCTTTGATCGAGCCAACTTCTGTTGATCATGCTCTAGAAGATCCAGACTGGATAATTGCTATGCAAGAAGAACTAAATCAGTTTACAAGGAATGATGTTTGGGATCTTGTTCCTAGACCAGATGGATTCAATATAATTGGTACAAAATGGGTCTTCAGAAACAAGCTCAGAATGAGAAGATGAGAAATTCTTACGTATGAGTATCCTTTGATATGAAATTTTTGTTAAGAAGTTCTGATAGAAATCAATTAGAAATTGTGATTCTGTTATTACTAACGTTTCAGTGTCTAAGTTGATTCAGAATCTCTCTTTAAAGCAAAACAGCTGTAACTGGCTATCCAGATGGTAAACACGTGTTCACTATTCCTGGACAAGCGTGCGTGCAGTTGAGGGGACGTCTACTTAGGTAACTGTGCAAATCACGTCTTTTGTCATTATTATCTCTCCTCATGTCACGTAACATTAAATGCTTTTCATCATTTACTCTCTTTCAGTTTTCTTTTTATACTCTTCAAACGTTTCTTTTCCCTCTCATATTTCTCTCTCTCTGCATTCGGTTTCTTTTTCATCTCTCTCTTTTCATATCATAAACCCTAGCATTTTCCAATATCTGAAAGTTCATCATGAATCCATCGTCAAACTCTGGGAATCAAGACAATGATAGGAAACAAAAGAGAAAGGCATCTGCTGAACCAGAAACCAAACCTAAAAGAGTTAGGATCTCCTATGACCCTCTCAAAATATATCAACCCC
Source organism: Vicia villosa (assembly GCF_029867415.1). NCBI lineage: Eukaryota > Viridiplantae > Streptophyta > Magnoliopsida > Fabales > Fabaceae > Vicia > Vicia villosa. The sequence continues at coordinate 199,085 of NW_026705106.1, read as the reverse complement.
TTGACGATTCTCGTCAATCACCTCCCTCTTCAAAGACCTCCACCACCTCTTCCTCCTCATTCATCCTCTCGGAACCACCTTCTTCACCATCTGATATCTCCTCTCCTTTAACCCTTCCTTCAGATATTTCTTCATCCCTCTCATACCCTTTTCCCACCAGAACACCTAATCCCTATAGTGTTGTTCTTCCCGACGCAAGGTTCACTGTCAACCCTCCAACCCCTACCACTCAAACATATCTGGAGCTTTTACATGCTGATGTAAATGGCTGGTTGGAAATTCTTGGTGCTGCTCACCTTAATCATCTGGATGAGTATGCTACAAACAACCTCTGGAATACCTTTCGTCAGGATTTTCTGGAGAAGGCTACAGACACTCAGAGAAGGATTATGTCTGAAGCTCCTAGTGTTCGTGGTCTCCGGTTGGAAGTTGGTGAGAGCAGCCACCACTGTCTCATCAGGAACAGAAGTGTTCTTGAAGAGAAGATACCTGCAGATGAGTTGGAAGAAGAAAATCTCTGCAGAGATATCGTGGTATGGAAACCCCGATCTTCTGTGCTCTGGTTTCCTGTGCTGACTGGAGATTTTCAGTGGCTGTTCAACTGGTTCAGAATGAACCCTTCTGAAAAAGCACCTCACATGGTCTTTCCAGTAGTGGTTTATCGTGCTGAAGTTGCTGGTCCTACTCCTCCAACAAACCTAGCAGCTATTCTTCAAGCATTGGAAGATGGAACTTCTGAGCTGCCTGAACCAGAATTTGCCAAGGCTCCTTCTGAGTCAGACTCAGATGAGGAAATGGGAGATGCACAAGCAGAAGATCACCCTGCTGAGATTGCTGTCCCTCTGGGCAGAAATACTGGTGCTTCTTCTTCTGGTGAAACCTCAGCTCTGATGGAGACCTTGGAAACTCTTCATCAGAATCAAGCTATGCTGGCTTCTCGTTTGGACGCGCAAGAAGCAGCCAATGCTGAGTTTCGTTCCTTCATGACAAGGCAAGCTACAAGCACTGACGGGATTCATGATGTTCTGGCGCGGATTTTGCGTAGGCTAGGATCTTAGTCTTTTGGTCTTTGTAGTTTCCTTTCCTTGTTGCATCTGTTTTCCTGCATTCTTCTTGTAATCCTCTTTTGATTTATCAATGAAAAAGTTTCCTTGTGTTTTACATTCCAGTAAATGTTTTCTTTTGTCGTTTTATACATCTGAATCTTTTTAATATATTCTTTTTGATGTTATGACAAAAAGGGGGAGAAGATAAATGATAAATGATTTGATTAAATCTATCAGTTGCTGGGTAAAGGCTCCCACACATTCACTAACAAGAACTGCAAGTTCTATATGGTTTAAGTGTTTTGCAGGTACAAAGAAGTGAAGAAAATCATCAAAGCAAACACTAGAAGCAAAACCATGGAAACTGAAGCAAGCTGAGTGCTGTCAAGCTTCAGAGATCAGAAGCAAGAAAGAAGAATGAATCAGAAGCACTGATAATAGAATTTGAATATCATTGTCTATCCTGTTATGACAAAATTCTATTTGCCCTGATACATATAATGTTATGGCTCTGATACATTATTTGCTCTGATACATGTTTTTAGCCTAAAATGCTCTGATACATTTGGCTCTGATACATATCATGTATTTGAATATACATTTTATGTTCTAACTCGTTCATGCTGACTTTTGTCGTTTAGTTTTTGTTCTGTAACATTTCAGGATGTAGAGATGCTCAGATGATGCTCTGGTACATTCAACAATGTTCTGATACAAATCTAGCATGAAGTGATGTTGGTAGACATTCAAAGTTCTGAAGCTATCCGAGGGAAGCAGAAATCAGAAGATGTGAATGCTCCAAAAGATCCAGAAATTCAAGTTCTGAAGCTGTCCTGAATGGAAGCAGAAGTCAGAAGCTGTGAATGTTCTGAAGATCTAAAGAAATTCAAGTTCTGAAGCTGTCCTGAATGGAAGCAGAAGTCAGAAGCTGTGAATGTTCTGAAGATCAAAGAAATTCAAGTTCTGAAGCTGTCCAATGGAAGCAGAAGTCAGAAGCTATGAATTCTCTGAAGGCAGAAGCTTATATGATCGTCTCTACCGAAATAATCAGGGAAGTCTTTTATTAAAGTTCTTCGAGTATTTATTTCAGGGGGAGATTATTTATCTCAGGGGGAGATTGTTAATCTCAGGGGGAGACATATTCATATGCTTATGCTATAGCTGTGTAATTTGTCTTTTGCCGTCTACTCTTTCTGATCGCAAATTCATATCATTTATATATGTTTTTGTCATCATCAAAAAGGGGGAGATTGTTAGAACAAGATTTGTTCTTATCAATTATCTTAGTTTTGATGATAACAATAATATGAATTTTGCTTAAGATAATATGGTACTCTAATCCAATGCAATTTCCCTTTCAGGAAATATATAAAGAGTACGCATAATTCAGCGCTCAGAAGTTGTGTCTCAAATGGTTCAGCGTGCAACATCAGAACATGGTCTGGCAAGACATCAGAAGATGGTCGAAGCAGAATCAGAACATGGGTCTATGGAAGCATCAGAAGAACATGAGATCAGAAGCACTGAAGATCAGAAGATGGTATCACGCTCAGAAGCACTTCAAGGTCAGAAGATCAGAAGATGCTATGCACCAAGCTGTTTGACTCTGATGATATTCAAACGTCGTATTCACAAACATCAGATCAGAAGGAAGTACACGTGGCAGACTACGCTGACTGACAAAAGGAACGTTAAAGCTACTAAAGGCTACGTCAGTAGACACAGCGTGAACAAGGCTCGAGGTAGTTGACAAAAGCGTATAACATTAAATGCAAAGCTGTACGGAACACGCAAAGCATTAAATGCATTCAACGGTCATCTTCTCAACGCCTATAAATATGAAGTTCTGATGAGAAGCAAGGTTAACGATTCTGCACAAAATCAACTTATATCAAACTTGCTGAAACGCTGTTCAAATCTAAACTCAGAATCTTCATCTTCATCAAAGCTCACTACATTGCTGTTGTAATATCTTAGTGAGATTAAGCTTAAATTGTAAGAGAAATATCACAGTTGTGATTATCGCTTTTAAGAAGCATTTGTAAACTCTTGAATAGATTACATTAAGTTGTAAGGAACTAGAGTGATCAGTTGATCAGTATACTCTAGGAAGTCTTAGCAGTTGGCTGAGCAGGAAGTCTTGGCAGTTGGCTGAGCAGGAAGTCTTGGCAGTTGGCTGAGCAGAAAGTCTTAGGAGTGAACTAAGCCTAGAGTGATCGTGTTGATCAGTAGACTCTAGAAAAGTCTTAGGAGTGAACTAAGCAGTTGTTCCTGGAGTGATCAGGTTGTGATCAGAAGACTCTGGAAGACTTAGTTGCGGCTAAGTGGAAAACCATTGTAATCCGTGCGATTAGTGGATTAAATCCTCAGTTGAGGTAAATCATCTCTGCGGGGGTGGACTGGAGTAGCTTCGTTAACAGCGAACCAGGATAAAAATAATTGTGCAATTTATTTTTATCGTCCAAGATTTAAAGTCACACTTATTCAATCCCCCCCTTTCTAAGTGTTTTTCTATCCTTCAATTATGTATTGCCAGAACATATTACTAACATCAAGATCATAACCTGACCATTCTAATCCACATTACGTCTGAACTGCCACTTTAGACAATAATGTCGCTTTTTCAAACTTCACATGCACATTCCTAGACATTCTTCCAGGATAATAGCACATTGTGATGTTGACATCACCCAAGACATAAGTTCGCCAGACATTAAAACCAAAAACTCTGACTATCCATAGAGATAACATGTCTCTATAGACTGACTTAGAACACAAGAAACAATTTATGTTCATGACACGAAACAAGACTCTACTCTTTACAAAACAACTGTAAAGAATGACCTCAGACTTAACAATGTCTGAACACTACCCTTAAACCCTATGCTTGTCATAATTTGACAACCATAACCTAGACTCTAGGCTTTCCTCATATCCGAGAGAAGAACATGAGAGACTCAAACAAGACTCAAAAGTATGAAACAGAAAAGACTCTAGAAACATGAGAAATTTAAACAACATACCTGGACTTTAACAAAAGTCTTGATTAAGAGATGTTATTTGAAGAGGAACTGCATCAGGTGGACTTGTGCATAGGTTGGAACATGCACTAAGTCAGAACAAGTGATACACACCATCAATACATGTTTTTAGATGATAATACAAAGAATAATCCTTGTTGGTCTTTAAGAATAAACATGTCTTGAGTTATGTTCTGACATCTTGTGTGACATTGTTCTTCTGGCTTAAAGATTAGTCTTTGAAAGACTTTCCATTTTATTAGAAGCATAATAACATTGTCTTTGATGATCTTCATACTCTCTTACTCCCCCTGAGGTATACAAATTTAGGACATCTTTGATGTTCGTCCTTGAAGCACCCTTCATTTGGAATTTGCCACAGTTTCCAAATTTAGAATCTTCAGTTTGCTTGCTACACAAGAATCAGATTGCCACACTCTACAACTTGAAGTAGAAGAAACTATAATTGTATAACCATAAATCAATCTTCAGCAGATAAGTCGGAGCTCTTCATACAGACATTGCAAAATATCTAGCTCCCATCAACATATTTAACAGAATCAGTATGCTTCACCAGATACCATTGCCATACTTTCTAAACCTGTGAAGATAACAGTGAACACGGACCTTTAGTTCACACTAGTCATTGAATACATAACTGGAAGGACTTCTCATCTAATAGGTACTAAGTCTTCCGTCAAAGTACTTATTAGTTACTCAGTAAGATTTACTACTCACACTAGTTCATCTTGACTGATTTCTTCTTCTCAGTCTTGCATCCAGATTCTACACCTAATAAGTACTAAGTCTCCCGTCAAAGTACTTACCAGTTAGTCAGTTAGAATTTACTACTCACACTAGATCATTCTGACTGATTACCTCTTCACACTTATATATTTTCCTCTTGGAAAAAACAACAAAAAGCTGAAGACCTTGAGATGATGTTGTAACATCTGATATGACATCATCCTTCATGGTTCTTGGTTAACATCTTTAACATCTAATTCATAGCACTTGGGGTGGAAACAAAAGAGTGCAATTATCAGCAACATCCAGAAAAATCAAGGAATAGAATAGCCAGCATCTCAATAAGCTTTTCTTCAGACTTTCATTCTGATTTTGAGATGATGGATGCCATAGTCTGTACCTATAGAGGAGATTCCCTCATTCAGGTTTCTGGAACAGACTTAGTCAAGACATAACACTGAATTAGTCAGATTCTTCTGAGCCATTTGACTTCCTTGATAAATAACACTACCCTTTCTAGATAACAACTAGGGCAGTAAACAGTCCTGACCATATTTCACTTTGGTTGATACACAGTATTCAGCTCCAGCAACTGCTCTATGGTTATGAATGAAAATTCACATGTTTGGTTCCTTTGATCAGAGGAAAATACCAGATGTAAGCTCATCTTGATTTAAACATAAAGGATCAGAAAGGAATGCCTTCATGAGTTTTCTTTGGCACTGAACTTTTACTTCTAACCTCCCATAAAATAGGATTTGGAGTAGAAGTACATGTTGATCGTGTCCTAATCAACTTATAATCAGATGTCTCCTCTTCCAGACCAGGAGTAGGTTTCAAACCAATGTTCTCACACTACATTAGTTTAGCACCAGAACATCTGTTCTTCAGCTGGTAGCTACACACCAGTACTAATGTCCCAACATTCGGAAGGACATCTGTTCCTCCTTCTAGGAACACTCCAGCCTTGAAATTCTTCAAGGTTCACACTTACAAATGATTATGAATATCATTGATCAGTTGATATTCAACAGTTCTAATAAACCATGCCATTATGAGTGGACTTGAGAGATTACTCAAGTATCTTTGACACTTTAATTATAGCTGTAAGGTTCTGCTATACATTCTATTGAATATAAATAACCCTAGAATCTTTCTTATACAATAGGGGTTGCACCAGAGGCTATGCAGCGGAAAATAGCCATACTTCAACAGAATTCACACAATGCTTACTCCATGAATCAATTGTAAGCATGACATCCAAGGCTTGACTGCAACTCAACCCTGCACAATGCTTGCTTCTGCACCAAGCAATAGACTAGACCTAACCAACTTCCTGACATGATAAAATTACATAGATACAGAGGTTACCTTATCAACATCTTCACTCCCGCATGAAGGTTTTGATACGTTTCTTCTCTGTACAAAGATGCAGGTTAATTAGTTCAATTCAAATTCTTCACTCCCGCATGAAGTCTTTGGATATAGCTCTCCTTTCTTCTAGCATCAACAGCTCTGGTCAGGTTAGTCCAATCCTCCACATATAGGTCCATCCTCCACATATAGGTCCATCCTCCACATATAGGTCCATCCTCCACTTCATGGGACCATACAATATGAACACATCTTGTTCAAACAATCTTCTACCTTCAGCACAACCAGAAAGTATCCCTCTTGGATCTCATCCAGAAACAGACAGGATGCCTGCTCTGATACCAATTGAAATTCTGGTATGACAGGCTCAGGATGTCATTCACGATGTCAAGACATCTGATCTGTTATTAACTTAGTTAAGGCATAACAGAAAGATCCCCAATTTTTAATTACCCCTAAGAAGGAGTCCATGAGTACTGGGATCATGTTTGTTCAGTCAACATAACCAAATTGTAAACTTCATTGGTCTTTTAAATGGACCAGCTTTCAAACCTGAACCTGATGTTATACACGATGTTACAACATCCAAGACTGAACAAACAATACATTGCAGAAGATAAATAACACAGTGAATTGTTAACCCAGTTCGGTTTAACTACCTACTACGGGGGCTACCAAGCTAGGAAGAAGATTTCATTATCATTAGTACTATTTTATGTAAACAACCTCTGGTTTACAGATAAACGACCTCTGTTTTACCAAGTCACTACCCAATGCAACCTTTATCTTAGAACTCCATCTAAGACAAGAGAACCTCTGCTCACTCCTTAGTGATACCTAACTGTTATAACCCTGCAACAGCTATTTAAACAATTAACAATGAACACTAACTTGATCTTGCTTCACAGATTCAATCAAGAACATAATACTCAACTCTTACCTACAGGTTTCGAGTGAGAATAATAACTTCTCTTACCTACAGGTTTCGAGAAGGACATGGCAGCCATCCCACAACCTGGGTGGTCTACCAATACAAACCCTAACGACTACATCTTTTCAATAAGGTTTGCTTGTTTTTTCTATATGAAACTAGGTTACAAAGGTTTCTATTTATAACCTATTCCCAATTGGACTTGGGCTTACAAATCGCAGCACTAGTGGCTGTTACAAATCTGCAGATATCTTCTTCTAAAAGAGAGGTCTTCAATCACAAGTTTCCTAATTTATCTCATAAATTAGAAACTGTTGAATCTTTAATATTATGATTTGATTCTTCAATATTCTGACTTAATTCTATTCACCTTTAAATCTGCGCCACATAGGATTACATAATATTCCAGTTCTGCAGGCGCGATGTCATGAATTGATGTCATGACATTCCATACAACATCTTGCTTGTACCTGTATTGTTCTTTTATATTTGCAAGACTTATACATTGTATTACATTTTACTGCTATTATATTTTAGCCAAACATAGATGCCAATCAACCAATAAAAACATCAACAAAAAATTACTTATAATTTGTAGAAAAAATGTTTTATGCTTGGATTTCAATGGGTTTTCATGATTCTTGTATTAATTCTTGTAATTCTCTGATTGGGGTTGGTTTTAAAAATTTGATAATCAAGAAAAAGAGAAATTTTAGTTTTCTGTCAAAAATGGATTTTGAGTTCAAGAAGTGATTATTTTAAGAAGCTAAATTTTGTTAAATGCATCTAAATCTAATATTATGCTATGTCAATGCAAGGTTATGCTGATTTTTGGAAAATTTCAAGTTATGCTAAATTTCAATGCTACTTGAATATGAGTTTTCTTCAAATGAGAAAAAAGTACTTATGTGAAAAAGTTGTTTTGGCTTATGGTGAAATTACTTGCCAATGCTAATGCCTAAATGCAACTATATACAATTCTATACTAGAAACAAATTAGAAATCCAAAGGTTCAATCTAATGCAATGTGCTAGTTCCTTGATTTTGAATTTTTTATGTTCTAAATTAAGTGCTTTTACTATTAAGCTATTTTGGACAGTAGAATAATTTAAACCACAAGCAACATCAACAATAAATGGCAATGACATGGAATAAAAGAGATGAATATTTACCAATTGAGCGGAGGTTTGTTCCGGTTAGAGGTTGTTTATGGATGATGTATCGATAGAAAAACCGAAAAACTTCAAAAAGTAAGTTCCTTCAATTAGCTTCCAATTCCAAAATTCAATTGATGATTGATGATGATTATTGAATGGATAATAGTGTTAGACGACAGGACGGATCTATAAGGGGGCTTGAATAATCCTTTAGTTAAATTTGCGCTTTTTAAAATTTGTTTTTAAAATGTGCGAAAGCTCCCGGAATCAAACTAGTCTAAAACGATCTGTTATTGGAAGGATCGAATATGCAACACCGAATGGAGTAAAAGTGATGAGATAGAATCAATACAATATATAATAAATGCTTAAACAATATCACTGAGTACTTATTACTTCCAATGACTTGTTTAAGATAAAGTCAATAGTTGGTGTGTTTGCCAATTTATCAAACACTTGATGCGCAAAATAAACCAAGTTCAGTTTTACTTAATTGGTAGTGATGAAATGAACTAGATAGCAATCAAAATGAATGTTATGAATTTTAATATGTTTTTCAATCACTACAACTATAGTAAAACAGAGTTAACAAGCTCAATCACAAATCACACAAAATATAGCAGCTGAAAATGAAATTGTCGAAAAGAAAAAACAACACACGATTTGTTTAGTCAGTTCCCCTTCTCTCCCCTTGATTCGAAATGAACCAAGTGTGCCAAACTCAATTTACAGTTGATGAATTTTGAAATTATCCTCTTCTCTCCCCTTGATTCGAAATGAACCAATTGTGCCAAACTCTTCAAGCAAACCTCCAGTTACCGCTACTTGATTGCACGTACACAACGTTCCCCAAACATTTCCCTCGGGTGGTTTCAATTGCAAGATGTTCGACCCCAAATATTTCTTCACAATCCTCCGAATACCGCTACTTTATTGAACAAACCCACAGTTTCCCAATCCTCTCACTCGGCGAATTCAATGAAGCAAAGATTTGTGCGAACCCCCCCCCCCCCCCCCCCCCCCCCCCCCCCCAAATCTTCAAGATCTTATAGGACAAAACCCCAATGGTATAATAGCTCAACCCAAATCTGAATCTCTATCTTCAGCTTGAATGTTATCACCACACCTCTGCACCTTGATCAGCAAAAATTGTTATGTGTATTTGGTGATGGATGCATGAGAGAATGAAGTTGGTGAGCTCAATGTGTATATCTTTTACTTTTTCTTGTTGATCTGAAAGATTTATATATGTGTTATCCAATTACTAAAGACCAAAAAGCGTAGTAGAAAAGTTATCACAAACAGCGAACGGTCGACCGCTACAGTATGCTAGTCGGCGTGAGTTATCCAGTGACTGGTGGGATGAGATTTCATTTAGTGATGCCTCGACCACTGCAAGGCTTGCATTGACGCAAGCTATAAATCTTTGACTCCCAATATGAGTTGACCAAATGGGTCAACATGAGCGGTCTCGAGGTTTCTAGGATGATATTTGAAATGACCATGCGTCGACTGATGCAGGGTATGCGTCGACGCAGACAGTAAATTCTCAACTCCCAGTTTTGGATAGTTCTCGATTTTCAAGAAAGTTGTATGCGAAGCACTAGATGAATCGACGCTCGTGATACTACTTGTTAGACGATAGGACGGATCTAGAAGGGGTTTGAATAGATCCTTCATTTAAATTAGCGTTTTTTAAAATTTGTTATTAAAATGTGCGAAAGCTCCTTGAATCAAACTCGTCTAAAACGATCCATTATTGGAAGGATCGGATATGCGACACCGAATGGAGTAAAAGTGATGAGATAGAATCAATACAATATCTACTAAATCAAAAGCTTAAACAACATCACTGAGTACTTATTACTTCCAATGACTTGTTTAAGATAAACTCAATAATTTGTGTGTTTGTTAATTTATCGATACCTTGGTGTGCAAAGTACACCAAGCTCAATTTTACTTAATTGGTAGTGATGAAATGAACTAGATAGCAATTAAAATGAATGCTACGAATTTTGAAATGTTTTTCAATCACTACAACTATAGTAAAATAGATTTAACAAGCTCAATCCCACAAACTATAGCAGCTGAAAATGAAATTGCCAAAAAGAAAAGAAAACACACAATTTGTATAGGCAGTTCCCCTTGTCGTCCTCGCGTAGGGTACGCCTGCCCCCAATTCTAAAATATATAATTAGGATATATGATATTAATTTGCAAAGTTTTAAAAGAGAAGAAATAGTCACCAATACTAAATTTACAGTCGATGAATTTTGAAACTATCCTCTTCTCTCCCCTTGAATCAAAATGAACCAAGTGTGCCAAACTCTTCGAACAAACCTCTGGTTATCGCTACATGTTTGCAAGTACACAATGTTCCGCAAACCTTTCACTCGGCTGATTTTGATCACAAGATGTTCGACCCCAAATCTTTCTTGACAATCCTGTGATTACCGCTACTTGATTGAGCAAACCCACAGTTTCCCAATCCTTTTACTCGACTGAATTCAATGAAGCAAATATTTGTGCAAAAAACCCCAAATCTTCAAGATCTTGGAGGACAAAACCCCAATGGCTTTATTCAAGAAAAACCATAATAGCTCAACCCAAATCTGAATCTCTATCTTCAGCTTGAACGTTATCACTACATCTCTACACCTTTATCAGCAAAAATTGTTATGTGTATTTGGTAATGGATGCATGAGAGAATGAAGTTGATGAGCTCCATGTGTATATCTTTAACTTTTTCTTGTTGATCTAAAAAATGATGCAAGCCATTTATATATGTGTTATCCAATTACTAAAGACCAAAAAGCATAGCAGAAAAGTTGTCACAAACAGCAAACGGTTGATCGCTACAGTATGCCAGTCGGCGCGAGCTATCCTTCGACTGGTGGGATGAAATTTCATTCAGTGATGCCTCGACCGCTGTAGGGCATGCGTCGACGCAAGATGTAAATCTTTGACTCCCAGTATTATAACACCCCATATTTTCCATTATTTAATTTAATTAGATTTTAAATTATTTAATTGGATTAATTGGCATTTTAGTAAATTATTGAAGAATATTGTAGAAATAAATAATTGGGCTTAGTGTAGTGGTTAGCAAAAGGGAGGTGTTAACTATGTAAGCCTTATTGAGATATTTTCTATTTTTCATTAAATAAGGGAAATTGGAAAAGAAGGAAGTTAGAAGCAAAAGAGAAAAAGTCTGAGAAACAGAGAAGATACGTGAAAAGGAGAAGAAGAGGAGAAGAAGAGGAAAAAGAGGACCTTCGAAGATTCGACTCAAAGGTAAGGGGGGACTCTTCGGGTTAGAGACTATTATATAATCAAGGGTAGTTGAACTGATTATTATTGTTGTTTGGTTCGATTGCATGCTTTGGTTTTTTTGGGTTTTGGGAATTTAGGTTGTTAATGTTGATTTGATGCAATTGATGAATTTGATGAATAATTTTAGTGTTAGATGATCACTAAAACGTGTTATAGTTGTATTATGTTATGTTAATTGATGAGGTTTTGGTATGGGACTGTTTTGGTGCGATTGGATGAGATTGGGAGAAGAAATATGTTAAAATCGCAGAAAAAATATGCATCTGCGAAGTATGCGTCGACCTAAGCGTCAGATGCGTCGACCTATAGTGTCAGCGTGCGCATACCCGAGGGGGACAGGAAATCTAATGCGTCGACCTGAAGGGGGTTTTGCGTCGACGCATAACATCCAATTTTCAACAAATTTTCCGGAGGTCATAACTTTCAATCCGTTTTGAGCGCCGTTTTGAACGTTGCGAAGCTAATTTAAAGCTTTAAATATGAGTTGATGAAATGGGCAGTGGTCCTATTTGATTTTAAAGTGTGTATTTAATTAAATGAATGGACTATAGCATTGTGTAAATATATGTGTGAATGTAACAATGTGTTGTTGTGGTGGTGTAGCCACTTGAATTTCGTTTTGATTGGGTGGTGTTTTGACATGAATATATGTGATATGACTGAATGATTGTTAATACATGTGCATGCTTATTGGTGATGAAATGGTGAGTTGTAATGAGACGATGCGAAGCATCGGATCGGTGATGTTATAAGTATGACATATGTGTACATTCATTCATATGCATTTTGGTGATGGATCCCGGTGATGTTGTGGATCAGATGGTGGGCATAATTCCCATTGTGCGGAATTTGTGCCGGTTGGACTGTATCTTGATGATGAAAGATCAATTACATGGGTTTAGCCCATGTATGGTACCACATGCATAGTGTCAGTTCATTCATGTGCATGATAATATAGTATGATCAAATGACTGTGTATTATACTTGGTGATGTATTTGATTTTGGTGCTTGATCAGTTGTTATAAATTTGAATACATGTTGTGATTGGGTGAATTATAATGCTATGATGTTTTATTACTTATGACTGTATAATACTTATTAATTTCGAATGAGACTCACCCTTACATGTTGACATTTCAAATTAAGGAGTAGCGGCATCTTGATTTGGTGAGGATAGCTCATAGGCTAGTACGTAGTCTGTGTCGAGTCATGCTCTGATTTGTAAGACTGGGGAACGATAGACTTAAGATTTACTTATGATACTCTATTTTATTGCTTTGGATTATGTATCGTTTGGTTTTTACTTTGGTGATGTCTTACGATACCGTTGAATGACATTTCGTTGTGTCGATGATGTATTTTGATAATTTTGTGAATCGTTCCTAATAAAGCATGATGAACGACTTATGGTTTTCATTATTTTCTTAATTGTGGCACCCTTGTTTTATATTTACTCTGATTTTTATTTTAATTGCCACGGGGGTTTAGAAGGGTGTTACAATAGTGGTATCATAGCCTAGTCGGTCGTTGTGACCAGAGTTTTGTTACTATTTCTTGTATGCAACTAGTGTGTGTATCACTGTCGATACTTTTGTTCTAACGGAATTGTTTTGTGAATAAACAGAACAATGGCTGGCAGAGGTGGAAGGAATGATGATGCTATTGCAGAGGCTCTAGGCATGATTGTTGGTGTGCTGGGAGGGAACGCCAATGGAGCTGGGATTGGTGCTGACAGGAAGTTGAACAGCTTTTAGAGGAACAATCCTCCATTGTTCAAGGGCACGCATGATCCTGAAGGTGCTCAGAAGTGGCTTAAGGATATCGAGAGGATTTTCAGAGTCATCGATTGTGTTGAGAATCAGAAAGTGAGGTATGGTACTCACATGTTGTCCGAAGAGGCTGATGACTGGTGGATGGCTACTAGAGCTGAACTGGATGCTGATTGTGTAGCCATTTCGTGGGCTGTATTTAAGAGAGAGTTTCTGAGGAGGTATTTTCTGGAAGACGTTCGAGGCAGGAAAGAAATTGAATTTTCGGAGCTGACTCAAGGTAACATGACGGTACCATAGTATGCTTCGAAATTTGTTGAGTTGGCGAAGTACTACGTTCACTACAACAATGATGAAGCTAGTGAATTCTCAAAGTGCATCTAGTTTGAGAATGGTCTTCGTGATGAGATCAAGCAAGGAATCAGGTACCAGAGAATTCGGCGATTTGTCGACTTGGTGTAGTAGGATCTTCGAAGAGGATAACCTTAAGCTGAAGTCATCTCACTCTCGTGAGTTGGTTGACAAGAAAGGTAAGAAGCCTATGGATAGAGGCAAGCCATATGGTAGAGGAAACCCAAAAGCTAGTAATTGGAAAAGGCCTAGTGGGGGAGATTCTGGTGCTCCTGTTAGGTGCTACAACTGTGGTGAGCCTGGGCATAGAAGGAACGAGTGTAAGGGTGGGGAGAAGAAATGCTTCAAGTATGGTAAGGCAGGTCATATTGCTTCGACTGCAGAATAAGGACTGTGACTTGCTACAACTGTGGCAAAGAAGGCCATATCAGTCCACACTGCACCAAGCCAAAGAAGGATCAGTCTAGAGGAAAGGTTTTTGCCTTATCGGGATCAGAAACTACTCCAGAGGATAGACTGATTAAAGGTACGTGTTTCATACATAACACACCTTTAATTGCGATTATTGATACTGGTGCGACTCACTCGTTTATTTCATTGGATTGTGCTGAGAGGTTAAATTTAGAGATATCTTGCATAAATGGAAGTATGGTTATTGACACTCCTGCATCGGATTCACTGACCACTTCATCTGCATGCTTGAACTGTCCTATTGATATATTTGGTAGAAAATTTGGAATGGACTTAGTGTGCCTTCCGCTGGAACAACTTGACGTTATTTTGGGGATGAACTGGTTGCAATTCAATCGAGTTCATATCAATTGTTTTACGAAGACGTTTATTTCTCCTGAAGAGGTCAGTGTCGAGGATTTAGCGATGACTGCGAGACAGGTGGGCGAGGCGGTTAAGGACGGAGCCGCCGTGTTTATGTTATTTGCATCGATGGAGATGAAAGGGAAGGCAGTGAGTGGTGAATTTCCGGTGGTACGTGATTTTCCAGAGGTTTTTCCGGAGGATGTTAGAGAGTTGCCACCTGAGAGAGGAGTGGAATTTTCTATTGAGTTGATTGTTGGAACTAGCCATGTGTCGATGGCACCTTATAGAATGTTGGCATCTGAGTTGACTGAGTTGAAGAGTCAATTAGAAGAATTGCTGGAGAAGGAATTTATTTGTCCGAGTGTGTCACCATGGGGTGCACCGGTGTTATTAGTGAAGAAGAAGGAAGGGTCTATGAGGTTGTGCGTAGACTACAGGCAACTGAATAAAGTTACTATCAAGATTCGGTATCCACTGCCAAGGATTGATGATTTGATAGATCAGCTGGTTGGAGCAAGTGTGTTTAGTAAGATTGATATGAGGTCTGGATATCATCAGATTCGAGTGAAGACGGACGATATTCAGAATACTGCATTCAGAACAAGGTATGGTCATTATGAATATACTGTGATTCCATTTGGAGTTACTAACGCACCTGGTGTTTTTATGGAGTATATGAATAGGATTTTTCATCCTTATCTTGATAAGTTCGTCGTGGTGTTTATTCACGACATTCTGATATATTCCAAAAGCGAAGAAGAACATAGGGAACACCTCAGAATTGTGTTGGAGATATTAAAAGAGAAGAAGCTTTATGCCAAATTATCGAAGTGTGAATTCTGGTTAAGCGAAGTAAGTTTCCTTGGTCATGTGATTTCCAAGGATGGTATTGTCGTAGATCCGATGAAGGTAGAAGCTGTGTCTCAGTGGGAAGCTCCGAAGTCTGTTTCCGAAATTCGTAGCTTTCTGGGTCTTGCAGGTTACTATCGAAAGTTTATAGAAGGATTTTCGAAGTTAGCTTTACCGTTGATGGAGTTGTCTAAATAGGGGAAAGCATTTATTTGGGACTCAAAGTGCGAAGAAGGATTTCAAGAGTTGAAGAAGAGGTTGACTAGTGCTCCCATTCTGATTTTTCTGAATCTAACGGAATCTTTTGTAGTGTATTGTGATGCTTCATTAATGGGATAAGGTGGTGTATTGATGCAAAATCAACAGGTAGTCGCTTATGCGTCGAGGCAACTCAAAGTGCATGAGAAGAATTACCCGACTCACGACTTAGAGTTGGCAGCCGTGGTATTTGTGTTGAAACTGTGGAGGCATTATCTGTATGGTTCAAGGTTTGAAGTGTTTAGTGATCATAAGAGCCTGAAGTATCTCGTCGATCAGAAATAACTCAATATGAGGCAGAGAAGGTGGCTAGAATTCCTTAAAGACTATGATTTTGGTTTGAATTACCACCCTGGTAAGGCAAACGTGGTTGTTGATGCTTTGAGTAGGAAGTCCTTACATATGTCTATGCTGATGGTGCGAGAATTGGATTTGATTGAGCAATTTCGAGATTTGAATTTAGTATGTGAAGGTACTCCTAATAGCATTAAATTGGGTATGCTAAAGTTGACAAGTGGGATTCTTGAATAAATTCGAGAGGGTCAGAAAACTGATGTTGAGATGGTTGACAGGTTGACTTTAATTAATCAGGGTAAAGGAGGTGAATTCAAAATTGACGAGAATGGCATAATGAGGTTTGGAGACTGTGTCTGTGTTCCTGACGTTATCGAGCTTCGAAAGAATATTCTTGAAGAAGGACATCGGAGTGGATTGAGTATTCATCCTGGTGCTACCAAGATGTATCATGACTTGAAGAAATTATTCTGGTGGCCTGGAATGAAAAAGGAAATAGTTGAATTTGTTTATTCTTGGTTGACTTTCCAGAAGTCAAAGATCGAACATCAAAAGTCGTGTGGAGCTATGCAACCTTTGTTTGTTCCTGAATGGAAGTGGGATAGTATATCGATGGACTTTGTTTCTGGTTTGCCGAGAACAACTAAGAATTGTGAAGCCATTTGGGTTATTGTAGATAGACTAACGAAGTCTGCTCACTTCATACCGATGAGAATGGATTATCCTATGGAGAGGTTGGCTCAGTTATATATTGAGAAAATAGTGAGTCTACATGGTATTCCTTCGAGTATTGTGTCATATATAGATCCAAGGTTTACATCTAGATTATGGGAAGGTTTGCAAAAGGCTTTGGAGACTAAGTTGAGGTTGAGTTCTGCTTATCATCCGCAGACTGATGGTCAAACTGAAAGGACGATTCAATCATTGGAAGATTTGTTGCGTGCATGTGTATTGGAAAAAGGTGGTGCATGGGATAGTTATTTGCCATTGATTGAATTTACAAACAACAACAGTTACCATTCGAGTATTGGTATGGCTCCGTTTGAAGCTTTGTATGGTAGGAGGTGTAAGACACCATTGTGTTGGTATGAATCTGGTGAAAGTGCGGTGATTGGACCAGAGATTGTTCAAGAGATGATAGAAAAGATTAGGATGATTCAGGAGAAGATGAAAGCTTCTCAGAGTCGTCAGAAAAGCTATCATGATAAGAAGCGGAGGACACTTGAATTTCAAGAGGGAGATCATGTGTTTCTGAGGGTGACTCCTACGACGGGTGTTGGTCGAGCACTAAAGTCAAGGAAGTTGACGCCGCGTTGTATTGGTCCGTTTCAGATTACGGAAAGAGTAGGAGAGCTGGCCTATCATATTGCTTTACCACCGACCCTTGCGAACTTACATGATGTATTCCATGTGTCTCAATTGAGGAAATACATTGCGGATCCGTCCCATGTAATCCAAGTGGACAATGTGCAAGTGAAAGATAATTTGACAGTTGAAGCCTTGCCTATGAGAATTGAGAATCGCAAGTTAAAGCAACTGCGTGGTAAGGAAATAGCTTTAGTCCGAGTGGCTTGGGGAGGAGCAGCAGGTGGGAATGTTACTTGGGAGCTGGAGAGTCAGATGAAGGACTCCCATCCTGAACTCTTCGTTTGAGGTATGTTTTCGAGGACGAAAACTCTTTTAGTGGGGGAGAGTTGTAACACCACATATTTTCCATTATTTAATTTAATTAGATTTTAAATTATTTAATTGGATTAATTGGCATTTTGGTAGATTATTGAAGAATATTGTAGAAATAAACAATTGGGCTTAGTGTAGTGGTTAGCAAAAGGGGGGTGTTAACTATGTAAGCCTTATTGAGATATTTTCTATTTTTCATAAAATAAGGGAAATTGGAAAATAAGGAAGTTAGAAGCAAAAGAGGAAAAGTCTGAGAACCAGAGAAGATATGTGAAAATGAGAAGAAGAGGAAGAAGAGGACCTTCGAAGATTCGACTCAAAGGTAAGGGGGGGACTCTTCGGGTTAGTGACTATTATATAATCAAGGGTAGTTGAACTGATTAGGATTGTTGTTTGGTTCGATTGCATGCTTTGGTTTTTTTGGGTTTTGGGAATTTAGGTTGTTAATGTTGATTTGATGCAATTGATGAATTTGATGAATGATTTTAGTGTTAGATGATCACTAAAATGTTTTATATTTGTATTATGTTATGTTAATTGATGAGGTTTTGGTATGGGACTGTTTTGGTGCGATTGGATGAGATTGGGAGAAGAAATATGTTAAAATCGCAGAAAAATTCTGCATCTACAAAGTATGCGTCGACCAAAGCGTCAGATGCGTCGACCTATAGTGTCAGCATGCGCATACCCGAGGGGGACAGGAAATCTAATGCGTCGACCTGAAGGGGGTTTTGCGTCGACGCATAACATCCAATTTTTGAAAAATTTTCCGGAGGTCATAACTTTCAGACCGTACATCCGTTTTGAGCGCCGTTTTGAGCATTGCGAAGCTAATTTAAAGCTTTAAATGATGAGTTGATGAAATGGGCAGTGGTCCTATTTGATTTTAAATGTTGATTTAATTTAATGAATGGACTATAGCATTATGTACATATATGTGTGAATGTAACAATGTGTTGTGGTGGTGGTATAGCCACTTGAATTTCGTTTTGATTGGGTGGTGTTTTGACATGAATATATGTGATATGATTGAATGATTGTTAATACATGTGCATGCTTATTGGTGATGAAATGGTGAGTTGTAATGAGACGATACGAAGCATCGGATCAGTGATGTTATAAGTATGACATATGTGTACATTCATTCATATGCATTTTGGTGATGGATCCCGGTGATGTTGTGGATCAGATGGTGGGCATAATTCCCATTGTGCGGAATTTGTGCCGGTTGGACTGTATCTTGATGATGAAAGATCAGTTGGATGGGTTTAGCCCATGTATGGTACCACATGCATAGTGTCAGTTCATTCATGTGCATGATAATATAGTATGATCAAATGACTGTGTATTATACTTGGTGATGTATTTGATTTTGGTGCTTGATCAGTTGTTATAAATCTGAATACATGTTGTGATTGGGTGAATGATAATGCTATGATGTTTTATTACTTATGAATGTATAATACTTATTAATTTCAAATGAGACTCACCCTTACATGTTGACATTTTCAAATTAAGGAGTAGCGACATCTTGATTTGGTGAGGATAGCTCATAGGCTAGTCCGTAGTCCGTGTCGAGTCATGCTCTGATTTTTAATACTGGGGAACGATAGACTTAAGAGTTACTTATGATACTCTATTTTATTGTTTTGGATTATGTATCGTTTGGTTTATATTTTGGTGATGTCTTACAATACCGTTGAATGACATTTCGCTGTGTCGATGATGTATTTTGATAATTTTGTGAATCGTTCCTAATAAAGCATGACGAACGACTTATGGTTTTCATTATTTTCTTAATTGTAGCACCCTTGTTTTATGTTTACTCTGATTTTTATTTTAATTGTCGCGGGGGTTTAGAAGGGTGTTACAAATATGAGTCGACCAAAGGGGTCAACGTGAGCGGTCCCAAGGTTGCTGGGATGATTTTGAAATGGCCATGCATCGACCGCTGCAGGGTATGCGTCAACATAGACAGTAAATTCTCAACTCCCAATTTTGAGTCGACCAGATGGGTCGACGCGAGCGGTCCAGAGCTTGGTCCAATTGTTTTCTTCATTTAGAACTTTAATATGAAGTTCTAAACATGGTGATGAATGTGAACTTTGAGTGAAGGTTAGGAAGTGAAAAATGAAAGTTGATAAAAACACCAGAAATGGGGTTTGAATTGGGTTTTCAAAAACTTTTTCTTAGAAATACTATTCACACAAACAATCAAGATAGGTAAGTTAAGAAAGAAAAGTGACACAATCAGGTTTAACCAAGTTCACCTTAAACAAGGCTAATCTTGTCCACCCGGCAAGATGATTTTGCCTTCAAAAAGGACTTAATCCACTAATCTTGAAAGATTACAAACAAACGTCTAAGAGTTTAAAAAAACACCTTAGCCTTCTTAAGTTTACAAACTATCACCTAGTCACTTGAGGAAGAAAAACAAATCTTAGAAGATTTACAATAGTGCTTCTAAATAAGCAAATGAAACAAAGTTAAGAACAAATGTTTATACACAAAAATGAGCAACAACTCTTTATGTTTTGAATTTCTCTTGGATGAATGTTTACTACGTGAATATATTTGCATAGTAACTCTTCTTTTCATTCTTGTTCAATTTGTTCTCATCTATGATGAGTTATTTAATGAAATAATGATCCTTTATATAGGCCCAAAGAGTAGACCGTTGGGAAGGACAAAACGTCACTATCAATGACTGCTCACATAATGGTGCCATGAGATCGTGGGAGACAAGAGCACAACAATTCTTTAAATCGTACATACATTTTCACCATTTCTTCTAGTGCAAATTGCTAGATCTTGTATTCTAATGAAATACTTCTAATATGAAGTAATGAAGAGTCCAGAAGAGATCTATAACACCCTATTTTCCCCATCGATAGTTTAATAAAATCAGAGTAAATAAAAATTCCAATCATTGTCAAATAGGATGCTACATCATCAACTTATAAAATTTGCTCAACATTTAAACAATATATACATAACACATTTGGTCGGATGAACCGACATCGCAACCATCATAGTGTTCAATTTCACTTTATTAACACAACATAAATAAATCAACATATAGAAATCATCGTCTTCAACAAATTAAAATACCAGCAAAACAAAAAAACCAAATATAGTTCATAATACTATCAAAATCTTTCAAAGACAACTCATAACATGATAGCAAAACAAACGTTCATCCCCGGTGTTACATATCAGAGAAACACCCGACTCAATCTACGAAATACTATGCGTCACTCTATACCTCAAGCAAATCTAATCCTTGTCACATGCATGTTACCCACATAGAGGTAACATTCAAACAGAAGGGGTGAGATATCGTAACAATATAAACAAAAATATGATAACGAGCGGATAAAGTATGGCATACATAAGTATAATATTCATACTTCGTGTATCAACACCAACGCACATCACAACTTATACAATCACACCTCACAATCATACAATCATAGCTTATTCCATTGAGAACATCACGACAATGCAATGAGGCTAAATCTACTGACTCTATGCTTGTGGTACCATATCACATCGCTTTTGCCATAAAAGGCCACATCGCTTTGCCATAAAAGGCCATATCGCTATGAAATGCATGCGACACTATCATGTGACATCAACTTGTGCAATAACACAACACACATCAAGGAAATATGCCAACACAGGCCATGTTGTACACATTGCTTATTTTCACATCATTATAACATCATCGCATCAAGAATTCCCATCATTTTCATCATCTTATTCACAACTTCGCATTATAGAAAAAATACCGGAAAAATATGAGTTTTTAGAAAATGTTCCCAAAATGTCCCCAAATTAATCCCATTGGATAGAAAATATTTTTATCTTTCCGTAGGTTCGAACGGCACGTCAAACGAACACCCGAATCAAAAGTTATGAATTTTCAAAATTTCTAAAAATGGACAGTTTCGGTGATAACCGGTTACCCACTTATGATAACCGGATACACTACTGTAACCAAAACACAGGCTACTGTTTTTGTTAGTGGTAACCGATTACACTAATTTTTCAAAAAGTCCCTATTCTGTTTAGCCACTCGGTAATCGGTTACCCAGTTATGGTAACTAGTTACTTTCTCACAAAAATCCCCCAGAATACAAAATATTCACGTGGTAACTGGTTTCCCGCAGGATACACCAAAACAGTTTTCTAATCTACACCAATTAGACATAAATATTGCCCCATCATCATATTCATCAATTCCACAACAAATTCATCATATTCAAGGGATTCACACATCATTCATCATCAAGATCATATCATCACATACACACAAATTCTATTTCACATAAAACATGAACACAAGATTATGAGTCCTATCTCTACCATAACTTATCATCATATAACCCTTTATAATGTTAGAACCTAACCCTTACCTTAGTGTTCTTGGTTCTCTAATAAATCTCTTTCCCTAGCCTTCGTGTTCTCCCTTTTTCCTTGTTCTCCCTTTCTCTAGTTTCACGATCGATACAAAATGTGTTCTCTCTCTTGTTTTTCCAATATTAACCCTTGGACCCCTAATATGATAATCCCATCTTACCCTTTTTTATTTTTATTATTTTATTAATTCTAATTTATTTACTAAATATATTATTATTACTATTAAAAATAACAATAATAATAATTCTAATAACATTCTAATATGTACACATCGACTTCTATCCTCAAATCCACGTCACGACTACCTTATTCTAAGGTATTCTACCCCATAATTCACATCAAATCACACACATATGACGTTGTTTATTTCTAATTATAAAATAATTATGATAAAAATAGGGCGTTACAAGATCACGTTAGATGAGTGTTCCAAGAGTATTAGAGTCTTCAGAGTCAGAACCTTGTCTTCAGAGCTGAAAGCAAAAGCTTAACTGAGAAACAAAACTCGACTTCTGAACTGAAAGCAAAAACTTATCTGAGCTAAAAATCTTGACTTCTGAGCTAGAAGCAAAAGCTTATCTGAGAAACACCTAGAGATACTTTTCTAGTGAACATTCAGCATTCATCAAACTTGCTGATGTTTCTTTAGAAGCGGATGCAATAGTTCTTCTTGGGCGTGCCAACAATGATTCTAATGATCTTTCCATAATTAAATAAAATATTATATCTGCATACTTAAGAAACTATTAGAGTACAAAATTGTTACTGTTGTACCCTAAAATTTGCCCACCATCTTCAAATATTCAAAATTATTTCAAAATTGGATTTTGAATATCATGTATAACATCAGGTTCAGAAGTGTTAGTTGTTCCTTTACAAGACCATATAAAATTTACAATCTGGTTATGTTGACTGAACTTATGTGATCCCAAATCTCATTGACTTCTTCTTAGGGGTAATTAAAAGTTGGGGGATCTTTCTGTTCTTCCTCTGCTACATTAATAATAGATCAGATGTCTTGACATCGTGAATGACATCCTGAGTCTGTCATACCAGAATTTCAAACTGGAACATTGCAGGTGAGGATCAAAATGTTTTGATCATATCTTATTGTTTGTATGAATGCACAAAATATTTCCGGATCATTTGTTTTGAGAATTAGTGCATGTATGGTGACTTGCCATGGCTAGGGTTTGTTCTTCGTGATTTTGGGTAACTGTGGTTTATGAACAGGTTTCCTTTGGATTGGCCAAGTGGATGGAGCTTTATCCCTTGACCTCAAGGGGATGGGTTCAGGTCCCGTCCCATGCAAATTAGGGTTATTCTTAATTTTTTGCCATAATCTAATTTTCCAAATCATTTAAATATTTAGGTTTAGGTTAAACAATTGAGGTTAACAATAAGTCATACTTTCGATAATTTAACCTAATAATTAACTTAACTAGCCCTAAAACTTTTTTTCCAAACCCTAATTCTTTTTTTTATTTTTTTTGCCTATTATTCATTTTTGGGAAATTGTATATCTTAATCAAAGCCTTGTAATTGTTTGGATTTTACTTTCCTGCATTTTTTTACCAATTATTGTATCTACTCCTAGGCCGTAATAGTTAATTAGGATTTTACTTTTCCCCATTTTATTATCTGTACCCCCGCTCCCGAAGCCTTGTAATAGTCTAGGACCTTTATTTCGTTTTGCCTATTATTGTATATAATTGTTAGTAATTAGGGTGTGCATGGAAAGACTAACAAACTAGACATAGCTAACCTAATTTCAAAAGATAAATAAACTAAAAACAACACACTTCTCACAAATACACCTCTAGGGTAATCTCTCTTGTTGCCTTACGACTATAATAGCCATGTCCCTCGAATGTAGGGATATCTTAGAAAATGACGCTCACAAATAAATCATCATCGTCCCTTCGATATAAAAAGATCATAGTCCCTCAATGACCCTTCGAGTTTCCTTTAGAAAAATGATCTTGTCCCTCTATGACTCTACAAAATGATGATAGTCCATTCGATAACGCTAAGATATCCTTACAAATGTTGCCTTCGATGACTATTCGATGACCCTACGCCTGTCCCTTCATATCAAGTAGATAGGATTTCCGACCGACTAATGGCATGGATAATACTATCTCCAAAGGAAACATAAGAGAATAGAAAAGACCAATACATAGTGGGTAAATGTTCCTAATTGCTTGCTCACACTCAAAAATTCTTTTCACACCTCACGCTTTCAAAACAATACTTTCAAACGCTTTATCAACACTTTTGAGGATTGATACAAGAGTTATCATAAAGAAAACTGCCTTACTATTGACACTCTAAACAAATATTTTCAGAAAAAAATTTGTATACATTCTTGAGGATTGATACAAGAATTATTACAAAATCTCCCTTACTATTGGCACTCCAAAAAAATTTCAAAAGCACACACACACAAATCAAACAAAGTGAGCTAAGCATTTAAGAGCTCATGGATAACCATGGATACAAAGGGTGCTAACACCTTCCCTTTGTATAACCTACCCCCCGAAATCAAAATCTATCAAGGTCTTTCCTATTCTTTTCAGCCTTTCCTTATTGGATAAAAGAAAAGTCAGTGGCGACTCTTGCTAACCGCAACATGTTTTACGAAAAACAAAACAAAAAGTCAGTTCTCCCACCGTATTATAGTTACATATAAAATATATGTATTGTTATCATCAAAACTAGAGATTATATGCATAATCAAATCTTGTTCTAACTATCCCCCCTTTTTTATGATGACAAAACCATGTATTTTGATGGAACAATTTTACAAGGTTATATCATAAAAAGTATCAGATTCAGATAGAAAAACTCTCCCTGAGATAAACAAGCTCCCCCTGAGTCTAAGACTTATAACAATTTTAGATATTAAGGGATATCAAAGCGTTGTTAACTTGTCAAAGCCTGATTTCAGCATAAAGTTTGCTTACCGAAGCTTGATGTATTAGATCCTTCTGAACAATAGAAGTTCTTTATCTGAGCTTGATCAATTCGATATCTTCAGCGTGTTCCAGAAACTCATTCTAAAATTCTTTTATATAATATATTAGAATGTCATGTAAGTAATGAGATTTAGAGAATTAGATATGTTTTTAAATTATCACTATTCACCCCCCCTTTTTATAATAAAAAAGATATAAGAAATTCAATTGATTTTAAATATTAGCCCGCTTTTCTAATACCAACAAGAGATGAATAACAAACAAGTTTGAAAAGAAAGAAACGTTCATTGATAATTGAGAAGAGTATAGACAAGACACAAAAAAGACAAAAGGAAAACATAAAGACTACAATCATCGAAATAACTTATGCTCCAAAGACTTCACATCTAACTTCTTCAAGAGCGTTTTCTGGTCCAACCAACTGAACGAAACTGGTTAGATCTATCCTACAGAAAATTTCAGACAGATTTCTTCTAAAAGGTATGAAGGACTTATGTCTACTTCTAGAGACAACAAAAGACTCCTTCAAGTAATTGAACATGGTTTGGGGCAAGTTGACCTTAACATTAGAGAGCATAAAGTAGATGAAGAGTTTGTCATCATGGAACAGAAGGTTCATACTTTATCCTCGAGGTCGAAAGTTGGTTCAAAGAAGGTGAAACCAAACTTTGGCAAAGGGAAGAAGCTTTGCTGGATTTATGGGCTCATATTTGGACGATGACACGTCGTGGATAGAGATGAGCTTCTCCATGAAAGTATACTTGTTACTAAATTAGTCCACAGTGATACCACCACTTCTGAAATAACCTATAGCTTTTAGTAATGGAGGTAGGAATGACGACAATAGGAAATCCAAAGACATTTGAATAGATTGATTGACCATGATCGCTCATAGAAACATACTTCCAAAAGGCTTTGACCAAAAGGTAGGAATGTTACTCTTGTATATTTGGAAATCTTCAAGTTAGCTTTTCATCTAGAGCATTTGAGTGCTGCAAAGTGATGATGATACATATTTTTCTTCAATAGTTGATTATGCAATAATTGATTGCCTTTTTTTTTACTAGGAGATGAAATTATCACCCAGAAACTGATAATTTTCAGAATTGCTTTTACGTTCAATTCTATCTTCGGCATAGTCTACATTACAGAAACCTAACAGCTTGTATTCTTGTGTTTTCTTATACATCAAGCCAAGGTTAGATATATCCTTCAGATACCTTAGGATTCTCTTAACAGTTGTTAAGTGAGTTTCCCTTAGATCTGATTGAAAACGAGCACATAGACATGCACTAAATAAAATATTTGGACGAGAAGCGGTCAGATAGAGGAGAGAGCTTATCATACCACGATAGAGCTTCTTACAAACCTTTGTACTTACCTTATATTTCTCCATAATGCATGTAGGATGCATAGGAGTCTTTGCTGGTTTAGTATCTGACATATCAAATATCTTTAGAAGTTATTTTGTATATTTGCTTTGATTAATATATGTAGCTTATGGATTTTAATTTATTTG
Organism: Vicia villosa; assembly: GCF_029867415.1. Classification (NCBI taxonomy): domain Eukaryota; kingdom Viridiplantae; phylum Streptophyta; class Magnoliopsida; order Fabales; family Fabaceae; genus Vicia; species Vicia villosa. The sequence goes on along the minus strand of NW_026705106.1, from coordinate 172,540 downwards.
TACTCCTAGAAAGTATGTTAACTTTTGCATCAAGCACATTTCAAACTCAATCTGCATCAGCTTAGAAAACTCTTGACACACAGAAAGATTAGCAGAACCAAAAATAATGTCATCTACATAAATTTGGCATATCATTAGATTGTTTATGAAGTTTTTATAGAAGATAATAGTATCCACCTTGGCTCTTGAGAAACCAATTTCTAAAAGAAAATCACTTAGTCTATCATACTAAGCTTGGGGAGCTTGTCCAGACCATACAACGATTTTTTAAATTTAAAAACATGTTGTGGAAACTTGGTACTTTGAAAATCTGGAGGCTTGTATACATATACTTCTTCAAAAATGAATCCATTCATAAATGTATCCATTTAGAAACGTGTTTTTGACATCCATTTGATATCCGATTATATGATTATTAACATCAAATGAAATTAGAAAGCGAATAGATTCTAACCCTACGGCCGACGCAAAGGCTTCATTGTAGTCACTTATTTCTTGTTGACTGCAACCTTGTGCAACCAGTCGTGCTTTATTTATGACGACTTCACCTTTCTCATTTATTTTGTTTATGATTTCCCACTTGGTTCCAATAACATGAGTTCCTTTGGACTTAGGTACCAGATCCCAAACATCATTTTTAGAGAACTGATTTAGCACTTCTTGCATTGCTATAATCCATTCGTTGTCATGAAATGCTTCTTCATAAGAAGTTAGTTCTATCAGAGATATCAATCTCAGAAGTATTTCCTCAGTTGGTTTAAAGGTGGATCTTGTTATGACAAGTTTAGCTTTATCTCCCAAAATCAAATCTTCAGTTATGATTTGTCTTTTCCTTTTCTGGACTGGTGGACGTTCAATTGATCCTGTTGTATCATCCTTTTTATTGGAATCTTTGTCGTCAGAATCTTTAGCCTTTTCTCCAGAACCTGCAAGTGTTATTTCTAGATTGGCAGAGTTCTCAAATAGCTTTTACTTTTTTGAGTCAAGCTTATCATCAAATCTAACATGAATTGACTCCTCCACAATATGTGTTTCTCTATTGTATACTATATATCCCTTAGAGTATTATGAGTATCCTAACATAATACACTTTTGTGCTTTAGAGTCAAACTTTTTAAGATTCACTTTAGTGTTCAGAATAAAACAGGTGCATCCAAAATGATGAAAATAAGAAATGATGGGTTTTCTTCCCTTACACAATTCATAAGGAGTATTTTCTAGATTAGGTCTTATGGAGATTCTATTCTGAATATAACATGTTGTATTCACAGCTTCTCCCTATAAGTGCTTAGCCACATTAGTTTCGTTGATCATGGTTCTAGCCATTTCTTGTAATGTTCTATTCTTCCTTTCTACAACTCCATTTTGTTGTGGAGTTCTACTACGGGAGAAACCATGGGATGGTTATTGTATCGTTGTACTATTTCTTGAAATGTCCTATTCTTCCCCACCATCATCACTTTTGAGCGTACATACATTTTCACCATACTGGGATGGGTACTGTATTGTTGTACTATTTTTTCTAGTGCAAGTTTCTTGATTTTATCTTCTAATGAAATACTTCTGATCTGAAGTAGTGATGAGTCCATAAGAGATCACGTTAGATGAGTGTTCCAAGAGTATCAGAGTCTTCAGAGTCAGAACCTTGTCTTCAAAGTTGGAAGCAAAAGCTTAACTGAGAAATAAAACTTGACTTCTCAACTAGAAGCAAACACTTACCTGAGCTGGAAATCTTGACTAATGAGCTAGAAGAAAAATCTTATCTATATGAGAAACACATGGAGATCCTTTTCTAGCGAACATTCAACATTCATCAGAACTATTGATATTTCTTTAGAAGCGGATGCAATAGTTCTTCTGAGACGTTCCAGTAATGACTCTAATGATCTTTCCAGAATCAAATAAAATATTATATATGCACACTTAAGACACTATTATAGTATAAAATTGTTACATATAAAATATATGTATTGTTGTCATCAAAACTAGAGATTATATGCATAATCAAATCTTGTTCTAACAAAAAAGAGAGAATTGTGATAATTGAGAAAATATTAGAAAAATGGTTAATGGGATCTAACTTGATTTTGCAAAAGAAATAAACTTTTTATAGGTTTTGTGGTTGATTTTGGATCATTGAATTATGATCCAAGTGAAGCTTTTATCAACAGTTGGAAATTAATCTAGGCCTTAGTTGCGGATCATTAATTCTAGCCCTTGGATTAATTGTTATGAACAGTTAGGATTTTGATTGAAAATGGAAGTTGGAATTTGTGTTAGTTTGGTAGTTATTATGTTATTTTAGTAGTTAGGGAAGTTAGGGTAATTAGGTAAATGGATGGGTTTGTGTAGAAATAGGTAGTTAAGGGTAGTTAGGGACCATTATGTTTGGTTTTTGCAAAAGTATCAAGTTGAGATGTAATGTAAATGGTCATTTGTGATTAGGACTTGAAACTTGATTTTTGCTTTGATTTTTACCCACTTCTATCTTGAATTTTTTGTGAATGAAACCATCATTTTAGGTGCTTTTGTGTGGTGTACACTTATGAATCATGAATTCTGATTTTAGTGTACATGAAATGGCTTGAATTGTGTTGAGAAACATGCTTGGAATTAAATAAATAGTGTCAAATTTTTCATGTACTGCAGAATTTTTCTCATGACTTTTAAATGATTTTAATCCATGATATTGATGATTAATTTGATGTATCTTCTTCCATGCAACAAAGTGATCATTGTGGTGGAAGAATGAGCTTGAGGGAACATCGGAAAGTAAAGATAAAGCCATAAAACTAAAGCTTCGTAGAAGATGAAATTGTTTGAACTTTGCACTTGTAACATAATCAAGAAATTATTGATTTTTCATGAAAAATGATGAATCTTTGATCAAATGCTTATAGGATAGGTCTAGGAAAATTCATGAGACAAAATCAAGTCAATGGTTAAAAGTTGACGAAAAGTCAACAGTTGAACAAAAAGTCAAATATTTGACCAAAAAGTCAACTTTACCAAATTGATGTATTTTTTTATTCTTTTTCCCTGTAATCCATCCTTTCAACGTATATCTCAAGTAATAAGCTTTGTACCATAAATTTCCATGAATGAATTAATGGAGTATTTTTTGAATTTCCAACTTTGACTCTTTTTCTTAAATTCAAGCAATCGAATCAAATAACAAACATTTCAACCCCTCTGACAACCATGAATCTAAAATAAAGAGATGGTCTGCATCACAAGTAATACGATAAATAAACTCGAATAATCACCGAATAATATCTGTCTCGAAAATCCACTTTAAACCGATCAAAACCAATATTATCTAACCTTTGACCTATTGATGAATTATGCGAAATGCGGTGAATGATATGTTAAATGCATGACCTAATTGAATGAATGATGCAAATGAATAAAAAAGTTATAACCCAGATAAATTTGAGTGATGGATAGGGGAAATTTTGGGGTATGACAACACCTAGTGAGCTCCATATCAAACTAGCTAAAAACAACAAAATTCATTTGATTACTTCAAATTAAACTAAGAAAATCAAAGTGAAATCAAGTATTAAGAGCTTAAATAATTCACATTTACTGAGTCATCAACAACTCATCCTTTATGATAACTTGTGAAGATACAACTTGACTTGAAGACAAGCAAGTATTTTAAGCGGTCAAAGATGCACAAGATAGTTTTTTCAAGCTCTTCCTCCTAATAAAGGCGAAGAGTTAGGGTTTTATGATAACCATTGATTTACTCCAATGATGAGACTCAACTTGAATATATCTCAAGCCTTATCTCTAAGAATACTCAAGCAAGTGCTTATATGATTAGTGTATTTGGCAAAGTCTTAAAGCTTCAAAGTGTTAAAGAGAGAAAGTATGAAAGCCGCCTGATCTATGTCTGAGTGATCAGTGTTTTGTAAAAACACTAGAGCATTTTCATAAAGTATTATTGTTAAATAACACATTCACAAAAACCTCTATTTCCCAATCTATTTGGAGCCTAACTAGATGAATTGGAAATTGTCAGAATAATTAAGACACGTATTTTGAATTGTCCAATTGATTAGAGTATATTCTCAATCGATTGGATAAGAGAAAACTTGGTCTATAGTCGATTGTGACAGTGTTTTAATGAAGAGTAACAGATCTCTATCAAATATTTTCAAAATAGCCATTTATAATTGATTATTTAGGTCATCTAATCAATTGGAATAAGGACCCATTCGATTGGACCAATGAAGAAGCCCATGAATTGTTTATTTTTTTATCCCACCTTTGGCCTATAAATAGAGACATCTCCCTTCACTTTTTTACATCCATAATCGTGATTTATCTCACTCTCCTCACTCTGTCTCTCTCTCTCTCTCAAAATACTTTTTCTACTTTCTCTAACATTAATTTGTCATAGCGCCTTGAGAAAGTCCTTGTGTTTAAGTGAGGAAACTTGTTCTGGAAGGGTAAATTTGTAAATTCACCAAAAGCTCTTTTCTCATGAGTGAATATTTCTTTCTTATGAAGTTTTTGTTTGGTTTTGAAGCTAAACCTGTTAAAAGCATTATTTGGGGGGTTTATTGTTAAGTTGCTGCTTGGCTCGTGACCTGAGCCAATTAAGGAAAAACTCTCTTTTTGGATTTTTGAAGATAACCACTGTAAAATATTCTCTTTAGCTCTTGAGCTCAGCCCGGTGTGAAAGCTCTACTTGGTTCAAGATCAGCTTAGTATAAAATCTCAATTTAGTCTGTGGTCAGCCCGTGTAAAGCCCCGATTCGATTCAGAGGATAGCTGATTCAAAACTCTGCATTGGTTTGAGATAAGTCTGTATAAAATCTTGATTTACCTTGGGATCTAACTGCTCAAAGCTCTGTTCCTGTTTAGAAGGAAGACTAGTTGCTTATGTCTATTATTCGCTGTTTGGTTGGAAGTTAACATGAAACTTCGTTTATCCTTGTATAAGGGGGTTCGTGAGCTTAACCTACTAAAAGATCATAAGTGTTATTGGATACTCTCAAGATCAATTCTTGGAAAAAGGATTATGTCACTTCTTTTAGACCGAACCTCTATAAATTCGGGTGTCATCTCTTTTCCTTTATCTATTTACTTTCCGCATGATTTCTTTACTTTTTTTCTGCTGTGATATTCAAACGTTTTTAAACTTGAAAATTGAAAACAATTTTGTTTTCAACTATCTTTTTTTCAAATCCCCACGATTCATACTGCTTCTTGTGTGTGGAGTCATGTGATCGACATTAAGCAATATCTTGAGGTTAACAAATTATATAGAAACATAATATTCCATGGAATATTATGGAGTAATTTGTTGGAATTAAACCCAAAACGTTGAGTAATTCTTTATCGCTACACAATGACAATGAAAAAAACAAGAAAATTTGGGAAGAAAGGTAGAATTGGGTTATAAAAATAAGATGAGGAAGAATAATACTTTCGGTAGAGTTTCTCTCTACCCACAAATTATGGAAAATCTTATTCACTTTGCAACCGTAAAATTTTGTGAATGTAAGTACATTATAAAAATAGGGGTTACTCCCTCTATTTATAGTTTTAAGTTGCTTTCTCCCTAAGCCAAATCTCAAAACTACAAAAGTTCAATTTACATAATTATGCTAACACTACAAAATTAGGCCTAAGTCAAAATACCTGTTACGGCAGCTCCTTCGACATTTTGACACACACTAGATTAGACTATTTCGACACAACCTTCCTTATGTCGAAGCAGGAATTACAATCTCAATATAATTTAATCTGTAACCAATCCCAAGAAGAATAAGATTTGGTTGATGGTCATACCTCCTTTAATATCTCCTTTAATATATGTTTATTCTGTAATCAATATCTTAGCATTATACGTCGATAACTCTTCAAAATAACTTGAAATTTTTTTCCCACTAATTTGTTGTTGATTTCATGCAACTACTCCCTCCGTTTTTTATTATAAGTCGTTTTGGAAAAAGAAATTGTATTTAAATATAAGTCGTTTTACAATTCCAATGAATAATTAGTACTATTTTTCCTATTATATCCTTAAATATTTATTATTCTCTCTCCTTTTAATTATATAAATTTATTTTCCACATGTAATTAATGAAGGATAATTTTGTAAAAACCTTCATAATTTCTTATTTTCATACAACAATTATTATTTTTCTTAATCTGTGTGAAAAGTCTAAAACGACTTATAATAAAAAACGGAGATAGTACTATCTTATAATTGTTAAGTCTTCTCTGAAATAACTAAATTTGTCGTAGGTATTTTTACTCAATAAACCTGTGACATCTAATAATAGTTTTCTTGCATTTCAAGATTAATGAAGCCATGACCAAACAAAAGTAACCTTGATGTTTTTATTTCCAATTTCACATGATTATTAATGCATAAAACACAATCAAACAATGTCCATCTCAGACTTACACATAAAAACACTTATTAAACAATAAAACAACAACAAAAAAAATTAACATAAGATAAACCTTTCTTCAAGGCCTTACTGGCTAGGTAGAAAAACCTTTCTTCAAGTTTTGAATGGTGGGAACATCAGTCTTAAAAGCCAAAGCCAAGACATTATCACTAATAGAGGTATTAAACAACGTATTAGGAAGTGAAATAGTGCCAGCATTAGCACTACCAAAGGCTGATATAGCAAGAGCAGGAGCCTTATCATCAGCATTAAGTTGAAAATGAACAAGACCCTTTGGAAACACAAACAAATCCCCGGTCGAAAGAGTTTGCGTGAAGAGTTTATTAGTTGTATCGACGAATCCAACTTGAAGTGAGCCTTGAACAAGAAAGAGTAGTTCAGCTGAACGAGGGTGGATGTGTGGTGGATTGATGCTTTTAGGGTGGAATTGAAGAGAAGCATAGGACACACTTTGTCCATTCAATGATGGAAATTCTGTCATGGTTGCTTTTAGTACTTTGAAAGGTGGTGGGCTTGGGTTTTGTGGTCCAACGAGGACGCGGAAGCCCGTGTAGGTGAAGAAGTTTGCGTCGATTGGGCCGGTTATTGGGCTTATGAAGTCGGTTAGTATGTCCGGGTCGCCGGCCCTTGTTATGGTCACAAGGGTAAATGTGTAAATGATGAGTGAAAGAACAACTTTTAAGGTGGAGGGAGACATGTTTTTATTTTGTTGAATTATAATGTTGAAAAAGTTTAAGGATGTGGTTGGATTTGAGGAATGTTATGTGTGTGTATTTATAGGAATGTTGTGTGAAGGGAAAATGGAGTTTTGCAGGCCTTTAGGATCGACGAGAACACCAATGGACTTTTACAAGAAAATGTTGCATGAGTTTGCAGCTGTTTAATTGTGGCATTTAACAATGAAATTACACCAATGGAAATTAGCCATGGGAAAATATTTTGTTTTTTAGTTATTGGCTTTATTAATAATTATAGAAATAATGCTTTATTTTATACTAGTATATGTTTTGTTATCAAGGATTGTAATACAGGTTTCAATCAAAAAAAGATAGTCATTTGGGACCTTACGCCCAAAGTGAGAAAGGAATTTATATTATGTTCCAAATATTACTGGGTGATCATGGATATATTAGGTGTCATCATTCAATTTTTTATATACACAAAATTCATTATGTAGACAAAAATTAACATGACTTATCAGTATCACCAAATTATTTCCAACCAGCATATTCTATGTGGGTTTTAGTTTTCGATGTTCATAATTTTGACTGTTAGCCAAAATGATAAAGACGAATTTGCTGATTTTGGCTATCTATGTCCTGAAATTTGCATGTTAGCTGAAATTATATGAAGGATGTGTTTTGTAAACGTCTTGTCTTATCTAGCTGGGTCAAACAACTTGCACCAACTTGCTTGATTAGTTTATAGGAAAAAAAATAAGCAATTTTGACAATTGAACAATTGTAAGCAAGATTAAGAGCTCTAATAAGTGAAAATATCGATTAGTATTTTAGTTAAATAAAAATTTAACATACAATTTCTTGAAAAAGATGTATAAAGGCGTAAATTACATAATAATAGTTATAATACTAATAACTACAGCTACAACAATGGCTGCAACCAAATAATAATACAACAAATGGCTGATATACCATACTTCAGTAACAACCAAATTTGGATTCAGTATACTGCACAAGTGTTCAACTAACATCCATTTATGAAAACCAAGAAAAAATGAGAAGAAAATTTTCCATATACAGTTACAATTTCAAAAAATATAGAAATCTCAGCTAAAAATAAATAAGTAATATTTTTCTGTGATTTGAATTACACTTTTGGTCACTTGAGGCAAGGAATGGAAATAATGGCTTCTATGCCATAAACTGGTAGCCACATGTAATTTTTAAGGAGCTCTATCGAAAGGAGCTGTATCATTATAACAAACATCCCATACAGATTCCATATAATCCTTGGCAGTTGAACCAGAGCAATACGGATTTGAAGACAACGATGTCAAAACTCTTCTTTTGATGCATTTCTTCAAAGTAAATTAAATTAAATCAATATTGAACTAGTTAGTCTAACCTTTGTAATATTTAAAACAGTGTAGGACAATGATGAAATAATTGCTCGCAGTGAAACAATGAAATCTGGAAACAATTGCTCGCGATGAAACAATGATTTTTTTGGTGAAGACATCAAAATAATATATTGTTAAAAACAAAGTTAAAGACATCAAAATAATACAATGTTGGGATTCAATTTTAACAAACTGTGTGTATGCCATATGATTTTTTGCATCCAAGAAAATACAATGAAAAGGACGAATTCACTCGGTTCATCAATTTTTCATTTTACCCACCATAAGTTTGTCATCAATCATCATCCAGCACAACCTATTGTTGAATGGAAAAACTGAGGCAAACAAGACTCGTGTAGAAACGAAGCAGAATGCGAAGCGGTCGCCTGATATGTTTAAAACGGGATTTAATCACAACCGTTAACTTTTATTGAAGAGTCATTATATTATTCTCTCATCTCTCACTATAAGACACTACTCTCACTTTATATGGCCTCCTATATAAAAATAAATATGAGAATCATTTATAAAAGATCTAATTTTCCTTTCTAATAATCTAAGATGATTTTTTAGCCATAACAGGGCTTGAGCAATGGATATGAATCCAGATTCTGCAGAAGATCTTGCCACCACTTTTTTTTGCCAAGTAACCAAAATAGTTCCTAGAAAGATGCAATATCTAGAAGTTAATCATTTGTCTATTAAGACTTTGTTTGAGAGTTAAAAGGATTTTGTTTGAGAGTTAAAAGGCAAAGGGAGGTAAGGGCATTGTAGATAGGGGAGGGAAAGGAAAGGGACTTTTTGTTTGGGAGAAATATTTTCTATCATCCCTTCCACTTCCATTTTCTACGTACTTTTTCCCCCATAACCCTTTCTTCTTTTCCTTCATAACTTCCAAATAAAACCTAAAGAATTCTCACAGTCTGCATCAGTTTAAGCTTCTACGCTCAATTTACCATTCTTAAATAGTGTTTCAATTCACACACTAGAAGTGCAGCATTTTGTATGCAGTCCAAAGATGAAGTTCTCTAGTATCATGAATAAGTTGCTAATTACAAGTACAGAGGATGGGATATTTGGTCTAGTGTGGGCAAGAAAAAAGAGCCGTCCAATCAGTCCTTGGCGCATCCTATGCCTACTCCGGATTCTACTTTTGCTTCTCCCAAATTTATGATTGGAGGGTGGTTTGCAAGGTCCTAATTTGTTGTTGTATATTGCTCTGCTGCTGTTTTGATTTGCAATTCATTATTTGGCACCCCCTCCGTCGCATCGAAAGTACTGCTCCACCGCAGCGAGATATAACTTCGCCACCTCATCTTTCACTTCTAGTTCCAAACCAAACAGTTTCATTGTAGCCTTGTTTCACTGACGTTTTTCTTCGTTATCTGTTCTGTGTATTCTCTTTCATATTAAGGGGAACTCTTATTCCTCTAATCCTATAAGTTCTACTTTCATTTCCGTCAATTTCTATGGTTATCAATGACAAAGGAGAAAAAAAGTTGCCTAGTGCTTCATGTTCAAATTCTGATAGCATATCTCAAATAAAATACTTAGAAACATTCAATAAGTTACTCAAATGACAAATCTAGTAATTTCTCTAAAGCTGTTGCATATTATATCCAAAAATGTTCAACAAAAATAAATGTTTAGAATAAATGAAAGGAAGAAAGAAATGGCATACTTGTTCATGCCCTCGTATATTCATAAATCCTCGTAGAAGTTCCCGTTTGAAATGACAATCACCACTTAGATGACCAGCCCTTATCTGTTTCACATATTCATCAAGAAAAATTCATCAAATGAAACTAATACATCAAACTATTTCAAAGTTAATATAAATAAAAGAGGCGCTGTTAAAAAGGAACCTCACTACAAGCATGATGAGCACATTCAGTCCAATCCAAGTTTGCTGCTCGACAGTCATCAAATGCATGAATTAGCTCGTGAGTTATAGCCTGGTTAACATTGTCTTGCACTTCCATTCGATTTGCACATACAACAATCTGTTTCCAAACAATGTAGAAAAATAACCTTAATAGTATAATCATAGGAAGCATTGGATACAACATTATTCAACCACTAAATGGGAAAACAACAGCAACCGACATTATTTCCTTCACAAGTGTGAGTGAAATCAGCTATTTATGCCAACAACACTTGCTTCATCTCAACTCAAATTTGTCAATGGTAATAAGTACTGTCATAAGGAACGGCGCGCCCTCCTTTCTAAGGTGTGATTGTCTATTTTTCAATTGTCTAACTTTAGAGACTTTCTATTTATTTCTCTCTTACCACTATCACTCATCCAAACAATCTTAATTTAATCACTATTCTCTCTCATAAATAGACTAAACTAAAGTCACAAAATCATGGCGTTAGACAATCAATTTTCTTCCTCTTTTATCACAAAAATCATGTTTAGATAAATAACTTAATCTAACACTCATAACATACGCACTTATCATAATAGTGCTTATGTATCAGTTATTCTAATAACAAAAGACTAGACAAAGTCAAATTGATTCCGTGTATGTTTGATTTTACATTTGAAACACTCAGAATCGATTCTGAATGTGTGTTATTGATTTTGACATATGCTTTCTAGAATTGATTCTACTTGAAGTTAAAATTTGTAGCTTTTGAGTTTAAATTTGATTTTTGCACTTATCTAAACATAAAGTACTTTATCTTCAACTCAATTTTAGCTATAATCAATTTTACAAAATCAATTCATTTAAAAATCAATTCTTTTCACCACAGAACCAAACACACGCTATAGTTTTTGAATCTAAATTTGATTTTTAGACTGAATTTATCCAAACATAAATCACCTTATTTTCAACTCACTTTTAATCAGAACCAACTTTACAGAAGCAATTCACTCAAAATTAACACAGTTCATATAAACTATTTAAGTAAGCTATAGCAAACAATATCGAAAAAAATATTGAAAACCGTCTATGAACATTTCATAAATTCTCTCAAACAGATTCACAGCTGTTTAAGCCAATCGCTAAGATTATTAAATAAGTCAATCCAAATAAGCTCATACAAATTTGTGCAATCAATTGTATAGTTGCAGCATATAATTATCAACATATAGGAATTATTTGTGCATAAAGAGATGAAAAAAAGTGTGTACCGACCCCTTCACCGGAAATGTAACCGCCAGCATAACGCTTATCACAGTTAATAGCTTTGAAGAAATTGTCTTGAACAGGACAACCAGCTTTCTCCAAGTGTTCTCTCAAGAATTTCACCATTGGAGCTGATAATAACAAGATGAATAAGCTATTAGAATTAGCGAGAAAACAAAAACCTAAAACCGGAGGATGTAATAGAGAGGGGGAAGAATTGAAATACATTTGAGACTCGTCTGAATCATGCGTTCGCAATCCTTTAGAGTTTTGCCGGCTTCGGCGGAGGAGAATGCGTCAATCTCTTCCATCCGGCGCCGGAACGTGGTTCAGGGTTCCGGTTGAGAAATTGAGTTGAGCAGCAAAAGAGTTTGAATTTAAGTTTTCTTTTATGAACTAAACTAGTAAAAAACCCGTGCATACGCACCGGTTCCGTTCGGTTACGCGAATTTGGATACATTATTTATTTTAAATAAAAAATTAAAAAAAATTTAGATAAATAATTAATTATTTCAAATATAAAAATATTTATATCAATAATAAATTTTTTCCGTATACCATTTTTGGATTAAAAATATTTAATCATAAATATCATTTCTCGTATATAAAAATATTTAAATCAATAATAGATTTGTTTCCTGTATACCGATTTCATTTTTATTTAGGTATCATTTACAAAAATATTTGGATCAATAGTAAATTTCGTATATAAAAATATTTAGATCAATAATAAATTTTTTCCCGTATATCATTTTTAAATAAAAAATATTTGGGTCATAAATATCATTTTTCGTAAATAATAGATTTTTTTCCATATACAAATATTATTTTTGTTTAGGTATCATTTACAAAAATATTTGGATCAATATTAAATTTTCGTATATTAAAATATTTAGATCAATAATATATTTTTCCCGTATACCATTTTTTGATAAAAAATATTTGATCATAAATATAATTTCTCGTATATAAAAATATTTAGATCAATAACAGATTTTTTCCCCGTATACAGACATCATTTTTGTTTAGGTATCATTTACAAAAATATTTGGATCAATAGTAAATTTCGTATATAAAAATATTTAGATCAATAGTAGATTATTTTCCCGTATATCATTTTGGAATAAAAATATTTGGATCATAAATACCATTTTTCGTAAATAATAGGTTTTTTTCCATATACAAACATTATTTTTGTTTAGGTGTCATTTACAAAAATATTTGGATCAATATCAAATTTTCGTATATAAAAATATTTAGATCAATAATAGATTTTTTGGCCTATTCCATTTTTGAATAAAAAATATTTGGATCATAAATAACTTTTTTTTTTGGAGCAAAAGAAATTTTATTCCAAAACACAATTACAGCAATGCCGATCTATCGATCCAGGCTACATCTCAACAAGTCCAACAAGGAAAACAAAATATCGAAAATTAGGGCCAACTATAACATATTACAATAATTGGCCAATTTAATATCTAAACCAGTCCTGTGTCCAATAATTTCCTTGATGTAATCACTTCTCAAGTCTTCCTTTTTTCCATTCTAAAAAATCATCTTGTTTCTTTGGTTCCAAGTAGCATATACCATCTCAGTGGCTGCTAGTTTCAATAGCTTTGCGCGTCCACTTTTCCCTTTGGTTTGGCTACAAATCCACTCAGCCTCTTCTGTCCAATCCCCAGGAGTATGTCGAATCTTCATCCAGGTAAGAAGCTGAATCCATGTTTTCTTAGTCTCGGCACAATCGAAGAATAAGTGCTGATTTGTTTCCATTTGCTCACAATACACACACAAACCATCGGTTAAAATCCCAATCTTACTTAGCCTATCTTTCGTGGGTAACCGGTTTTGACACGCCATCCATAGAGTAAATATGGCACGCGGTCTAGCATGGTTATTAAACATAAGGGACCTCCAAGCAACTCTGGGTTTATCACCTCTCATCATGCGATACATCTTGCTCGTATCATATTTTCCAGTCGCTTGAAACTCATGCCAAAGTGCTGACTGACAGAACACATCTCTGTGCTTGAACATTGCCTTCAGAATCCAGGAACTATTGGCTTTGGGTTGGTACGTATTCACGTCGTTACGCTTAATGTAGTAGAAGTGGATCCATCGAATCCAAAGCTTATCTTTCTTAGCACACAAATTCCACAAAAGTTTCCCAATAGTGGCTATGTTCCATTCAGCTAGAGAAATTAAATTCATGCCGCTGGCAGCACGCGGATCACAAATATGGTCCCAAGAGATGGGAGACTTTCTCGATGGCATGTCTTTTCCTGTCCAGAGGAACCTGCGGCAGAGACTATCAATGTGATTAAGAACCTTTTTGGGCAATAGGAAAATTTGCATCCAGTAATTAGTAATCGCGAAAATAACACTTCGAATCAACTGTAAGCGCCCTGCATACGATAACAGCCTGGTACTCCAATGATTTATCCTACATAGCATTTTATCAAGGAGAGGTTGGCACATATTAATACTCAGTTTTCAACTGGCCAAGGGCACCCCCAAATATTTGAAGGGCAGACTGCCTCTTTCAAAAGTAGTTTCTTGCTGAATTCTGACTTGCTCATCTACATTACCCCCCCCCCCCGAAATACACTTTGCATTTCGAAGGACTGGCCTCCAGACCTGTAGTAGCAGAAAAGTCCCGAAACTTTGCCATCATCATCTGGACAGACATTAGATCACCCCTGCAGAACAGTAGTAAGTCGTCTGCAAAACAAAGATTAGTGATCCTAAGTTTTTGACATTTAGGATGAAATTTAAATCTCGGTTCCACATTAAGACTTTGGAGTAACCTATGAAGGTATTCCATAATTAAGACGAATAGGAGTGGAGACACCGGATCCCCTTGTCTCAGTCCTCGCTTGGCTTTAAGGATTCTCGTCGGTGTACCATTTATAGAATACCTGTACGACACTGTTGTGACACAAACCATTATCCAAGTAACAAACTTGTGGGGGAATCCAAGTTCAATTAGGATCTGGTTAAGCGCAATCCATTCAACGGTATCATACGCCTTTTGTATGTCCATTTGGATCATACATTTGGGGGATATATTTTTCCTATCATAACCTCGAATCAACCCTTGCGCCAGCATAATGTTATCATGAATAACCTTCCCTGGAACAAATGCTAACTGGCTATCATCAATAACAGCAGAAATCACTTTACCAAGCCTCTTAATAAGGATTTTGGAAATGATCTTATACACAGTGCTACAACAGGTTATAGGACGCATATCTTTGACCGTTTTTGCCTCTGAGGATTTTGGTATCATGGTAACCAATGAACAGCTCGCAGCCTTATATAACTTGTTACCATTAAAGAATTCTCTGATAGCCTCCTTAACACTATGCCCAACAACATTCCAGGATACTTTGAAGAAATATGCATTAAATCCATCAGTACCCGGAGCTTTATGATTACCTATACTCATCAAGGCCTCCCAGATTTCCTTGTCCTCAATAGGTTGAATGAGAGACTGAGCAAACTCTCTTGGTAGGATCTTTCCTCTTCTAATTGCAGTAATATCAATACCTCTTAGAGACCCAGCAGAAGTCCCTATCAAATTAGTATAAAACTGCAGAATCTCATCTTCAATCTGTTCAGGGGTGTTAAATACTCTACCATCCAAAGCCATGAGAGTGAGGATTCCCTTTTGCTTAGTTTTCTCTTGACTGAGGCATGAAAATATGAATTGTTATTGTCTCCCAATTGCAACCAAGTGATTTTGGATCGCTGCATAAGCATAGCTTCTTCAATCTGGTTCAGATGGATAACTTGTTCAGAATACCTCTTGGCTTGCTCCCTAAGGTTGTCATCATACAGGTTTTGATTAAGTTGTTCCTGGGCCTGTTTCAGATCCAATCTGGCTTGTTGTATTTGCTGTTGTATATCAGTAATTTTCCTGATGAGAGGTTTTAAAGCTATCTGCATTAGCTTCAAATTGCTCCAAAGTCTATACATGGCAGTCCCTTGAATATTATAATTCCAGCTATCTTGTACAACCTGTGCATAAGAAGGATCATGAGTAATACAATCAGGAAACATAAATAACATTTTTCGCATATAAAAATATTTAGATTAATAATAGAATTTTTTCCCGTATACAAACTTCATTTTTGTGTAGGTATCATTTACAAAAATATTTGGATCAATAATAAATTTCGTATATATAAATATTTAGATCAATAATAGATTTTTTCCCTATATCATTTTTGAATAAAAAATATTTGGATCATAAATACCATTTTTCGTAAATAATAGATTTTTTCCATATACAAATATTATTTTTGTTTAGGTGTCATTTACAAAAATATTTGGATCAATATCAAATTTTCATATATAAAAATATTTAAATCAATAATAGATTTTTTGGCCTATTCCATTTTTGAATAAAAAATATTTGGATCATAAATAACATTTTTCGCATATAAAAATATTTAGATTAATAATAGATTTTTTTCGCGTATACAAACTTCATTTTTATTTAGGTATCATTTACAAAAATATTTGGATCAATAATAAATTTCGTATATAATAATATTTAGATCAATAATAGATTTTTTTCCAATATCATTTTTGAATAAAAAATATTTTGATCATAAATACCATTTTTCGTAAATAATAGATTTTTCCGTATACAAATATTATTTTTATTTAGGTATCATTTACAAAAATATTTGGATCAATATTAAATTTTCGTATATAAAAATATTTAGATCAATAATAAATTTTTTGAATTAATTTTTCCAGTATATCATTTTTTACTAAAAAATATTTCGATCATAAATATCACTTTTCGTATATAAAAAATATATATATCAATAATAATTTTTTTTTGGAAGAAAGAAGTGAGAAAGTGATGAAAGAGAAAAAAAATAGAGAATAAAGAGAGATTTGATAAGTTTGATAAATATAAGAGTTGTATTATTTTAATAATAAAATTAAGAACTTTATGGTACAAAGACCAACAAACCACAATTTTAATGTGGTGGCAAAAAATCAAATAAGGGTATTTTGGATTTTTCTACAACCATTAATTTTCTTATATTATAGATTGATAGATTGATAGATTTTTTTTTTGGAATAAAGAAGAGAGAAAGTGATGAAAGAGAAAAAAAATAGAGAATAGAGAGAGACTTGATAAGTTTGATAAAATATAAGAGTTGTATTATTTTAATAATAAAATTAAGAATTTTATGGTACAAAGACAAAAAAACCACAATTTTAATGTGGCGGCAAAAAATCATATAAGGGTATTTTGGACTTTTCCACAACCATTAATTTACTTATATTATAGATTGATAGATTTTTTTTTTGGAATAAAGAAGAGAGAAAGTGATGAAAGAGAAAAAAATAGAGAATAGAGAGAGAATTGATAAGTTTGATAAAATATAAGAGTTGTATTATTTTAATAATAAAATTAAGAACTTTATGGTACAACGACCAAAAAACCACAATTTTAATGTGGTGACAAAAAATTAAATAAGGGTATTTTGGACTTTTCCACAACCATAAATTTTCTTATATTATAGATAATATTGTTAGATTATATTTGCAAGATTAGTTTTTTTTTTTTTAAACAAATTCTATTAAAAGTAGACATTTGATAATTTAATATTAGAACAAATAGTGACTCTCTTAATATATATATAGTGCGCCCTCTTTGCTTTGATGATGATGAATCGGCTGTTCATCTCTTTTTTTTTTTTGTTGTAGAGTTTTTCTCTCAAATTTGGTCAGGTGAGTTGAATTGGATGGGGATTTTGGTATTTCTTTGTTGGCTTCAAATGGAGATAGTTCCGTTTTCTTTGATTCTCTTTTATTACCTAGGATCAAGAAGAGATATTGAAGTTTATTAGAGGATTTCTCAACCAACCCTATCTCCTTCTTACGCACCATCGAATTGATAAAATTGTCTTCGTACTTCTGTAGATGCATCTTCGAAAGCTTTTTTTTTTTAAAAAATTGGTTTTTTTCGTAGATGCATCTACGAACCCCTTAAAACATAGTGAAACGTGAGATTCTCCCAATTAATTGGAAAAATCTTCCGTAGATGCATCTACGGAAAGGTTTGATGGGGTTTGGCAATAGTGTTTCGTAGATGCATCTACGGAACTTGGGACAAAAATGGAAATCCCAAGTTTCACTATGTTTTATACGCTTCCGTATATGCATCTACGGAAAACACCAAATTTTTTCAAAATAGAGGTGCTTCCGGATATGCATCTACAGAAGCTGGGACAAAAATGGAATTTTATGTGGTGTTTAAGAAATCCATGGGGTTGGTTGAGTAATTCTCATTTATTATGGTTTGCGGTGACTTGAAGCATTTGGATTTCTAAGAATGTAATATTATTTCTTTTGTTACATTTTTCGTGGGATTGATTTATATTAGTTGTAGTAGTAATATTGAGATTTCTATTGAGGATTGGTGTGCAAATTATATTGCTCCTATGTATAATATAACACCCTAAGCCCCGACTCTTAATTTTAAAAGAGAAAATTTTGCATTTTGGAATGCTACTCAAATTACATGCATACTTTTTTCAATTAAAATTAACAACTCGCAGTAGAATTCAAATAATTAACATAACTTCAATAATCTCTTCAACTGAAATACTTAATGATAATAACATGATCCAAAATCATTAACTCAAAACAAATAAAACGTCTCGTTTTTGATGTTACAGATTAGAGCATAAACCAAACTAAATTGCGATAAATGAAAAAATAACAAAGAAAGCTCCAAAAGCCATCTTCCAACTCTCAGTGGCACGTACTCCTCCTGAGTATTTGTACAATAATGTATCGAGCAACACAAACAAACAAGATAGGGTTGATGAAGAATGCAACGATAGAATTCATACACAAATCAACAACATGCATTCAGTTACACGACAACACCACAATCAATCATTCAAGTCACACTTCTTTATATAAGCAATGTGACTCACAACTCGACACTATGCATGTGGTACCAACTGGACATCAGAGGTTTGTTATTGATTTCGTCCAGTCAACAATGGTTCTGCATTCAAACTGGACCCCCACTTTTGAACTCTGATCCCCACTTTTGAACCCAGGACATGTACTCGTCTCCGCTTTTGAACTCGTAACACACCTCTTTCACAATACTGACAAGTATAATGCATGACTTACGATAATAATGCAGCAACAACAACAATTATGGTTTCACATCTAACCATAAACAACATGCAAATAAGCATACATTAGTCTTCACTGCTGAACTACACACCTCAACACAAGCAATCACAATTATATGCAAACTATATAATTATAGGGGTGTTCGCGAACCGGTTTGGTTCGGTTTTGAGAGAATCTGATATCCAAACCGACTAAAATTAAAGATATTTGTTTTGGTTGGATTTACAAATTTTTGCGATAAAAGCCCAAATCGAACCGAACCGAGAAACAACAAGTTGGTTTGGGTTGGATTGATCGGGTAGATAAAAAAATACAAAATATTTTAAGAATAATTTATTTATGGAAATTAATTTTTCATAATAATATAAAAAATATAGTATTAATAGTGTTCAATTAATATCAGACTAACAATTTTTTTTAATAGATTCAAGAACATCTAACCAAAAAAAATCTAATATAAAGACTTTTGAATCTATAACTAGTAACTTGAGTTAGTATGATAATGAATGTGTTTCATAGTTCAATGCTCATTTACCATATTACACAACAATTTTCTAATAACAAATTAAAATAGCATAACTTGTTCACGTACGACATTTAATTTTTTTTTCTTGAAGTTGAATGCTTTATAATAATTTTCATGATAATTAATTATGGTTGGTTTGGGTTGGATTTGCGGGTAGAAAATTGAAAATCTGATACCCGAACCAATTGTCATTGGATTTCATTTGTTTGGTTCAATTCTTGTCGGAACTGAAAAAATGTCTAACCTAAACCCTATGGTTTGATTCGGATTCTGGTTTGATTCGGTTTTACCTGAACCAATGAACACCCATATATAATTATTTCACAACAACACATTGTATAACCAACATAATTGATTTAATTATTATTTCCCAATTATAATAATTCACCTTAATAAATTATTTTCACTAAATATATCCAAACGCAACCAAACATCGACCGTACTCAGAAAAACACAAAAAATCAGATCGAACGCCCAATAACAGCCTTTGACGGTCGTGGCAACCAGCTCGTCACCTGGGTGACGACCGTTGCCCTGTCCGTCGTGCAACATGTCACCCCCTTGAGACCATGACAGACTCCCCATCATCACACTGACGACCGTCAGCACTTCCCAACGTGTGACAACCAGACTGTCACGCTCGTCACGTTGTCGAAGAAAGCAGAAATTGCATTTCAGTCATGAGAGTTTACTCAAAGCTTTGATTTTGGTTGAAGGAGAGAGAATAATGGAATGAGAGGACCCATTGTGAGATGGGCAACACTCCATGGTTGTCTTCATTTGAAACAATCCTCGTCTATCCCTGTAATTTTTAACAAGATCAGGTGCTACTTTATTAAAGGATCATATGATGCTTCATTTCTTGATTAGATGATGTCTTCAATCTTTGATAAAATCAATCTTTGATAAGATGTTATAGATCAATCTTTGATCAGGTACTGCACACAAGTGTTCAAATAACATCCATTTATGGTAATTGGCAAGCCAAGAAACAATGAGAAGAAAAAGTTTCCATATCAAGTAACAATTTGCAACAGATAAATAGATCTCAGCTAAAAATAAATAACTCATCGTTTCTTTAATTTGAATTACATTTGTGGTCCCTTGAGGCAAAGAATGGAAATAATGGTTGCTATGCCATAAACTAGAAACAAAAATGCTAATTCTAAGGAGCTCTATCGAAAGGTGATGTATCATTATAACATACATCCCATACAGCTTCCATAGAATCCTTGGCAGTTGAACCAGAGCAAAACCGATTTGAAGACAATGATGTCAAAACTCTTCTTTTGACGCATTCCTTCAAGGTAAATTAAATCAAATCAGTATTGAACTAGAAAGTCCAACATCCATAATATTTAAAACACTGTTAGACAATGATAAAATATAGCAATATATAACCATTATACAGGACCAAAAGGGGATTCAAAATCATGAGCCCGACTAGACATTATCATTACCGCTGCCAAAACTGGCATGAAGTATCCTAAAGTAGTCAGGAAACATGATTTTGTGTGGTTATACTAGTTGTCTAAAATTTCTATATCTCTCACTGTCCCGGTTTCTCTATGGATAGAGGAGTGAGATTTGATCAGGTGGGAAGTGATTCTGCAATGAGGGTACTGTGTAATGGACCACTGCTTGTTTTGAAACCCTAACTCCATCGCTCCTTAAACCCTTCCTGAGGGTAATCAAGTAACTATAGAATCATATTTTGTAAAAAAACAAAGCTAAAGCCATTAAATTAATATATGATGCTGAGATTCAATTTTAACAAACTGTCTGTATGCCATATATCTTTTGCACCCAAGAAAATGCAATAAAAAGGGCAAATTTACTCAACTCCTCAAATTATCTTTTTATCCACCATAAGTTTGTCATCACCCATGAGAACAACCTATGTGTGTTGAATGGCAAAACTGAGACGAACAAGACTCGTGAAGAAACAAAGCAAAATACGAAGGGGTTGCGTGATAAGTTTAAAATGGGGTTTAATCACAACCGTAAACTTTTATATAAGGGTCATTATCTTATTCTGTCATCTCTCACTATGCCACCACACTCCTCTCATTTGATATGCCTCATAATTTTCCTTTCCATTTATCTAAGATGATTTTTTAGCCATAACAACTCACACAAACCTTGAGCAAAGGATATGAACTCAGATTCTGCAGAAGATTTTGCCACCATTTTTTTTGCCAAGTAACCAAAATACTCCCTAGAAAGATGCAATATCTAGAAGTTGATCATTTATTTGTCTACTAAGACTTTGTTTGAGAGTTAGAAGGCGAAGTGATGTGGTGTTATGGCTAGGAGAGGGAAAGGAAGGGGAGCCATTTTATTTAGGAGAAAAATTGTAAAAGAGCTGGGAAGAAGCATGCTTCAAATTAAATTTTTTTATTATGAGAGTATTAAACAAGAAGCATCCTTTCCACTTCCATTTTCTATGTACTTTTTCCCTTTCTAACTTCGAACGAAACTTAAAGAATTCTCATAGTCTGCATAAGCTTAAGCTTCTAAGCTCAATTTAACATTCTTAAAGTGTTTCAAATTTCAATTCACACTCTAGAAGTGCAGAATTGTATATGCAGTTAAAAGATAAGGTTCTCTTGGATCCTGAATAAATCGCTAATTACACATACAGGATGTGTGATATCCGGTCTAGTGTGGGCAAGGAACATGAGCCTGCCAACCAGTCCTTGGTACATTCTATGCCTACTCCAAATTCTACTTTTGCTTCTCCCAATTTATGGTTTGGATCCACATGATTGGAGTGTGGTTTGCAATGCAAGGTCCTAACTAGTTGTTATATATCGATCATAGCATATCTCAATTAAAATACTTTAAAATATTCAATACTAAAGCAAGTTACTCAAATCTAGTAATTTCTCTAAAGCTATTGCGCATCATCTCAATGTTTAGAATAAATAAAGGACAGAAAGAAATGGCATACTTGTTCGTGCCCTCGCACAGTCATAAATCCTCGTAGAAGTTCCCGTTTGAAATGACAATCACCACTTAGATGAGCAGCCCTTATCTGTCTCACATAATCATCAAGAAAAATTCATCAAATGAAACTAATACATAAAACTACATCAAATTTAATATGAATAAAAGGGTCGTCGTTAAAAAGGAACCTCACTACAAGCATGGTGAGCACAATCAGTCCAATCCAAGTTTGCACCTCGACAGTCATCAAACGCATGAATTAGCTCGTGAGCTATAGCCTGTGTAACCTCGTCTTGCATTTGTGTTCGATTTCCACACACCGCTATCTGTTTCCGAAAAATGTAAAAATATACCATCAGTAAACTGAAAGTACAATCATAGGAAGCATTTTTCATTATTCAACAACTGAGATTATTTTCCTCATCAACTGTGCTTTTTAAGCCAACAAGACTTGTTTCATCTCAACTCAAACTTGTCAATGGTAATAACTAATAAGCACTTACAACAAAAACAATTAAACAGCTTAAATAAGCACTTATAAGAAAAAACAATTAAAGAACTTAATGTACCGACCCCTTCACCAGGAATGTAACCGCTGGCTTGAAGCTTGTCACAGTTAATAGCTTTGAAGAAATTGTCTTGAACAGGACAACCGGATTTATCCAAGTGTTCCCTCAAGAATTTCACGATTGGAGCTGATAATAACAAGATATTAGAATTGGAGAGAAAATAAACCTAAAACCAGAAGATGTAAAGAGAGAAGGGGGAGAATTGAAATACACTTGAGACTCTTGTGAATCATGCGTTCGCAATCCTTCAAAGCTTTGTCATTCTCTGTCATCTGGTACCGGAACGTGATTCAGGGTTCCGGTTGAGAAATTGAGTTGAGCAGCAAAACAGATGCAACGGTAGGGCTAGTTGTTAGTAATTAGTTAATGTACTCGATTTGATAATGTACTTTAGAATATCAATTAAAATTTTGTACCTAAATAATCATCAAAATCAATAAAAAAAATTGAAAGATTCTCAACCAACCCTATGGATCTCTTAAATGCACGTCCGGAAGTACATCATATTTTGAAAAAATTTGATTCCTTCGGTAGATACATCTACGGCATAGCTTAGCGCCACATTGTTCCGTAGATGCATCTACGAAAGACTCTGATATAGTTTGAATCAGCATGATCACTCTCCCATTGTTTCATTTCTTCAAACTCATCATATCTCACACCCTAAAAACCTATATCATCAATACTCTATATTTCACTCCAAGACTCAAATTTTTTGGTGCAACAAATCAAATGGAGCAAGAAGAGACTGAATTTCAGGTAAATAATCATTTCAACCACTACATTGTTCACATTATCAATGATTTTTCTGTAAAAAGGTTACGTAGCTTCTGTAGATCTATCTACGGAGCATGTTGAGGAAGAACACTTTCGTAGGTGCATCTACGGAATAATCCCTGTAGTTTTTTCCAGCATTTTATAATTCTGTGTGATTTTGGAAAAATAGATATGGTGCACCCCGATAATATTTCAAGAGAATTAGCTACTTTAGTCTATGTTTGTACGAGTATCAATGGGGTAGTCGTAAATGTGGTAGATGCAGGAGGTGACTTTAGTAGCAAGCAAGATTTTGATGATCGTGAAAGCATGCTAATATGGATTCGTAGGAATGCAACTAACCTTGGTTTTGGTGTGGTGATAGGAAGATCGGATAATGGTATCTCAAGAAGAAACCCGTTTGTAACAATATTGTGCAAAAGAAACGGAAAATACCATCCTCCTCTAAAGAATTTTAAAAGAGACGGCAGGCGAACTAGAAAATGTGAGTGTCCATTTAAAATCCGTTGTTACATGGCTAGCAAGAAATGGAGATTATCTGTTATTATTGGTTTGCATAACCATTATTTGAGATGGTCGCTGTTACATCTACCGAGAAGACATTTGCCGTTGGTTTTGCTTTTTTGGAGTGTGAAAAAGAATAGCACGGAAACTTCCGTAGATGCATCTACGGAAGGGTGTTATATAAAAAATTATGGGTGTTTATCGTAGATGCATCTACAAAACGGAGAAGTCTATGACCCTTCCGTGGATATATCTACGGAACGTTCTGTGACAGAGATTGTGTGGTCCATAGCCTCCAAAGGCTTCTATAAATTTGGGGTTTCTAGGTTTGCATTACACACAAACCCTAAACAGAAACACAAAAATGTCTCGCATAAGGCCCTGTTCATGGCAGCGAACATCATCCAGGCGTCCCGATCCAGAACCGAAATATCGTAGAAGGAATGGGCATGTTATTTTCTCTCCGGTCAAATCCCTTATGCCGGTTATGTTTTGGAACATCCATACCTTCTACCAACTTAATAGGACTCTGATGTCTCAGTTAGAGGATGAGTACAAACCCGACGAAGTCATCCAAAGGATCCAGAGGCTTAGAACAAGGACCAATTTTGAAACCGAAGAAAAGCAAAGTTGGTGGGATGAAGTTGAAGGCGACGTCGATTCCAATCTAATGATGCATGGATCATATGACATTGTTTTAACTGTTGTAATATCTTAGATCTCTTAGTTTTTTTAATTTTCTGTTTGAAATTTCGTTGTAATGCCGATTAATTAATGAATCAATGCATGAGTCTCTTATGGTTAAAAATGTTGTTGTTCTAGTTTTCTGGGTCTGGGCTGATTCCCGTATATGTATCTACGGAAGTCTTCTGTAAGTGCATCTACAAAACAAAACAACGTTAAACAAAAAAAATTGGTGCTTCCGGAGATGCATCTACGGAAGCACGAGGGCAGTTTTGTCAATTCGGTGGTGCGCCTCATACGTATGGGGTGGGTTAAGAAATCTTCAAAAAATTTATTATTATTTTGAATAATAGTATAATACTTTAATTGATAAATCACTTTTTTTAAGCACCAAAATATTACAAAGACAATGGGAGATAAAACTGAAACTCTCTAGAACATAACGAAAAAGGAAAAATACAAAAGATAAAAAGTAAATACATATGAGAGACAACTCTCATCAAAGAAATCAGTTACGCAAGCGGTTAAAGGCTCTCACTTTAAAACCCTTGCTCGTCTCAGATGGATTCTTCTTATTCTTCCTCTTTTTGGGACCGCCAATTGATATGGTTGACTCGTGTTTTCATCCAAATCAATCATCTCATCTCTCTTAACCATGTTAGCTCAAGTTGCACTTAGAAAATGCATAGTTTGTTAGGCTTATGTAGGAGCAAGTCCTAAAACCTGCATGTCATGAATAACAGAGGCACTAAAATTTGACAAATTAGAGTCTACCACCACAATAGAGCCACCTCCCAAAATAAGTGAATCTGTAATTATTTCCTCTTGACGATCCTCTTGGAAAAAATGTCAACTGAATATGAATATCTCTCTCTTTCTCTCTCTCGTGATTCTTGTCAATTTTACCTTGATTAGTGGTTTCTATATCATCTAAACCACACAAATTTTCATTACCTTAGGCACCCAAGTCTCTTTGATGCAACACATCAATACTCATAACCTCTCCCTCAACAATGCATTTCAAACAATCAATAATTCATAAAAGAGTATTATTAACAACAATGGTTTAGTAGCATTTGCACATTCAACTGATTATTTTCTTAAATCCGCCTCCTGAACAGGATTAGACTTATTCCCCATACGTTTATGCTTCTCACTAGTTACCATTTTCTCTTGATCCACTTTAACAAGTTTACAAAACGAAAAACTATGACCAGTGCTATGACATTACAAACAGAAAAGTGGCAAATTTTCATATTTAACGCTAACAAGAAAAGTATAATATTCTCTTTCAACCAACGATTTATGTCTGATTTTATAATATAAATCAATATTAACTAAATTTTTTTGCAAAATGTCCAACCAATCTCTCTAGGGGCACTTATTTATTGCAGCATCCAAACACGATGTTCCGAGACAACTAAAAATTGCAAACATAATATTAGGACTCCAATATTCTTGAGGCAATTGATAAATCACCTGTTACCATTGAATTGATATTGGACGGTGTAAGTTTTAATATTGATTTTTATCATTAAAAAAATGTATTTTAAATTATGGATTGTCTAAAATGATGTGAGATCGTAGTATTCTATCGACGACAAGAAATTATGGTTCATTCACTATTGCTCTATCTAAATATTTAGTCAAACATTCCCTTCCATTTTTCAAGCACAAAAATAACAAAATATGGAGTAAACACTTACTTTAATATTTGAAAGTATCACTTTAGTTCTGATTTAATAAAAAAATAGTTTATCAAATTCGGTGACACTATAGTTTATGTAAGTAAGTTGATTGTTAAATACTGATATAATCAGATATAATTAGGATCGTTTTTAAAGGTGTGCAAAGCGGGATACCACATATGGCCCAAAATTTATCACGATTAAATCCTACTTAAATAGAGTCTCATAAAATCTTTATCATTGTTAAAACATGATTAAATAGAACATTTAATTATTTTGTCATAGTTAAATTGTATCTAACTTATACATGACCTCCAAAAATTTAAGAGGAATTTGGATATAATATATGACAATGACACTAAAAGGTGTTTTGTATAGGTGTGGCAACACGGTTTTGGCCCGCCAAGTATGTCTGTTATGCCCGTAGTTTTTCACGAATAAATGTTTTAGTCTCGCAGCCTCTAATTTGTTCATCCCATTCTGCACCTTTTTTTTGCGGACTTTTACAGGTGTGAGTATTAACATAAATTTTTTGCATTTTTAGACTTAAAATATGGGTGTCTGCAGGCCCGTTCCGACCTCATTTTTTTGCGAGACGAGTCATAATTATAGGCTCGCACACTTAACTATTTTTGCTCTGCCCTTTTTTTTTTGTGAACTTTTGCAGGATAAATTTAAACGGGGCGTGTATTTCCATTTGCCATCCTCAATATTGTATGCATTTGATTTTGCATAGTTGACCTCTGAAGGATAGAAAAATACTTAGAAAGGGGGGGTTTGAATAAGTGTAGCTTTAAAAACTTGACAGATGAAAATAAATTGCACAGTTATTTTTATCCTGGTTCGTTGTTAACTAAACTACTCCAGTCCACCCCCGCAGAGATGATTTACCTCAACTGAGGATTTAATCCACTAATCGCACGGATTACAATGGTTTTCCACTTAGTCAGCAACTAAGTCTTCCAGAGTCTCCTGATCACACACTGATCACTCCAGGAACAACTGCTTAGATACCCTCTAAGACTTTCTAGAGTATACTGATCCACACGATCACTCTAGTTACAACCTGCTTAGATAACCTCTAAGACTTCCTAGAGTATTCTGATCCACACGATCACTCTAGTTCCTTACAACTTAATGTAATCAATTCTAAGAGTATTACAATTGCTTCTTAAAAGCTATAATCACAAACTGTGATATTTCTCTTAACGTTTAAGCTTAATCTCACTAAAATATTACAACAGCAATGTAGTGAGCTTTGATGAAGATGAAGTTTCTGAGCTTTGAATTTGAACAGCGTTTCAGCAAGTTAATTGTTTTGCAAATCGTCAACCTTGCTTCTCATCAGAACTTCATATTTATAGGCGTTGGAGAAGATGACCGTTGAGTGCATTTAATGCTTTGCGTGTTCCGTACAGCATCGCATTTAATGTTATACGCTTTTGTCAACTACCTCGAGCCTTGTTCACGCTGTGTCTACTGACGTAGCCTTTAATAGCTTTTAACGTTCCTTTTGTCAGTCAGCGTAGCTTGCCACTTGTACTTCCTTCTGATCTGATGTTTGTGAATACAACGTTTGAATATCATCAGAGTCAAACAGCTTGGTGCAAAGCATCTTCTGATCTTCTGACCTTGAAGTGCTTCTGAGCGTGATACCATCAAAACTTCAGTGCTTCTGATCTCATGTTCTTCTGATGCTTCCATAGACCCATGTTCTGATTCTGCTTCGACCATCTTCTGATGTCTTGCCAGACCATGTTCTGATGTTGCATGCTGAACCCTTTGAGACAAAGCTTCTGAGCGCTGAATTATGCATACTCTTTATATATTTCCTGAAAAGGAAATTGCATTGGATTAGAGTACCATATTATCTTAAGCAAAATTCATATTATTGTTATCATCAAAACTAAGATAATTGATCAGAACAAATCTTGTTCTAACAATCTCCCCCTTTTTGATGATGACAAAAACATATATAAATGATATGAATTTGCGATCAGAAAGAACAGACGGCAAAAGACAAATTACACAGCTATAGCATAAGCATATGAATATGTCTCCCCCTGAGATTAACAATCTCCCCCTGAGATAAATAATCTCCCCCTGAAATAAATACTCGAATAACTTTAATAAAAGACTTCCCTGATTATTTCGGTAGAGACGATCACATAAGCTTCTGTCTTTAGAGAATTCATAGCTTCTGACTTCTGCTTCCATTGGACAACTTCAGAACTAGAATTTCTTTAGATCCCTAGAACACTCACAGCTTCTGATTTCTGCTTCCATTTAGGACAGCTTCAGAACTTGAGTTTTCTGGATCTTTAGAACATTCACGGCTTCTGATTTCTGCTTCCCTCGGATAGCTTCAGAGCTTTGAATTTCTACCAACATCACTTCATGCTAGATTTGTATCAGAACATTGTTGAATGTACTAGAGCATCATCAGAGCATCTCTACATCCTGAAATGTTACAGAACAAAAACTAAACGACAAAAGTCAGCATGAACGAGTCAGAACATAAAATGTATATTAGAACACATGATATGTATCAGAGCCATATAGGCTAACATAATGTATCAGAGCAAATAGAATTTTGTCAAAGCAAATAGACAAATATGGATCAAATTCTATTATCAGTGCTTCTGATTCATTCTTCTTTCTTGCTTCTGATTTCTGAAGCTTGATAGCACTCAGCTTGCTTCAGTTTCTATGAGTTTATTCTTTTTACAGAATAACACTTCTTATGGTTTTGCTTCTTGTGTTTGCTTTGAAGATTCTCTTCACTTCTTTATACCTGCAAAACACTTAAACCATATAGAACTTGCAGTTCTTGTTAGTAAATGTGTGGGAGCTTTACCCAGCAACTGATAGATTAATCAAATCATTTATCATTTATCTTCTCCCCCTTTTTGTCATAACATCAAAAAGAATATATCAAAGGATTCAGATGTATAAAACGACAAATAAAATCACTGGAATGTAAAAACAAAGAAACTTTTCATTGATAATCAAAAGATATTACATGAGAGGATGTTTAACAAGCAGATGTAACAAGGAAAGAAAACTACTAAGACCAAAGCCTAAGACCCTAGCTAAAACAAAGTCTGTGCCAGCATGCCATGAAGGAGTGAAGCGCATCATTGACTACTTCTTGGGCTTCCAGGCGAGGGGTCAGGGAGACTTGGTTCTGATGCAGATCTTCCACAATCTTTATCAGAGACAACATTCTCAGCAGGTGAAAATGAAGAGATTTCTTTGGAATGGGTTGAGGGAGAGGAAAGGTTAGATGAGGAGGAAGTTGAGTCTTGAAGGTAAAAAGATGAGGAAGAAGATGGAGATGATGGAGGGCTTTCACCAGGGGGTTGAAACACACGTCTAGAATAGTTTCCAGATAACTTTGCTTCGAATGGATTCACCTTGAGAGGGTCATAGGTGATCTTTATCTTTTTGGGTTTGGAAGAAGATGTTTCAACAGCTTTTCTCTTTTTGTTTTGATCATTTTCATGGTTTCCTGGGCTTGATGAAGAGTTCATGATGGATTTGCAGATAATGAACAGCTAGGGTTTGATATGAATGCAAAAAGATAGAGAAGGAAAAAGAAACTGAATGCAAAGTGAGAGAAATATAAGAGGGAAAAGAAACGTTTGAAGAATATATAAAAAGAAAACTGAAAGAGAGTAAATGATGAAAAGCATTTAATGTTACGTGACGTGAGGAGAGATAATAAAGACAAATGAGGTGACTAGCACAGTTACCTATGGTCGGCGTCCCTTCAACTGCACGCGCGCTTATCCATGAACAGTAACGACAGGTTTACCATCCCGAGATAAAACGTTACAGCTGTTTTGCTTTAAAAGAGGTTCTGAATCAACTTAGACAATGAAACGTTAGTAATAACCGAGTCATAATTTCTAAAAGATTTCAATCAGAACTTCTGATTTAAAAAGAAATCCACATTCATTTCAGAAGATACTCATACGTAAGAACTTCTCATCTTCTCATTCTGGGCATAAATCCATACTGATGTTCTTCAGAATGAACTTAAACCTATCTTCAGCCAGGGGTTTTGTAAAGATATCAGCCCATTGATGGTCTGTATCCACAAAGTTTAAAGATATAACACCCTTCTGAACATAGTCCCTTATGAAATGATGTTTAATCTCAATATGTTTAGCCTTTGAATGAAGAATAGGATTCTTAGATAAACATATAGCAGAGGTATTATCACAGAATATAGGAATGTTACTCTCATATATCTGATAATCTTCTAACTGACTCTTCATCCAGAGCATCTGTGTACTGCAACCAGCAGCAGCGACATATTCTGCTTCTGTTGTTGATAGAGCAATAGTTGCTTGCTTCTTGCTATACCAGGAGATCAAATGACTTCCAAGAAATTGGCAACTTCCTGAAGTACTCTTTCTTTCAATTCTGTCTCCAGCATAGTCAGCATCACAGAATCCTACTAAGTTGTATTCTTTAGATTTTCTGTAAACTAAGCCAACATTAGTAGTACCTTTCAGATACCTTAGAATTCTCTTAACAGCAGTTAAATGAGATTCTCTAGGATCTGATTGGAATCTAGCACACAAACAAACACTGAACAGAATGTCAGGTCTAGAAGCAGTCAAATATAGAAGAGATCCAATCATACCTCTGTATAACTTCTGATCTACCTTCTTACTTACCTCATCCTTACCTAGGATGCATGTTGGATGCATAGGAGTTTTGGCTTCTTTGCAGTCTAGAAGATTAAACTTCTTCAGAAGTTCCTTCACATACTTGGTTTGGTGAACATACGTTCCTTCTGATGTTTGATTTATTTGTATTCCAAGGAAATACTTGAGTTCTCCCATCATGCTCATTTCAAACTCAGCCTGCATAGACTCAGCAAACTCCTTTCCAAGTGTAGCATTAGAAGTTCCAAAAATAATATCATCTACATATATTTGACAAATTAAAATATCCCTTTTAAAGGTTTTACAAAAGAGAGTAGTGTCCACTTTTCCTCTAGTGAAACCATTATCCAGAAGGAAAGAACTTAAGCGTTCATACCAAGCTCTGGGAGCTTGTTTCAATCCATACAACGATTTCTTTAGTTTAAAAACATGATTAGGAGACATAGAGTCTTCAAAACCAGGAGGTTGATGGACATAAACTTCTTCATCTATATAACCATTTAAGAAGGCACTCTTAACATCCATCTGATAGAGAGTGATGTTATGTTGAGTGGCAAATGAAATTAATAGACG
The DNA here is from genome assembly GCF_029867415.1 of Vicia villosa. Taxonomy (NCBI): domain Eukaryota; kingdom Viridiplantae; phylum Streptophyta; class Magnoliopsida; order Fabales; family Fabaceae; genus Vicia; species Vicia villosa. The sequence continues at coordinate 140,755 of NW_026705106.1, read as the reverse complement.
AATAGATTCTAACCTGGCCACTGGTGCAAAGGTTTCTGTATAGTCAATCCCTTCTTGCTGACTATAACCCTGAGCCACCAGTCTGGCTTTGTTCCTTACCACTTCACCTTTCTCACTGAGCTTGTTTCTGAAGACCCATTTTGTACCGATTATATTGAACCCATCTGGTCTAGGAACAAGATCCCAAACATCATTCCTTGTAAACTGATTCAGTTCTTCTTGCATAGCAATTATCCAGTCTGGATCTTCTAGAGCATGATCAACAGAAGTTGGCTCGATCAAAGATACAAGACTTAATTGACAGTCTGCATTGTTCTTAAGGAATGCTCTTGTTCTGATTGGATCATCCTTCTTTCCAAGAATGACATCTTCTGAATGATCAGAGATGAGTCTAGATGATCTTTTGACAGATGGTTCTTCAGAAATGCTTAGATTCTCCAGAGAAGCTGATACTTGATCTTCAGATTCTTTGCTTCTGAGAAGCTCTGCTTCTGATGCGTTGCTTCTTGGCTCAACAACTTCTGATATATCAATATCCCAATCTGCAAAATTATCAAACTGCTTTGGTTTTTCAGAACCAAGCTTATCATCAAACCTGATATTGATTGATTCTTCTACAATCAATGTTTCAGTATTGTATACTCTGTAGCCTTTTGAGCGTTCAGAATATCCAAGAAGGAAACATTTTTGTGCTTTGGAATCAAACTTACCAAGATGATCTTTAGTGTTCAGAATAAAGCAAACACATCCAAAAGGATGGAAATATGAAATGTTGGGCTTTCTATTCTTCCACAATTCATAAGGAGTCTTATTTAGAATAGGTCTGATAGAGATTCTATTCTGAATATAGCATGCAGTGTTTATTGCTTCTGCCCAGAAATGCTTAGCCATATTGGTTTCATTGATCATGGTTCTGGCCATTTCTTGCAGAGTCCTATTCTTTCGTTCTACAACTCCATTTTGCTGTGGAGTTCTAGGACAAGAGAAATCATGGGCAATACCATTTTCTTTGAAGAATTCTTCAAAGGATCTGTTCTCAAATTCACCACCATGATCACTTCTGACCTTTATGATTTTACACTCTTTTTCAGATTGAATCTGAATGCAGAAATCAAAGAACACTGAATGAGACTCATCCTTGTGTTTCAAGAATTTTACCCACGTCCAGCGGCTATAATCATCTACGATGACTAATCCATATTTCTTCCCTCTGACAGATGCTGTTTTGACTGGGCCAAACAGATCAATGTGCAAGAGTTCTAATGGCCTTGAGGTAGAAACAACATTCTTGGACTTGAATGCAGGTTTGGAGAACTTGCCCTTCTGACATGCTTCACAAAGAGCATCTGATTTGAATTTCAGATTAGGGAGTCCTCTGACAAGATCCAGTTTGTTAATCTGAGAAATCTTTCTCAAACTAGCATGACCTAATCTTCTGTGCCAGACCCACTGCTCTTCAGAAACAGACATAAGACAAGTCACCTTCTGACTCATAAGATCTTGCAGATCTGTCTTATAGATGTTGTTCTTCCTCTTGCCTGTAAATAGGATTGAGCCATCCTTCTGATTTACAGCCTTGCAAGACTTTTGATTAAAGATTATATCATAACCATTGTCACTCAATTTACTGATAGATACGAGGTTATGTGTTAATCCTTCTACAAGAAGTACATTAGAAATGGAAGGAGAGTTACCAGACTTTATAGTTCCAGAGCCAATTATCTTGCCCTTCTGATCTCCTCCAAACTTGACTTCTCCTCCAGACTTAAGCACCAGGTCTTGGAACATAGACCTTCTTCCTGTCATGTGTCGTGAGCATCCAGAGTCCAGGTACCATGACATGTTGTGCTTTGTCCTTTTTGCAGCCAAGGATATCTGCAATAGGAATAATCTTATCCTTAGGTACCCACATCTTTTTGGGTCCTTTCTTGTTAGATTTTCTCAAGTTCTGATTGAACTTGGGTTTAACATTGTAAGCAATAGGAGGAACAGCATGATAATTCTTAATGTGAGTTTCATGATATTTCCTAGGTTGTGTCACATGCTTTTTGGTGTGTGTTATGTGAAAGCTTTGAGCATGTAAAGTGTGCCTAATATCATGGGAGTGGCCATACTTGAACTGATCATACAATGGCTTGTATGTGAATTTCATTTCATCAACAGGTTCAAGTTTGTATGAGGTTTCACCCTCAAAACCAATGCCGACTCTTTTGTTTCCAGACACAGCATATATCATAGAAGCTAGCTGACTTCTGCCAATACTTCTAGATAAGAACTTCCTGAAACTTAAATCATATTCTTTCAGAATATGGTTTAGACTAGGAATGGATTTTTCTGAATCAGAAGGAGATCCAACACTATTGGATAATTTTAAAAGTTTTTCTTTTAATTCAGAATTCTCCAACTCAAGCTTCTTTGTTTCAAATTCAAATAGCTTTTTCAGCTTTTTGTATTTGAGACTGATCTGAGACTTGAGTTCCAGAAGTTCAGTTAGACCGGAAACTAACTCATCTCTAGTAAGTTCAGAAAATACCTCTTCAGAATCTGATTCTGATGTAGATTCTGATCCGTCATCTTCTGTCGCCATCAGCGCACAGTTAGCCTGCTCATCTTCAGAGTCTGAATCATCTTCTGACTCATCCCAGGTTGCCATAAGACCTTTCTTCTTATGAAACTTCTTCTTGGGATTTTCCTTCTGAAGTTTTGGACATTCATTCTTGAAGTGTCCAGGCTCATTGCATTCATAGCACATGACCTTCTTCTTGTCAAATCTTCTGTCATCAGAAGATTCTCCACGTTCAAATTTCTTTGAACTTCTGACGCCTCTGAACTTCCTTTGCTTGTTCTTCCAGAGTTGATTTAGCCTTCTGGAGATCAAGGACAGTTCATCTTCTTCTTCAGATTCTGATTCTTCAGGATCTTCTTCTCTAGCCTGAAAAGCGTTAGTGCATTTCTTGATATTGGATTTTAATGCAATAGACTTACCTTTCTTTTGAGGCTCATTTGCGTCCAGCTCTATTTCATGACTTCTCAAGGCACTGATAAGCTCTTCCAGAGAAACTTCATTCAGATTCTTTGCAATCTTGAATGCAGTCACCATAGGACCCCATCTTCTGGGTAAGCTTCTGATGATCTTCTTTACGTGATCAGCCTTGGTGTATCCCTTGTCAAGAACTCTCAATCCAGCAGTAAGAGTTTGAAATCTTGAAAACATCTTTTCAATGTCTTCATCATCCTCCATCTTGAAGGCTTCATACTTCTGGATTAAAGCGAGAGCTTTAGTCTCCTTGACTTGAGCATTTCCTTCATGAGTCATTTTCAAAGACTCATATATGTCATAGGCCGTTTCCCTGTTAGATATCTTCTCATACTCAGCATGAGAGATAGCATTCAGCAAAACAGTTCTGCATTTATGATGATTCCTGAAGAGCTTCTTCTGATCATCGTTCATTTCTTGCCTTGTCAGCTTTACGCCACTGGCATTTACTGGATGTTTGTAACCATCCATCAGAAGATCCCATAGATCACCATCTAGACCAAGAAAGTAACTTTCCAGTTTATCTTTCCAGTATTCAAAGTTTTCACCATCAAATACCGGCGGTCTAGTATAACCATTGTTACCGTTGTGTTGCTCAGCAGAGCCAGATGTAGATGTAGGTGTAGACTTTGCAGTTTCATCAACCATCTTTTACTGAAGCGTTTTTCTCTTCCTGAATCTTTTCTAAACACGGTTAAGTGCTTGCACCTTAGAACCGGCGCTCTGATACCAATTGAAGGATAGAAAAACACTTAGAAAGGGGGGGTTTGAATAAGTGTAGCTTTAAAAACTTGACAGATGAAAATAAATTGCACAGTTATTTTTATCCTGGTTCGTTGTTAACTAAACTACTCCAGTCCACCCCCGCAGAGATGATTTACCTCAACTGAGGATTTAATCCACTAATCGCACGGATTACAATGGTTTTCCACTTAGTCAGCAACTAAGTCTTCCAGAGTCTCCTGATCACACACTGATCACTCCAGGAACAACTGCTTAGATACCCTCTAAGACTTTCTAGAGTATACTGATCCACACGATCACTCTAGTTACAACCTGCTTAGATAACCTCTAAGACTTCCTAGAGTATTCTGATCCACACGATCACTCTAGTTCCTTACAACTTAATGTAATCAATTCTAAGAGTATTACAATTGCTTCTTAAAAGCTATAATCACAAACTGTGATATTTCTCTTAACGTTTAAGCTTAATCTCACTAAAATATTACAACAGCAATGTAGTGAGCTTTGATGAAGATGAAGTTTCTGAGCTTTGAATTTGAACAGCGTTTCAGCAAGTTAATTGTTTTGCAAATCGTCAACCTTGCTTCTCATCAGAACTTCATATTTATAGGCGTTGGAGAAGATGACCGTTGAGTGCATTTAATGCTTTGCGTGTTCCGTACAGCATCGCATTTAATGTTATACGCTTTTGTCAACTACCTCGAGCCTTGTTCACGCTGTGTCTACTGACGTAGCCTTTAATAGCTTTTAACGTTCCTTTTGTCAGTCAGCGTAGCTTGCCACTTGTACTTCCTTCTGATCTGATGTTTGTGAATACAACGTTTGAATATCATCAGAGTCAAACAGCTTGGTGCAAAGCATCTTCTGATCTTCTGACCTTGAAGTGCTTCTGAGCGTGATACCATCAAAACTTCAGTGCTTCTGATCTCATGTTCTTCTGATGCTTCCATAGACCCATGTTCTGATTCTGCTTCGACCATCTTCTGATGTCTTGCCAGACCATGTTCTGATGTTGCATGCTGAACCCTTTGAGACAAAGCTTCTGAGCGCTGAATTATGCATACTCTTTATATATTTCCTGAAAAGGAAATTGCATTGGATTAGAGTACCATATTATCTTAAGCAAAATTCATATTATTGTTATCATCAAAACTAAGATAATTGATCAGAACAAATCTTGTTCTAACAATCTCCCCCTTTTTGATGATGACAAAAACATATATAAATGATATGAATTTGCGATCAGAAAGAACAGACGGCAAAAGACAAATTACACAGCTATAGCATAAGCATATGAATATGTCTCCCCCTGAGATTAACAATCTCCCCCTGAGATAAATAATCTCCCCCTGAAATAAATACTCGAATAACTTTAATAAAAGACTTCCCTGATTATTTCGGTAGAGACGATCACATAAGCTTCTGTCTTTAGAGAATTCATAGCTTCTGACTTCTGCTTCCATTGGACAACTTCAGAACTAGAATTTCTTTAGATCCCTAGAACACTCACAGCTTCTGATTTCTGCTTCCATTTAGGACAGCTTCAGAACTTGAGTTTTCTGGATCTTTAGAACATTCACGGCTTCTGATTTCTGCTTCCCTCGGATAGCTTCAGAGCTTTGAATTTCTACCAACATCACTTCATGCTAGATTTGTATCAGAACATTGTTGAATGTACTAGAGCATCATCAGAGCATCTCTACATCCTGAAATGTTACAGAGCATCTCTATATATATAAATTATATTTATATATATATATATATATATATATATATATATATATATATATATATATATATATATATATATATATATATATATATATATATATATATTATATAAAAATTATATTTATATATATATATAATTTATATATATATATATATAAATAAATTATATAAAAATTATATTTATATATATATAATTTATATATATATATATATATAATTTATATATATATATATATATATATAAATAAATTATTTATATAATTATGAATTTTATTTTTCATTTTATTATTAAGTATATTATATATAAATTTATTAAAAATATAATTATTTATTATATTCAATATTAAAATTTTATATTTATTAATTATTAAAATAGTTAACTCTTCATTCATTATTTCAATCATTAATAGCATAATATAAAAGACAACAAGGGTCATAGGGTCATCATTAATGATGCAAACGCAAATTGAAAGAGGAATTAACTTGTAATTTACCCTTGTCTTATACCTCATACCTCATTTATACAAGCCGTAACCCTCTCACTTATACTTGATATCTCATTAAATCGTATGTTTTTATCATTATATCTCTATCTAAAATTATTATATTTTAAAAATTACGAATTTTTACAAAAAAAAATTCAAAATTATATCAAAAATCTTGAAATTTCGGAAAGAAAAATCATAATTTTCTTGAGTTTTTATTAGAAATTTCAAGATTATATTGGAAATTTTGAAGAAAAAAAATACTCGAAACTTTGAAATTTCTGGTAAAAACTCATGAAAATTTTACTAGCAATTTCGAAATGTGTGCATTTTTTATCGGAAATTTCAAATTTTTGATAAAAACTCTTGTACTTTTTAGCAATTTTTTAGAAATGCATGTTTCCAGAAGTTTCGAATGAACTACTAGAAATTTTAAATAAATTACCAAAAATTTCGTTCGGCCATTTTGTTCTTTTTTTATTAGGGACATTTTTAGCATTATGAAAAAATTGGAGAGTGTCAGGTTTAAATTTTGAGATAACAGATTAAATTCTCATATTTAAAGAATGAGATATTTTTTGCCGAATATGATCTATTGATTTCAATCTAGTTGAACAAACACTACTAATATGTAAGAGTGTGAGAACTAAATTATTACTTCCTCCGTTTTAAAACGAGTGTTGTTTTAACAAATAAAATTTGTTTTAAAATGAATGTCATTCTCACTTTTCAATGTAAGTTTTGATTGACGGTGAACATAATTGATTATAGTAGAATTGAGTTTGGTAGAATTGATTTTAATATAATTGAGTTTAGCAGAATTGATTTATGTTTTTGATACATTTATGTAAAATTTAGTTGAACAATAAATTTCAATGTAAAAATCACCCTGAATCAATTCTGGAGGTAGAAGATACAAATTCTAGCTTCAAGTAGAATCAATTCTAGGGGTGGAATCAATTCTACTTTTGATAAAACAAACACTTCAAAATCACCTAGAATCAATTCTACACCTCTAAAATTGATTTTAGGCCTTCCAAAAGTCCATCCAAACATGCTAGTAGTAATGATTGCATTTTTTCTATTGTGTCTTTTAATTATTACTGTACATTAGTTTTGACACATTTATAAGATTAATATAGTAAAAGTGTAATGTCTTATGACACTATAATTAGATTCCTTAATCTATGTGAAAAATCATAAACCACACTCATTTTGAAACGGAAAGAGTGCTTAATAATTACATATTTTAATATCTAATTTGGTTTAACTTTTAAAAGTCATTAAAAAACAAACCACTCAAAAATTAAATCATGGGTAATATTTATTATGTTATTTTAAAATATTTTAGATAAGATAATTTTAAGTGTGGTTCTTAGGGGGTGTTCAAAATCAAACAATTTCAATGGAAAACCGCAAAATTGAACTAAACCAAACTGAAATCACAAAAAAACTGCATTTGGTTCAGATGTGTTTGGACCATTTTTTTAACAAACTGCGTGGTTCGGTTTGGTTTGCGATTTGTAGTTTACAAATCGAACCAAATTGAACCAGACCGCATTATGTTACAGCCCCGAAACTTCACTTAACCTATATCCAACTCAAACTCAAACATATTATGTCTTAACCTTACGATTACAAATGATTTTCTCTTCCTTGCACTTAAGGTTTCAATTTAAGTCTTCTCAAATCTCTCTTACCAGTATTGCGCATTCTTCTAATATTTTTTTTCCAAGTACATATCACCTCTTCTTTTCTAGTCTTTCATCTCTTAAGTTCTTTCTTTTTCATCTTATTATTTTCATTCTATTGTTCTCTCTTCCAAATACATTTTGAATGTTTTTCTTCTTATCTAATCTCTCATCTTTTCAGCTCTTTTTTTTCATCTTCTCTAATCTTTCATCTCCTTTTTTTTTCTATTTCATTATAATATTTTTGATATTGTTTTGTGCTACTATTTTATGTTTTTTATTCCACTTTTATCTAATTTTATTTTTTTATATTAAATGGAAAGTTATTATCTAAATATGATGAATTTTGTTGTTATTTGATAACGCATAAATGATTAAATACAAAGTTATGTTGTCACTCATATGTGTATGTATGGTTCAATAAATTTTTGTAAAAAAATCGAACCAACTCAAACCGCATTGGTTTGATTCGATTTTATTTCTAAAAGTCAACTGAACCGCATTTTTTTTTGTGATTTAGATAATTTTTTACGTCAAAACCGTCCAAACTGCACCGCGAACACTCTAATGATTTTTATTATTTTTTAATAAAAATATAATATGTTAAATTATATATATATATATATATATATATATATATATATATATTCTATTTTCACTCTTTAAATTATATTTAAATATATTTATTATATTTTAATAAAAAAATAGTAAGAATCAACCTACATAATTAAATTTAAATTTTTTCTTTTTAAATATGTTATAACTAAAAAAATGATATAGTTAAATATATTTGTAGATCTTTAAATATATTAAATTTCAATTTTAGTTTCTTTATTTTTTTGAAGTAATAAAATTTCTTTTTAAAAACTTGAAGTTTTACACGTTAAAAAAGTGTGCAAAAATATAGTGTACAAATGTGCTTTGGACTTTGAAGAGAGGAAAAAAGCCACCGTCCCATTTTCTATTAAATTCTATTTATTTATTTTAAGTAAATGGGTCAACTTCATTAACCTTTTATCGTTATAGTTTTCTATGTCAACAAGTTTTAAAACATAAACTTTATATCCATTTTTACTAAATATTGATAAATTTTAAAATTAATTGAAAAATACATAAACGATAATATTTTCAAAAAAAACATAGAAGTTAAAGTGTAGCATTGAATATTTTTTGAAAAAAATACAAATTAACTAAAAATTCATTTATAAAAAAAATATAATTTAATAAGGACAACAAATGATATAAAAAATAAATTAAATTACGGTTTTTATCCTCAACTTTATCTAATTCACAAAATCAATCATTTTATTTTAAATTCAAACAATTTAAATCATCATATTTAAATCATCATGTCACTTTTTTAGAAAATCAATAAAATATTTATTTTTTAACTTTTATTTTTATTTAAAAAAAATTATAATAGATTTTTATACAATAATTATCACAAAAAAATTATCATTTAAAAAATGAAAACTTAGTTAATTTTAAATAAAAAATTTGAAAGAAAATCAAAATTATTTAAATTTAAAATAAAATAATTAATTTTGTAAATCGGGTACAATTGAGGATCAAAATTGTAATTAAATTTAACAAATAAATTCAAAAAACAGTACATTAAAGTGAATGTTTTAAAAAGAGTGGAAAGTGCATTGAACATTGACCACGAAGTGCACGTGCTATTCACACACCAAAACACCTCAAACACATTATCCTTCCATTACAATTACAACCATCTTTTCTCCGTCCATATTTTCTGTCTTTCTTTTTCCCAATATATCCAATCTTTTCACCTTTCTTAATCACTCCCATCACCATATAACAACAACAACACCATCATACATACATACATACATTCATCATATCCACATCCACATTAACATCCATCACACTCTCATGGAAGAAAAAAAGGGTTCAAAATGGAGTTGGACATCAGCACTAATCGGTGCAGCCTCCGCCGTAGCCGCCACCTCCATCCTCTCCGCCAAACCCAAAGACCCAACCTTCCATCTCATCTCAATCAACTTCACTTCCCTAAAACCCAGCCTCCCCGCCATCGACGCCGAGGTTCTCCTCACCGTCCACGTCACCAACCCCAACATAGCCCCCATCAACTACTCCTCAACCACCATGTCAATCTTCTACGAAGGCTCCCTCCTCGGCTCCGCTCCGGTTCAAGCCGGCTCGCAGCCGCCAAGGTCCTGCCAGCTCCTCCGACTCCCCGCAAGGCTTAAGGCAAGGAAGCTGGCGAAACACGCCGGGAGAGTGGTGGCGGATGTGGCGAAGCGGGAGATGATACTCGATGCGGCGGTTGATATTGCTGGCACCGCTAGAGTTTTGTGGTGGGACCATAATTTTAAAGTTCGTGTGAATAGTCATGTTACGGTGGATCCTGTTTTTCTTGATGTTATTGATCAGGAAAGTACTGCTCAACTTGAACTCTTTGCTTCAGGTGAATAGCGATTTCATTGTTCATTGTTCTGTTTGGAATGATAGTTGAAATTACAGAAATTGTGATTGTGTGATTCACTAATTATAAATTTAGCTCTGTATACCCAACGCAACAGTGTTAAATTCTCTAGAGTTTTCCCGTCTAGCACAACTGACATCCAATTTCAAAATAAAAGTAATTATAAGATGATAAGAGTAATTGAGGTTGATTAATTGTAATGAGTTTGACATTAAAAGTTCAAGATTGATGATATGAATGTGCATTTAAATTGTCACGCACAATTCATTTTATCTAGATGATTGTGATAACTACTCACGTTCAATTGTTTCTCATGTGAATTTTTGCACATTGTTTTGATGGGTAGACGATGAGTTGGAAGGTGAAGGTGAAGATGAAACCGAAGCAAAAGTTGAAGAGTGATCAACATGTCTACCTTAGTGTTATGTTGGTGGGTCTTATTGGCTTTAGTTTATTTATTTGGAACATTTTAGGTTCGACTTTTAAATTACGTGACATTTGAGGGTTGTATTTTTATTTGTTGATTATTATTTAGCTTTTGTAGTTGATTATCTGCCTTTTCATTTCTAATTTTTTTAATTAAATCAAATTATATGATGTTATTTATTGTGTTTTGTAGTTATAAATACATTAGGAAATTAGAAATAATGGTCGAATTTGAAAGTTAGTTAATTTGTTAAAAGCTTTCTATTGACTATTGTAATTTATGCTTTCCTTGAAACAATTATGCTAAGGAACTTCTTGTCTGAGTTTTTTTTTAACTCCTTCAAAAAATAATAAGTTTGAAATTAGATTTTTCTTAAGCAATTAAAGTAAATATTGTTTATATAAATATTGTAAGTTAAGATTAAAAAAAAATTAAATTAATAAAATATAATTATAAATGTAAAGTAGAAAGATGAATGATAAGTGGTCAGAAAGACTTGTTTGATTGACTCTGTATATTGAAAAGAAAATATATTGTAAACATTTATAGGTATAGTTAATGGGAATGGCTTGGGTGACTTTACTGTTTCATAACTTTGGTAACTTTACTTCATAAAATAAATGAATGAATTATTAATGAATATTATATTGATGTGAAAAAATGAAATGTGTACTAAAGTTACCAAAGTTACAATAATGCAAAGTCACTGAAACCTTGTCCATAGTTAATTCTATTGGACAAAATGATGTGGCCTATTCGACATGATGGAAGATATTAGATGAATATAAATGCTAAGTGTAAACAATAAAATCATGTTTTCGATGTCAAATCTCGATAAGTTGGTCCTTTCGACAAACAAATATGTTTAAGACGCAGTTTGAAAATGATGTAACTCGAGTTATGTGACTCTGTTTAAGGCGCGGTTTAGACGAATGTTGGTGAAAATAATTGAATAAATGATTTATTATTAGTGAGTATAATAATAAATCAATTGTGTTATTTTATGATTTGTGTGCTTTTGGTGATTAATTATGTGATGTGTACATAATTGGGATTGTTGTGTTACCATGGTAGTTCAGAAGGGGGGACTGCGTTGATGCTATTATGCATGATTATTTATAGTTAGAAGTGGAACTGTAAACATTGTTGTGTTGTAGTTGTTGTTGCAATTTCGTATACCATGCATCATATTGTATTGTGATGTGAAAGAGGCGAGTCACAAGTTCATAAAGGGAGACGAATGACTTGTCTAGAGCTTAGAAGGGGCGTGGGGGTTCAAATGGGGGTCCCGATTCATAGAGGAACCATTGTTTGAGTTGGTACCATATGCATAGTGTCGAGTCGTGAGTCACAATGTATACATATAAGCTTTGTGATGTTGGTGTGAATTATTCATGGTGTTGAGTGAGAATGATTGATTGTGATTTATTGTGTAACTAAACGTTGTTGTCGTTGTTGTTCTGCGCTTTATATCTACCCTCACATTCTTTACATCGTTAATATATCGAAGTTTATTCTCACCATTTTTCTTGTTGTTTCTGTGTTGCTTGCACTTTATTGTACAAATACTCAAGAGGAGTGAGTTGCAAGATGGTCTGGATACTTATCTTTATTTATTTAGTTTATTGTTATATTTAGTTGGTATAACGCTCTAGGTTGTAACATCGGGAACAAGGTGATTTGTTTTCCTTTGAGTTATCAGTTGAAGGATGTTATTTTATTTGAGCATTTCATTGTTGAAAAATTATGTTGAAGTTTTTGTTTAATTGATATTTCGCTACGAGCATTTCATTCTTTTATTAATGATATCGTGCCCCTCGATTTCATTAAACACGTCAACTGAATTTCTTAAAGAATTAAAAAAATATGTAATTTCGTTTTCACAATTAATTTTAAGAAAGATGAATTAAACTTGAAACATTTTCCAATCTATGTTAGGAAGCAAATCAAACCATTATATTTTGATTTAAAATAATTATTTTATTTTTAAAACAGAACTCTCATTTCATAGAACATCAATATTGGAAAAATAACAAACATAAAAAAAAACACAAACATAACACAAAACATAACGTGAAAACTCTAAAACTAGAGAAAAATCACTAATGTTGTCAATAGACAATTAGAAAATAACACTATGTGAAAATTGTTACAACACATAATATACCGTCAAATACCCAGACCCCAATACACTCACACCCTCCAAAACAAATATTTAATTACATCTCACAACATTCTAATACAAAAGCATAAGAGAATAAAGAAAGTAAAATACAAGCTTAAAGTGTTTTTGACGGGTGCATCTTGTAAAGAAAAACTTGAATCATTTATATAGCCTCAGACTCCCTATTCCTTCACAAAAGTAAGCAATGTGATATTTCTTCAACATATATATTTTCAACCAAACCCCAACAATCAAAGCCTTAACATAACTACTTTTATTTTTGTACGACAACATAGATTACATATGTGATATGTCTCGGTAGAAAAATAAACTTATGGTGAAGGAAACTGTATGGATGTACAACTTTGAAGATGATAAGAGATGAGAGAAAGAGGAGATAACAAAGAAACAAGCATTGAAAGAGGAATTAAGAAGAAAATCAAAATTCCTCGTGATTTTTACCAAAACCTGAAATGTTGGTGGGTGGGGGCTTTTTAAATTCATCGCATTAACTTTCAAATTATTAAATATTGGAATGGAAGAAGTTAAGAAATTAAATTTTGAGAGAAATAAAAAACATGAAGGTTGGGGGGAGATGAGGAAGCAAGATTGTCTGTAGATACGTTCACATGCTCTCTTTAATTCTTCTATTGAATCTGAACCGTTAATTCAATCCAACAATATAATTTATGGGTTTCACTGATGAGGGATTTAACTGGACCCTCATTATAGGCTTAACACACACACGCACGCACGCACGCACACATATAAGATCAAATGATACCAAGGTGGAAAACTTAGTATTATGACACATTTGATAACTCTTCACCGCATATCCGTATAATAAAATTCATTGTTGGATTGAAAGCTAACATCATATAGATCATGTCCATAAAATTTAAAATCAATCGGAAATCATTTGATATGTTAAAGAGAATGATCAAAGTTAACGATTTTGTTAAAGTTTTGTAAGACGTTGGTTTTTATGCATCTCGTTGACATATCAAATAATTTCTGATTGATGTTAAATTTTATGCACATGATCTATATGATATTAGTTTTCAATCCAACGATGGATTTTGTTATACGGATATGCGATAAAGAGTTATCGGAGGTGTCAAGTTGCTAACTTTGACACCTCTCTCTCTCTCTCTCTCTAATATGGAGGAAATTGGAGAAAGAGACCGATTTACTTATATTGAAAAATCTCACAAAATATGAATGCTCGACCCTCCCCTATTGTTGCGTTAAGATGTGTGGCCAAACTAAAGGGTAAAATACACTAACATTCTAAACTACTTAAGCCAATCACACCATACCTAACATTTATAATTGAAATTCATAGTACGAATACTAGCATAGCATAACTACGTTTGCACTCTCTTAATATAATGTATTAACATGTTACTAAACGATGCCAACTCTACTACCATAAGTTACAAACTGCTTCATTCTAAATTTTCTGTCACCTTAAGCTTACCTTCAATTTAACTTATAAGGCTGGTCATATACCATAGAAAGCTCCTCCCTTCACTAAATATAACAACAAGACTCATTCCTTCCATTTCATGGGTGATTAAACAACTGTTCACAATAGTAATTTATTCAAAATCAAGCGGAAAACTCAAACATTATGTGTTTACCAAGTAACTAAAATTCCAAGTATGGTTTTCAAAGATGCGACTAAAACTAGAAAACAAGACAGAATAGAAAGTTAGAAACAATTTAGATAAAATGTTCAATGCAAAGTCATGGCTTCGAGGTGTCTCATCATGCTCTTCAGCTTCTTTAGATGATCCTCAACAACATCTATTTCATTCGTTTTGTTATTCCCTTCAAGTAAATTTGTGGCCACCGCAATTGCATTATTAATCTTCTCACTTTCTTGAGAGGAGAGCTTTGAATTAACATCCTTCTTCTTTAAAGCATTCTTCATATCATAAACACAATAATCCAATGCACTCATTACCTCGGCCTTGTTTAAGAATTTCTTATCTTCAACACTGTATCTTTCAGCTTCTTCAGTCATTTTTCTAATTTCGGGTGCTGACAACCTTTCTTTGTCATTGGTTATAGTGATCTTATTTGTATTGTCTGTAGATACGTCCTTAGAGGAAACAGTCATGACACCATTTTCATCTATGACAAAGCATACTTCTAAGGGCTGACCCCGAGGAGCACCTGGAAGACAAGAAAGACTGAACATACCGAGTAGATTATTGTTTGTGACTCTTGCTCTCTCACCTTCATAAACCTTAATCCAGACACTGCAAAGGTTATCTATGGCTGTAGCATACCATCTAGACTTTTTGACAGGTATGGTAGTGTTCCTAGGAATAACCACATCCATGATTTCTTCAGGGGATACTGCTATACCTAGTGACAGTGGGTTCACATCTTACAGCACCAAGTTTGGGACATTCTTAATGCCTTCACTTAAAATAGCAGCCTGAACAGCTGCACCATAAGCAACAGCCTCATCCGAATTTATGCCCTTGAACAAATCTTTTCCTTTGAAAAAGTCTTGCAACAGATCTTGCAGTTTGGGAATCCTCGAGGAGCCACCCACAAGAACAACATCATCTATATCAGTATTGCAGATTTTTGAATCGCGCAGACAAGTATCAACGATTTTCATACATTGATTAAACAGATCCAGATTAATTTCCTCGAACTTAGCACGAGTTATTGATGAAGAGAAGTCAATTCCATGAATTAAAGAATCAACCTCAATTGTTGTTGCAAAGGAGAACGAAAGTATCCTTTTTGCTCTTTCGCAAGCAGTTATCAACCTCCTTAAGGCTCTTGGGTTAAGACTAATGTCCACTTTATGTTTTTTCTCGAACTATTGTACAAAATAGTTCACAAATCTGTTATCAAAGTCCTCTTCTCCGAGGTGAGTGTCTCCGGCCGTGGCTTTTACTTCAAAAACATCGCCTTTAATGGTGAGGATAGACACATCAAAAGTCCCACCACCAAGGTCAAAGACGAAAAATATTTCTTTTACCATCACAATTTCTTCTCTTATCAAGACCATATGCAATCGCAGCAGCGGTAGGTTCATTGATTATCTGAATAACATTAAGGCCTGCAATTGCGCCAGGATCTATGGTGGCTTTTCGCTGAGAATCATTGAAGTAAGACGGCACAGTAACAACAACATTTTTTACTGGCAAATTCAGATATGCTGAAGCTATTTCTCGCATCTTTGAGGCTATGTTTGGGAGTTTGGAGGGGAGGGGAGGGGAAGGCTTCCAAAAATGAAATTTTAAAAAAATATAGAAAAATGTTTGACATTTAGAAAAAATGATTTTGTTTAGAATGATAAAAAAGTCATTATCATTACTAAATTTTTAATTTTCAGAATACTACAACAACCTAAAAGATATTTGAAAAATTTTATGTAAGCCCTTCAAAACCCTCCAAAACCCTCCTTCAATATAACTTTTGAGTTCCCCAATTTTATGGGGTTTTTGGTGTTATGAATAAACTCAAACCCTCCAAAACCCTCCTACCCAAAATCTTTTTATCCTTTTCATTCAATTCTTCCTATTTTTCAAAGCCTTCCTCTCCCTTCCCCTCCAAACTCCCAAACATAGCCTGAAAGAATCATGGATGATATTTCCTCACCACAAAATTCCTTCTCTTCACCCTTATACTTAAGGGTAATCATGGGTTTGTCATTCACACCAGCAATAACCTTGAATGGCCACAACAATATATCTTTTCCAACAACTGGATCACTAAACTTCCTCCCAATTAACCTTTTAGCATCTGAAAAAAGAAACATACTTCATTCCTAAAATACCAATTGCATGAGTAAAAAAAGTTTGCATCAGAGACAGAAATAAAAAAAGTTTGCATGAGTAAAAGAAGTGGAAGAGAGAAGAGAAATGTACCAAAGACAGTGTTTTGAGGGTTAAATGCAGCCTGATACTTAGCAGCATCACCAATCAACCTTTGATCATCGTTGAAAGCAACAACAGAAGGTGTAGTTCTGTTGCCTTGTTCATTATGAATAATCTCAATTCTATTGTGATCGTCAAGCCACACAGCAACACAAGAATAGGTTGTTCCTAGGTCTATTCCTATTGCACGTCCTTCGTATTTTTTAGCCATATTGTCTTTTGAGTAAAAAAAAAACTCAAAAACACAAAGCTAAAACAGTGTGCGTGATATTTTCACAATCGGTATAATAGGAATATATATATATATATATATATATATATATATATATATATATATATATATATATATATATATATATATATATATATATCGTGCCAACAAAATATATAAAAGTAGTATATGTGTAAAATATTCACAAATCTCTAATTTAATTGATACTAAATATTTATATATTTTATGGAATCAATGTATTTTACATATAAAAGTAGTATGTGTAAAATATTCACAAATCTTAAACTTAATTGACACTAAATATTTATATATTTTATGAAATAAAATTTAAATTTTTAAATCAATATAATATAATATTTAAATAGATTAATATTATTCAATTAGATTATAAGAATCTTTTATAAATAAAAACAGTATGTGTAAAATATTCAATAAATCTCAAATTTAATTGACACTAAATATTTATATATTTTATAGAATAAAATTTTAAATTTAGTATAAGAATCTTTTGGATATAAATTATTTTAAGGAATAAATATTTAAATAAATTAATATTATTCAATTGGATTATAAAAATATTTTTTATATGAATTATTTTACAATTTTATTTTATGAAAAATAAATAGTAAATTGATTTAGGACACAACTTATGTACAATTTTTTAGGTGTGGTTCTTACTATTTTTCAACGAAAATATGACAAATATACATAAATCATCTGAGTGAAAATAGGAGAAATTTGCATACGTGTAAGAGGAAATTATACACTTATCATATTTTTATTGAAAAATAGTAAGAACCACACATAAAAAATTGTACCTAAATTTTGTCCATTGATTTATTATCAAATAAAATCAATTATGTAATAACATAAAATTGGAAAATATGATGCACCTAATGGTTAAGGTGATCAATAAATTGCATTTTTTTGAAGGTGCAACTCAAAAAAATAAAAGTCAAGAGAGAGAAGAAGAATTTAGATAGACGAAATTAAATTTAATAAGATTAAGAGAGGGAAGAAGAATTTAGATAGATGAAATTAAATTTAATAAGATTAAGAGAGAGAAGAAGAATTTAGATAGATGAAATTAAATTTAATAAGATTAAGACTCGTGAATGCAAATTAATTTTAATATATTTTATGTTGAACTTTAATTATTTTAATATATTTTTTATAAATATAGTCAATATATTTATAATATAACAATTTATCATAAATTTTTTTGACAAACACAATCAAATTTATTTTAACATTGATAGGAATTAAGCACAAATATAAAGGAGGGCATATGTTTGTAAGTTGAGTGAGAGATATAAGATTTAGTTTTAAAATTTAAAATAGTTATAATAGATATGATTAACAATTCATTTTTTCATTTAATTTCATATGTTTTTTTTATAATTGTATCTATTTTGGATATAAAATTTTAATCAATTAAATATACATATAATTGTAAGATTTATTTTTACTACTACAAAAAACACATTTAACTTTAGACACAAAATTGATTTAACTTGGTTACAGATGCGAGGCCACTTAATCCGTCGATTTTAGAATAACTAAAGAGATAATTGAAATGATCATTAGTTCGATCTCCAGCCATAAATTTTTTATATTTTCAAAATTCCCTACTATGAATAATATTTTTTATGACGAAACTTTCACCTCAAACATGCTAAAATCGAGAATATACGTCTTGAAAGTGTCATGTTTAATTTTTTTAAAAAAATAAACAACTTTTTCCCTGGGTTTTCTCAAATATCGATGTTGTGTGTGTGTCTATATATATATATATATATATATATATATATATATATATATATATATATATATATATATATATATATATATATATATATATATATATATATATATATATATATATATATATAAAGTAAGTGTCATGTTTTATCCATAAAAATATAATAAACATATCCCCTCAGTTTTTTAAAAAAAAAACGAGGGAATATAACTATAAGGGATCTCGCTTTGAATCATTGTTATTGCATTTAAAGTTTTTTTCAATGATTTATCACTTGACGACTTTCCAACTTCCCTTTATTTCTAAGTTAATTCTTTTTCTATTATTTTCTTTCTTAATTAGTAATTTTCAAAATCTTTGTTATCAATAAAAAATAGACAATAATAGGAAACAAAATATTTCATTGATAATCAATTATGCATTACAAAAAATAGGACAACATATAACTATTCCACATATTCAAACTTCTGACTCTACTAAACTTCAACAGTATCCCTACTAAGTATCTCTAACTAAGAGAAAAGTTCATAAAGAAATCTTCTATATGGTATGGGGAAAGTCATTTATTCCCGAGAGATGCTTATCATTTCCTTCAATAATTTAAAAATGGTAAGAGGAAGATTAAATCTTACATTGTGGGTAAGGAAGTACAAGATATGTTTGTCATCTCAAGTAAGCGTATCGAGTTGTTTCTCTCTTGGATGGAGATTTGACAAGAGATGTTTGGAATAGATAACTCCTTACAACAAAGATTTGTTGTTCTTCAAGAATTTGGATTTGTTATAATATTATGTTTTAATATTATGTGTAAACATTGTAATATAAAAAAGAAATTCTTTCACCTGTGTTTTTAACAAAATCGAGGGGATAATTTAGCGTGATAATTAAGGATATTGATCATCGTTCTTAAACAAATTTATATCATCCATTTCATGAGTATCAACGCTCAAGATACTACCATTAGTGATCCAAGTGAAACCTAAAAAACTTTTATTATAAAAGCTTTCTGATATTTAAAATTGATAATGAAACATCATGAAGAGCTTGAAACTATCTACATCCTTCACTTTAAGGTTTGCAAAAGTATTTGTCATGAAGAGTTCTCTATGATGGATTGCAAAATCAAAAGATTATTTGAATTTAAGGTTTGTGTTCTTAAATATTTATTTGAGCAGAAAATCATTTATTTGTCTAAACCTTTTTTTTTACTTATATCAGAAAAAATGCATAAAAAAGAGATTGAGAATATAGTGGTGCCCATCATTTAATCTTTTATAAATATAAAATATTCAAATATCCAACATATGATCTTCATGGACAAATTAATTTTTATTTTAGTATTCTGTGTAAACAATGTAATATTCTAGATAAACATTGTGGTTTGTAAACAAATTATTTTATTAATTTTTTGTGTAAATAATTATTAGCTGGAGTTTTTCGACACCATGGTTATTAAATAAAAAAAATATTTGTGATGGATATTATGAGCCTTCGACGAAATATCACGTTTGCTAAATGTCTGTCGAAATTGCCTCAGATGGAAGAAAGTGTTGGACTTGGACTTAAAAATATTTTCTAAGTTTTATAGTTGGTTCAACGTAAAGAGGCGTTCGAGAGAGAGGTTAAATTTGAACGAATATGTAACTATCTTTTGTCCTTATCGGTTTTTGTTAAGAGGACGCGTGGAGCTCCAGGACGAAAGGAAGGCGTGCCGAGTGAAACGTGGCATGCCCTGATCGAAAGACCATTAAAAACAGTTATTTCGAAGTAGTATATATAGGAGTCTTAGCAATTAGGATTCGTGTGTTCATTTGTGTACAAAATCTCACTAAAAAAAGGTTCAAAATGGAGTTGGACATCAGCACTAATCGGCGCAGCCTCCGCCGTAGCGGCCACCTCCATCCTCTCCGCCAAACCGAAAGACCCGACCTTCCACCTCATCTCCATCAACTTCACTTCCCTAAAACCCAGCCTCCCCGCCATCGACGCTGAGGTTCTCCTCACCATCCACGTCACCAACCCCAACATAGCCCCAATCAACTACTCCTCAACCACCATGTCAATCTTCTACGAAGGCTCCCTCCTCGGCTCCGCTCCGGTTCAAGCCGGCTCGCAGCCGCCAAGGTCCTGCCAGCTCCTCCGACTCCCCGCAAGGCTTAAGGCAAGGAAGCTGGCGAAACACGCCGGGAGAGTGGTGGCGGATGTGGCGAAGCGGGAGATGATACTCGATGCGGCGGTTGATATTGCTGGCACCGCTAGAGTTTTGTGGTGGGACCATAATTTTAAAGTTCGTGTGAATAGTCATGTTACGGTGGATCCTGTTTTTCTTGATGTTATTGATCAGGAAAGTACTGCTCAACTTGAACTCTTTGCTTCAGGTGAATAGCGATTTCATTGTTCATTGTTCGGTTTGGAATAACAGTTGAAATTACAAAAATTGTGATTGTGTGATTCACTAATTATAAACAAAGAGTACCTACATAAACTTAGCCATAACTTTTGAGTTCGAATTCAGCGCATCAACGTTAAATTTTGCTCTTGCTCTGTATACGCAACGCAACATTGTTAAATTCTCAAGAGTTTTGCCGTCTAGCACAACTGACATCCAATTTCAAAATAAAAGTAATTATAAGAGTAATTAGGGTTTATTAATTGTAATGAGTTTGACATTAAAAGTTCAATGTTGATGATATGAATGTGCATTTAAATTATCAACTCAAGTTCAATTGTTTCTCATGTGAATTTTTGCACATTGTTTTCATGGGTAGACGATGAGTTGGAAGGTGAAGGTGAAGGTGAAGATGAAACCGAAGCAAAAGTTGAAGAGTGATCAACATGTCACCTTAGTGTTATGTTGGTGGGTCTTATTGGCTTTAGTTTATTTATTTGGAACATTTTAGGTTCGACTTTTAAATTATGTGACATTTGAGGGTTGTATTTTTATTTGTTGATTATTATTTAGCTTTTGTAGTTGATTAACTGCCTTTTCATTTCTAATTTTTTAATTAAACCAAATTATATGATGTTATTTATTGTGTTTTGTAGTTATAAATACATTAGGAAATTAGAAATAATGGTCGAATTTGAAAGTTAGTTAATTTGTTAAAAGCTTTCTATTGACTATTGTAATTTATGCTTTCCTTCAAACAATTATGCTAAGGAACTTCTTGTCTGAGTTTTTTTTAACTCCTTCAAAAAATAATAAGTTTGAAATTAGATTTTTCTTAAGCAATTAAAGTAAATATTGTTTATATAAATATTGTAAGTTAAGATTAAAAAAAATTAAATTAATAAAATATAATTATAAATGTAAAGTAGAAAGATGAATGATAAGTGGCCAGAAAGACTTGTTTGATTGACTCTGTATATTGAAAAGAAAATATATTGTAAACATTTATAGGTATAGTTAATTCTATTGGACAAAATGATGTGGCCTATTCGACATGATGGAAGATATTAGATGAATATAAATGCTAAGTGTAAACAATTAAATCATGTTTTCGATGTCAAATCTCGATAAATTGGTCCTTTCGACAAACAAATATGTTTAAGACGCAGTTTGAAAATGATGTAACTCGAGTTATGTGACTCTTTTTGAGGCGCGGTTTGTATTAGAAAAGTAAAAGCTAAGCATAGTAGAGAAAGAGAGAAGAGAGAGTTTGTTATAGATTGTAACTGTTTCTCTTGATTATAGAGATTACAAGATATAGTATATATAGCAGTGACAGGTGTCAGTCACTGCCAGCTCATAGTATATATAGCAGTGACAGGTGTCAGTCACTGCCAGCTCATCTTAAGTACTATTATTTATTTTATGAGATACAAATCAATGCCTAAGTATATAGTCTATTATCTCCCCTTCAAACAGTGCTGCCTGTTCCAGGGAGTCCTGTAGGAATAGAACTTTTATCAACAACTCTAAGAGAGTCTTTGAGAGCAAGAAACTGGAGAGCACTAAGAGGTTTAGTAAGAATATCTGCATTTTGAAATTCTGCAGAAATATGTTTAACAGAGAAGGTCTTGTTGAGGACTTTTTCTCTGAGAAAGAATATATCCAGCTCCATGTGTTTGGTCTTGGCATGGAGAACAGGATTGTGAGACAGAGCCACAGTGCTTAAATTGTCACAGAGCAGAGTTGGACTTAGGGCTGGGACCTGCAACTCAGTGAGAAGCGACTGGACCCAAAGAACTTCAGAAGCAGTGCTAGCCAAACTGCGATACTCTGCTTCTGTGCTGGACCTGGCCACAAGGGTTTGTTTCTTGGACCACCAAGAGATGAGGTTTGAGCCTAGGTAGATGCAAGACCCTGAAGTAGATTTCCTGTCATCAGGGTCAGAACCCCAATCTGCATCAGAATAGGCTGTAATGGACATTGGTTGAAGAGGATTTGCAGGCAGAAAATGCAGGCCATGATGTAAAGTACCCCTGAGATATCTTAAAATTCTTTTAACAGCAACCCAGTGACTCTGCATTGGCTGAGACAAGAATTGACAGGCCTTGTTGACTGAGTAGCTGATTTCTGGTCTTGTAATGGTGGCATACTGAAGTGCTCCAACCACTGACCTGTAGTAAGTGGGGTCTGAGAGAAAATCTGAGCCTACTTTAGTAAGCTTAAGATTGGAAACCATAGGGGTGGGAAGACTCTTGGCTTCACTCATATTGGTCTTGGCCAGAAGATCTTTGATATACTTAGCCTGGGGAAAGAAAGAGAGATCCATTGGCTAAGTGTGAGACTTCAATACCAAGAAAATAATGAAGAGTACCAAGCTGCTTCAGAGAAAACTGAGTATGTAACTTGTCAACCAGTTGTTGAATATGAGTAGCAGAACTGCCTGTGACTATAATGTCATCAACATAGACAAGCATGAAGATAGAGTAGGAGGGAGTGAAGAGAGTGAACAGGGAGGGATCACACTTGCTAGTGTGAAATCCAAAGCCATGGAGAGCTGCAGTAAGTCTGTCAAACCATGCCCTAGGGGCCTGCTTCAAGCCATAGATGGCCTTGTTCAATTTGCAGACTAGAGAGGAATCTGTTGAGATAAATCCAGGTGGCTGCTGCATGTATACTTCCTCTGTCAATATGCCATTGAGGAAAGCATTATTGACATCCAATTGAATTAGAGGCCATTTCCTAGAAATAGCAAGGGTGAGCATGACTCTAACTGTTACAGGCTTAACAACAGGTGAGAATGTCTCCTGAAAATCAAAACCATGAACCTGATGGAAGCCCTTTGCCACCAGCCTGGCCTTGTATTTTTGGATAGTGCCATCAGGGTTTTGTTTGATTCTAAATACCCATTTACATCCAATAGCTCTCCTATTTGGGGGTAAAGTCGTGAGAGTCCAGGTATTATTGGCCAATAAAGCGGTATGTTCAGCTTTCATAGCTGCAACCCAGTTTTGATCCTTGAGTGCTGTTTTATAAGAAGTAGGTTCCATTTCTGTTAGCAACAGGGTAGGATGCAGTCTGGGCATTACAATGCCAGCCTTAGCTCTTGTAGTCATAGGATGCACATTATGAGGATTGAGAGGTATAGCTAAGGGGGAGGCCTCTGAGTTAGAAGGAACAGAAGTGGGAGTGAAACTTGTGCTGGGAGTTAAGGAAACAGGGGAAGAAGAAGAGGAAATAGGAGAGGTAGATAGAAAGGGCACCTGCATTTGAGAAGAAGAAGTAGGATAGGCTGCAGAGGACTGTAAGGGATGTGAGGAAAGCTTGAAAGTTGCAGGAACTGGAACTGAAACAGTTGTAGGAGATGCAGCAGAAGAAGGAGATGAAGAGAACATGTCAGGGTATGGAAATCTGATCTCATTGAAGATCACATCCTTAGAAATAAAGAGCCTGCCATCAGCTGCAAGGCATTTGTAGCCTTTGTGCTGAGTAGAGTACCCTAAAAAGATACACTCCTTGGAGTGATAGCTAAACTTGTTAGGTTGGTAGGGCCTGAGATGTGGGTAGCAGGCACAACCAAACACTTTGAGGAACTTATAGTCAGGTTCAGACTGATGGAGCAGCTTATAGGGTGACTCCATATTTAAAACTGAGGTTGGCATGCAGTTGATAAGATATGTTGCTGCAAGAAAGGCATGATCCCAGAACTTCAATGGCAGAGATGCATGAGCCAGTAGTGTGAGACCAGTTTCCACTACATGTCTATGCTTTCTTTCAACAGATCCATTCTGATGATGAGTGTGTGGACAAGTGAGTCTGTGAACAGCTCCTTGTTTAGTGAGGAAAGGAGTGAGAGGTTG
Organism: Vicia villosa; assembly: GCF_029867415.1. Taxonomy (NCBI): domain Eukaryota; kingdom Viridiplantae; phylum Streptophyta; class Magnoliopsida; order Fabales; family Fabaceae; genus Vicia; species Vicia villosa. The sequence continues at coordinate 115,858 of NW_026705106.1, read as the reverse complement.
AAACTCTCCACCTCCATCAGTCTGCACTATCTTAACAGTGCTTTTAAACTGAGTGTGCACAAATGTAAGAAAATTGATGAGGATAGGCACTACCTCAGACTTTAGTTTGAGGAGAAATATCCAGGTGTATTTAGTGTGTGCATCAACACAAGTGAGCATATATTTAAATCCAGTAGTAGATGGAAAGGGAGCTGGTCCCCACACATCAGCAAACAGTAGATCAAATGGTGCATTATAGACAGTAGTAGAGGCAGTAGAAGGCAATCTATGAACTTTGCCAAGACAGCAAGCAACACAAAAATCAAATTTAGATTGCTGTGGAATAGGAAGGTTACATTTGGTAAGTACAGCCTTAAGGACCTCATGATGAGGATGGCCTAGTCTCTTATGCCATTGCTCATACAGAGAGGGTCCTAAACTCTGTGTACCTTGATTGCCAATAGAAGTAAAACGGGAGAGGGAAGAATTATTACTAGTGAGTGTGTGAACAGTAGGTGCAGAATTCTTAGAGGGAGAAGAGATGGCCTGAAGAGATCCAAAGGAATAGAGTCCATCTTTTCCAAGTGCTCCTTGTAGTAGCACCTCAGAAGTAGCCTGTGATTTAACCATACAGGTATCAGGATGAAACTCGAAATAAACTTTGTTATCCCTAGCAAACTGACTAACATAGATAAGGTTCTTTGTGATTTGTGGCACTAGCAATAAGTTGTGTAGTGTAAGAGTGACATTTGGATTGTGTGAAGAATGAAAAGATGATTGGCCAATTGAGGCTATTGACAAACCTTGACCATTTCCAAGTGTCACTTGATCAGTGCCAGATGCAGGGATGCTATCAAGAAAATGCTCTGCAGAGTTTGTCACATGATGCGTAGCACCAGAATCAGCATACCAAGGGGAGGCAGATTGGCTTGCCACTGCTCCTGTACCAGCAACGTACACTTGAGGTTGCTCATCAGGTCTAACTACTGCAGCAGGAGTGCGCATCTGAACAAACTGTGGAGCAATCCATTGATTAGGTGCATGTTGTGCAGGAGCACCTTGATACCACTGAGAAGCTTGCACAGGTACCATAGGAGCACGCCACTGAGAGGCATTTGATGAAGGAACTGCAAGTCTGTAGTAACAAACCTTGGCATCATGACCAGGTTTGGAGCAGATTTGGCACTGAACACGGTTACGTCCACCATTACGTCCACCACCTCTGTAGGTTGAAGCTCTACCACCACGTCCTCCACGAGAGTACTCAGTTTGAGGTGCAGAATCGTGAGAAGTAGAGTCAGATACCGTAGAAACTGTGGAGTTTACAGAAGGAGTAACCGTATCTTATGTAACATTGAGAGCAATAGGATCCTGAGATGCAGCATGAGGTGTACGCTCAAGTCTAGCTTCATGAGAGAGAAGCATTGTTTCAGCAACGACGAGAGCACACGGTTCATCACGATACTGAATGATCGAGGCTAGGGCTTGATATTCCGGTGGCAATCCATCAACAATTGTCTCCAATTGATCACGATGCGACACCGGATCTCCAATAGATTCGAGGATATCAGCGATTTGTTGAATTCAACCTAGATATTGCGCAATCGTACGATCACCTTTCTCCATACTACGAAGTTCATAGCGAAGTTGACGAGATTTTGCATAGATCTGAGTTCGCTGAAACTGATCAATGACGGACCACACCTCATGAGCATGAACGCACTTGACGACGCGTGGAAGAACAACTTTAGAAAGCGTCGTCAGAAGCCACGTGAAGAGAAGAGAGTCTTCCTGATGCCAGAGAGTGTACGCCGGATTCTCGCGATCGGAGGCGCGATCTTCCGTCGTGAGAAAACGAGGAGGTATCACCGGATTTACCAGATGACGGTGGAGTTTGTGGATGCGAATGATGCCTTCCACTTGTTGCTTCCAAGAGAGGAAGTTGTTGTTGTCCAGCTTGATGCTGATGTGCTGTGCGAACGTTTTGAACGCATTCTTCAGAGTAGTTGACGCTGGTGGTTGCGTAGAAGAGTTTTCATCTAACGACAAACCAGACGACGGCGAAGGCGACGGCGTAGGAGAAGCCATGGTCACCGTGGATCAGAAGCTCATGATACCATATTAGAAAAGTAAAAGCTAAGCATAGTAGAGAAAGAGAGAAGAGAGAGTTTGTTATAGATTGTAACTGTTTCTCTTGATTATAGAGATTACAAGATATATTATATATAGAAGTGACAGGTGTCAGTCACTGCCAGCTCATAGTATATATAGCAGTGACAGGTGTCAGTCACTGCCAGCTCATCTTAAGTTCTATTATTTATTTTATGAGATACAAATCAATGCCTAAGTATATAGTCTATTAGTTTGGACGTATGTTGGTGAAAATAATTGAATAAATTATTTATTATAAGTGAGTATAATAATAAATCAATTGTGTTATTTTATGATGTTGTGTGCTTTTGGTGACTAATTATGTGATGTGTACATAATTGGGATTGTTGTGTTATCATGGTAGTTCAGAAGGGGGAACTGTGTTGATGCTATTATGCATGATTATTTATAGTTAGAAGTGGAACGGTAAACATTGTTGTGTTGTAGTTGTTGTTGCAATTTTGTATGCCATGATATTGTATCGTGATGTGAAAGAGGCGAGTCACAAGTTCATAAAGGGAGACGAATGACTTGTCTAGAGCTTAGAAGGGGCGTGGGGTTCAAATGGGGGTCCCGATTCATAGAGGAACCATTGTTTGAGTTGTTACCATATGCATAGTGTCGAGTCGTGAGTCACATTGTATACATACAAGCTTTGTGATGTTGGTGTGAATTATTCATGGTGTTGAGTGAGAATGATTGATTGTGATTTATTGTGTAACTAAACGTTGTTGTCGTTGTTGTTCTGTTCTTTATATCTACCCTCACATTCTTTACATCGTTAATATATCAAAGTTTATTCTCACCATTTTTCTTGTTGTTTTTGTGTTGCTTGCACTTTATTGTACAAATACTCAAGAGGAGTGAGTTGCAAGATGGTCTGGATACTTATCTTTATTTATTTAGTTTATTGTTATATTTAGTTGGTATAACGCTCTAGGTTGTAACATCGGGAACAAGGTGATTTGTTTTCCTTTGAGTTATTAGTTGAAGGATGTTATTTTATTTGAGCATTTCATTGTTGAAAAATTATGTTGAAGTTTTTGTTTAATTGATATTTCGCTACGATCATTTCATTCTTTTATTAATGATATCGTGCCCCTCGATTTCATTAAACACGTCAACTGAATTTCTTAAAGAATTAAAAAAATATGTAATTTTGTTTTCACAATTAATTTTAAGAAAGATGAATTAAACTTGAAACATTTTCCAATCTATGTTAGGAAGCAAATCAAACCATTATATTTTGATTTAAAATAATTATTTTATTTTTAAAACAGAATTCTCATTTCATAGAACATCAATATTGGGAAAATAACAAACATAAAAAAAAGAAGACAAACATAACACAAAACTTAACGTGAAAACTCTAAAACTAGAGAAAAAATCACTAATGTTATCAATAGACAATTAGAGAATAACACTATGTGAAAATTGTTACAACATATAATATACTGTCAAATACCCAGACCCTCAATACACTCACACCCTCCAAAACAAATATTTAATTACATCTCACAACATTCTAATACAAAAGCATAAGAGAATAAAGAAAGTCAAATACAAGCTTAAAGTATTTTTGACGGGTGCATCTTGTAAAGAAAAACTTGAATCATTTATATAGCCTTGGACTTCCTATTCCTTCACAAAATAAGCAATGTGATATTTTTTCAACATATATATTTTCAACCAAACCCCAACAATCAAAGCCTTAAAATAACTACTTTTATTTTTGTACGACAACATAGACTACATATGTGATCTGTCTCCGTAGAAAAATAAACTTATGGTGAAGGAAACTGTATGGATGTACAACTATGAAGATGATAAGAGATGAGAGAAAGAGGAGATAACAAAGAAACAAGCATTGAAAGAGGAATTAAGAAGAAAATCAAAATTCCTCGTGATTTTTACCAAAACCTGAAATGTTGGTGGGTGGGGGCTTTTTAAATTCATCGCATTAACTTTCGAATTATTAAATATTGGAATGGAAGAAGTTAAGAAATTAAATTTTGAGAGAAATAAAAAACATGAAGGTTGGGGGAAGATGAGGAAGCAAGATTGTCTGTAGATACGTTCACATGCTCTCTTTAATTCTTCTATTGAATCTGAACCGTTAATTCAATCCAACAATATAGGCTGAACCGTTAATTCAATCCAACAATATACTTTCACTGATGAGGGACTTAACTGGACCCTCACTATAGGCTTAACACACACACGCACGCACACATATAAGATCAAATGATACCAAGGTGGAAAACTTAGTATTATGACACATTTGATAACTCTTCACCGCATATCCGTATAACAAAATTCATTGTTGGATTGAAAGCTAACATCATATAGATCATGTCCATAAAATTTAACATCAATCGGAAATCATTTGATATGTTAAAGAGAATGATCAAAGTTAACGATTTTGTTAAAGTTTTGTAAGACGTTGGTTTTTATGCATCTCATTGACATATCAAATAATTTCTGATTGATGTTAAATTTTATGCACATGATCTATATGATGTTAGTTTTCAATCCAACGATGGATTTTATTATACAGATATGCGATAAAGAGTTATCGGAGGTGTCAAGTTGCTAACTTTGACACGTCTCTCTCTCTCTCTCTCTCTCTCTCTCTCTCTCTCTCTCTCAATAATATGGAGGAAATTAGAGAAAGAGACCGATTTACTTATATTGAAAAATCTCACAAAATATGAATGCTCGACCCTCCCCTATTGTTGCGTTAAGATGGGTGGCCAAACTAAAGGGTAAAATACACTAACATTCTAAACTACTTAAGCCAATCACACCATACCTAACATTTATAATTGAAATTCATAGTACGAATACCAGCATAGCATAACTACGTTTGCACTCTCTTAATATAATGTATTAACATGTTACTAAACTCACGTGTAATAATTGGATGTCAACTCTACTACCATAAGTTACAAACTGCTTCATTCTAAATTTTCTGTCACCTTAAGCTTACCTTCAATTTAACTTATAAGGCTGGTCATATACCATAGAAAGCTCTTCCCTTCACTAAATATAACAACAAGACTCATTCCTTCCATTTCATGGGTGATTAAACAACTGTTCACAATAGTAAGTTATTCAAAAACAAGCAGAAAACTCAAACCTTATGTGTTTACCAAGTAACTAAAATTCCAAGTAAGGTTGTCAAAGATGCGACTAAAACTAGAAAACAAGACAAAAGTAGAAACAATTTAGATAAAATGTTCAATGCAAAGTCATGTCTTCGAGGTGTTTCAACATGCTCTTCAGCTTCTTTAGATGATCCTCAACAACATCTATTTCATTCGTTTTGTTATTCCCTTCAAGTAAATTTGTGGCCACCGTAATTGCATTATTAATCTTGTCACTTTCTTGAGGGGAGAGCTTTGAATTAACATCCTTCTTCTTTAAAGCATTCTTCATATCATAAACACAATAATCCAATGCCCTCATTACCTTGGCCTTGTTTAAGAATTTCTTGTCTTCAACACTGTATCTTTCAGCTTCTTCAATCATTTTTCTAATTTCGGGTGCTGACAACCTTCCTTTGTCATTGGTTATAGTGATCTTATTTGTATTGCCTGTAGATATGTCCTTACCGGAAACAGTTAGGACACCATTTTCATCTATGACAAAGCATACTTCTAAGGGCTAACCCCGAGGAGCACCAGGAAGACAAGAAAGACTGAACATACCGAGTAGATTGTTGTCTGTGACTCTTGCTCTCTCACCTTCATAAACCTTAATCCAGACACTACAAAGGTTATCTATGGTTGTAGCATACCATCTAGACTTTTTGACAGGTATGGTAGTGTTCCTAGGAATAACCACATCCATGATTTCTTCAGGGGATACTGCTATACCTAGTGATAGTGGGTTAACATCTTGCAGCACCAAGTTTGGGACATTCTTAAAGCCTTCACTCAATATAGCAGCCTGAACAGCTACACCATAAGCAACAGCCTCATCCGGATTTATGCCCTTGAACAAATCTTTTCCTTTGAAAAAGTCTTGCAACAGATCTTGCAGTTTGGGAATCCTCGAGGAGTCACCCACAAGAACAACATCATCTATATCGCTGTTGCAGAATTTTGAATCGCGCAGACAAGTATCAACGATTTTCATACATTGATTAAACAGATCCAGATTAATTTCCTCAAACTTGGCACGAGTTATTGATGAAGTGAAGTCACTTCCATGAATTAATGAATCAACCTCAATTGTTGTTGCAAAGGCAAACGAGAGTATCCTTTTTGCTCTTTCGCAAGCAGTTATCAACCTCCTTAAGGCTCTTGGGTTAAGACTAATGTCCACTTTATGTTTTTTCTCGAACTCTTGTACAAAATAGTTCACCAATCTGTTATCAAAGTCCTCTCCTCCGAGGTGAGTGTCTCCGGCCGTGGCTTTTACTTCAAAAACATCGCCTTTAATTGTGAGGATAGACACATCAAAAGTCCCACCACCAAGGTCAAAGACAAAAATATTTCTTTTACCATCACAATTTCTTCTCTTATCAAGACCATATGCAATCGCGGCAGCGGTAGGTTCATTGATTATCTGAATAACATTAAGGCCTGCAATTGCGCCAGCATCTATGGTGGCTTTTCGCTGAGAATCATTGAAGTAAGACGGCACAGTAACAACAACATTCTTGACTGGCAAATTTAGATATGCTGAAGCTATTTCTCGCATCTTTGAAAGAATCATGGATGATATTTCCTCACCACAAAATTCCTTCTCTTCACCCTTATACTTAAGGGTAATCATGGGTTTGTCATTCACACCAGCAATGACCTTGAATGGCCACAACAATATATCTTTTGTAACAACTGGATCACTAAACCTCCTCCTAATTAACCTTGTAGCATCTGAAAAAAGAAACGCACACTATTCCTAAAATAGCAATTGCATAATAACCAAGTTTTACTTTGCATGAGTAAAAAAAAAGTTTGCATCAGAGACAAAAATAACATTAAGTACAGGAAGTGGCATAGAGAGAAATGTACCAAAGACAATGTTTTGAGGGTTAGATGCAGCCTGATACTTAGCAGCATCACCGATCAACCTTTGATCATCGTTGAAAGCAACAACAGAAGGTGTAGTTCTGTTGCCTTGTTCATTATGAATAATCTCAATTCTATTGTGATCATCGAGCCACACAGCAACACAAGAATAGGTTGTTCCTAGGTCTATTCCTACTGCACGTCCTTCGTATTTTTTAGACATTGTCTTTTGAGTAAAACAAGAACACAAAGCTAAAACAGTGTGCGTGATATTTTCACAATCGGTATATATATATATATAGGGGACGACTCAAGTGAGAACACTTGGTTATTATGAGAAATGAGAATAATAAATCACGACCATTAAATTTTGATTTTGTTGATTTTAATGGATTGGATTGGTTTCTCTTTCTATATTGATTTAAAATAAATATTAAGGATCATAGAAAGAGAAACCAATCCAGTATATTAAATCAAAATTTAATGGTCATGATTTATTGTTCTCATTTCTCATAATAACCAAATGTTCTCACTTGAGTCGTCCCCTATATATATATATATATATATATATATATATATATATATATATATATATATATATATATATATATATATATATATATATATATATATATATATATATATATATATATATATATATATATATATATATATATATATATATCATGCCAACAAAATATATAAAAGTAGTATATGCGTAAAATATTTACAAATCTCTAATTTAATTGATACTAAATATTTATATATTTTATGGAATCAATATATTTTACATATAAAAGTATTATGGGTAAAATATTCACAAATCTTAAACTTAATTGACACTAAATATTTATATATTTTGTGAAATAAAATTTTAAATTTTAAATCAATAGAATATAATATTTAAATAGATTAATATTATTCAATTAGATTATAAGAATCTTTTATAAATAAAAAATAGTATGTGTAACATATTCAATAAATCTCAAATTTAATTGACACTAAATATTTATATATTTTATAGAATAAATTTTTAAATTTAGTATAAGAATCTTTTGGATATAAATTATTTTAAGGAATAAATATTTAAATAAATTAATATTATTCAATTGGATTATAAAAATATTTTTTATATGAATTATTTTACAATTTTATTTTATGAAAAATAAATAGTAAATTGATTTAGGACACAACTTAAGTACAATTTTTTAGGTGTGGTTCTTACTATTTTTCAATGAAAATATGACAAATATACATAAATATGATTTAGTGAGTGAAAATATGAAAAATTTGCATACGTGTAAGAGGAAATTATACACCTATCATATTTTCATTGAAAAATAGTAAAAACCACACATAAAAAATTGTACCTAAATTTTTCCATTGATTTATTATCAAATAAAATCAATTCTGTAATAACATAAAATTGGAAAATATGATGCACCTAATCGGTTAAGGTGATCAATAAATTGCATTTTTTGAAGGTGCAGACTAAAAAAAATAAAAGTCAAGAGAGAGGAAGAATTTAAATAGACGAAATTAAATTTAATAAGATTAAGAGAGAGAAGAAGAATTTAGATAGATGAAATTAAATTTAATAAGATTAAGAGAGAGAAGAAGAATTTAGATAGATCAAATTAAATTTAATAGGATTAAGACTCGTGAATGCAAATTAATTTTAATATATTTTATCTTGAACTTTAATTATTTTAATATATTTTTTATAAATATAGTCAATACATTTATAATATAACAATTTATCATAAATTTTTTTAACAAACACAATCAAATTTATTTTAACATTGATAGGAATTAAGCACAAATATAAAGGAGGGCATATGTTTGTAAGTTGAGTGAGAGATATAAGAATATTTAGTTTTAAAATTTAAAATAGTTATAATAGATATGATTAACAATTCATTTTTTCATTTAATTTCATATGTTTTTTTTTTATAATTGTATCTATTTTGGATATAAAATTTTAATCAATTAAATATACATATAATTGTAAGATTTATTTTCACCATTACAAAAAAACACATTTAACTTTAGACACGAAATTGATTTAACTTGGTTACAGATGCGAGGCCACTTAATCCGTCGATTTTAGAATAACTAAAGAGATAATTGAAATGATCATTAGTTCGATCTCCAGCAATAAATTTTTTATATTTTCAAAATTCCCTACTACGAATAATACTTTTTATGACGAAATTTTCACCTCAAACATGCTAAAATCGAGAATATACGTCTTGGGAGTGTCATGTTTAATTTTTTTTTAAAAATAAACAACTTTTTCCCTGGGTTTTCTCAAAAATCGATGTAACGTGTGTGTGTGTGTGTGTGTGTATATATATATATATATATATATATATATATATATATATATATATATATATATATATATATATATATATATATATATATATATATATATATATATATATATATATATATATATATATATATAAGTGTTATGTTTTATCCATAAAAATATAATAAACATATCCCCTCAGGTTTTAAAAAAAAAAAGGAAATATAACTATAAGGGATCTCGCTTTGAATCATTGTTAATGCATTTAATTTTTTTCAATGATTTATCACTTGACAACTTTCCAACTTCCCTTTATTTCTAAGTTAATTCTTTTTCTATTATTTTCTTTATTAATTAATAATTTTCAAAATCTTTGTTATCAATAAAAAATAGACAATAATAGGAAACAAAATATTTCATTGATAATCGATTATGCATTACAAAAAATAGGACAACATATAACTATTCCACATATTCAAACTTCTAACTCCACTAAACTTCAACAATATCCCTACTAAGTATCTCTAACTAAGAGAAAAGTTCATAAAGAAATCTTCTATATGGTATGGGGAAAGTCATTTATTCCCGAGAGATGCTTATCATTTCCTTTAAGAAGTTAAAAATGGTAAGAGGAAGATTAAATCTTACATTGTAGGTAAGGAAGTACAAGATATGTTTGTCATCTCAAGTAAGCGTTTCGAGTTGTTTCTCTCTTGGATGGAGATTTGACAAGAGATGTTTGGAATAGATAACTCCTTACAGCAAAGATTTGTTGTTATTCAAGAATTTGGATTTGTTATAATATTATGTTTTAATATTCTGTGTAAACATTGTAATATAAAAAAGAAGTTTTTTCACCTGTGTTTTTAACAAAACCGAGGGGATAATTTAGCGTGATAATTAAGGATATTGATCATCGTTCTTAAACAAATTTATATCATCCATTTCATGAGTATCAACGTTCAAGATACTATCATTAGTGATCCACGTGAAACCTAAAAACTTTTATTATAAAAGCTTTCTGATATCTAAAATTGATAATGAAACATCATGAAGCGCTTGAAACTATCTACATCCTTCACTTTAAGGTTTGCAAGAGTATTTTTCATGAAGAGTTCTCTATGATGGATTGCAAAATCAAAAGATTATTTGAATTTAAGGTTTGTGTTCTTCATTTATCTAAACCTTTATTTAAGGTTTAGAAAACCTTTTTTTTATGAATTTAAGGTTTGTATAAACCTTTTTTTATGAATTTAAGGTTTAGAAAATCATTTATTTGTCTAAACCTTTTTTTTACTTATATCAGAAAAAATGCATAAAAATGCGATTGAGAATATAGTGGTGCCCATCATTTAATCTTTTATAAATATAAAATATTCAAATATCCAACATATGATCTTCATGGACAAATTAATTTTTATTTTAGTATTATGTGTAAACAATGTAATATTCTAGATAAACATTGTGGTTTGTAAACAAATTATTTTATTACTTTTTTGTGTAAATAATTATTAGCTGGAGTTTTTCGACACCATGGTTATTAAATGAAGAAAATATTTGTGATGGATATTATGAGCCTTCGACGAAATAGCATGTTTGCTAATGTCTGTCGAAATCGCCTCAGATGGAAGAAAGTGTTGGACTTGGACTTAAAAATATTTTCTAAGTTTTATAGTTGGTTCAACGTAAAGAGGCGTTCGAGAGAGAGGTTAAATTTGAACGAATATGTAACTACCTTTTATCCTTATCCGTTTTTGTTAAGAGGACGCGTGGAGCTTCAGGGAGAAAGGAAGGCGTGTCGAGTGAAACGTGGCATGCCCTGATCGAAAGACCGTTGAAAACAGTTATTTCGAAGTAGTATATATAGGAGTCTTAGCAGTTAGGATTCGTGTGTTCATATGTGTTCAAAATCTCACTAAAAAAGTCAAAGTATTTGTGGTTGAGAAAAGAGTTCTCCTGAGAATGTACGTTTAACACCATTCTTATGCTTTTTTTTACCATTTTTATGCAATTTTCCCTTTTCCAGAATTCATGTCTTTATTATATCCAGAATTTATTCTTGCAAGTTACGTTCAATTGCTTGTTACCTTGCTTTCTTTACAAGTTTTTACAACTTTACTTTAAAAAGAAATATATGGGTTAAACAAACCTTTCAATAAGAGCGTGAGTATTGTCGAAGTGTTCTTAACAATCAAAAATAAGATTTGAAATATAAAGCACATGTCCTAGGATCAATCTAGTCGATCTTGTAAGTAACCAAAAAATCCTTGTTTTTGGAAGATTGGCGCTTGTTTACCAATTTTCACGGTAAACAATAATGTAACATGCTTTAATTAAAAAATAATCTATCTTACCCTTTGACTTTATTGATTAACCGAGATATATGAGGCTCTAGTTTTGTAAATAATAAAAGTGCAGATGATAGGATTCGAACCCATGCGCAAATAAATTTACCTCTCGGTGTTTTAAAAGTCGAGGTGCTAAGTCGTTACTTTTCATGACACCCTTTGTTACCTCGCTTCTTTAGCCGATGTAAAATGTGTTTCGCGTTTGAGGCTAAAAGTGCTTTTTATAATAGTGACTAGCGGCACATACCTCTCGATTTATGACTAAGAACAATGGAAAAGATAAATTCATTTTTTTAAAATACTCATTACATTGTTTATACAAAATATTAATAAATTAATTTGTTTAGAATCTACATTGTTTACTCAGAATATTACGTTGTTTACACAAGATATTAAAGTAAAAATAGATAACAAAATTTTGAATCTGATTCATTGTCATCATTGTTAGTGAAGATCAAATGTTGAATCTTGAAATCATTGAATCTTGGGGAAAGATTAAATCTCAAATATTGCTTGTATTTATATCTTATATTTAAAAGGGTTAGATAAATAAAATAAATATTCGGTTATATGATTATTTAAGAACACAAACTTTGAACCTAAATAATTTTCTGCTCTTGCATTCCATCATAGAGAAATTTTCCAAATTTCTTGAAGTTTCAAAGTTTTCATGTCAAATGTCAATTTTTGATATTTAGAAAGCTTTTATAATGGATTTCTTTAAGGTTTCAAGCGTATCACTAATGACATTGCCTTGAACGATGATACTCATGAAATGAAAGACAAATATTTATGGCAAAATATCTTATTTGGTCCCTTAACTATACCATTGGGTTCATATTGGTCCTTTAATTTTTTTTTTGTGTCACATTGGTCCCTTAACTTTCAAAACATTTTATTTTAGTCATTTTTGTCGAAATAGCGACGAATTTAACGATCAATTTCAAAGTTTTCCGTTGCCAATTAGATAAAAATGACTAAAATGAAACATTTTGAAAGTTAAGAGACCAAAGTGACACGAAAATAAATTTAAGGGACCAATCAGTACCCAAGGGTATAATTTAGGGACCAAAATGAGTATTTTACCAATATTTATTTAAGGAAGGTGAAGAAACTCAATAAGCACGCTTATATTTTTAAGCGCCACATACCTCTCGGTTTTTGTAAAACCCGAGGGGAATAATCTTTTTTTTATAAAAAATTTACATTGTTTACATAGAATATTAAAATACATTGTTTATTACAAATCTAGATTTTGACAAATTCGATTCATCATCATCACTCTTATTCTTATGCGCATTCTTTTCAAGTTCAATAGATTGCATGCATCCAATTTTTGATAAGTTATTTGTTCCAACCATGGGATTTTTTTTTTTATGTATTTGCAATCCATCCCAGAGATTTGTTCCCCAAGTTCAATGGATTTCATTATTTTGAACAAATGTTTTTATGGCAAATGCTTTCACAAGAAAGAAAACAAGATATTTAGCAAATTTTGAACCTTATATTCTTTTGATTAGCTATTTGTAATATGATTGGAATGATGATGAAACCATAAAGGCTTCATATGATTTGAATGCGAAAAACATAATTATCTCCACTTTAAGCGCGAAAGTATTATATGATATTTCACATCATACGAGTGCCAAAGGTTTGTGGGACACTCTTCAAACTCTCTATGAGGGAATGAATGACGTCAAGGATTCTAAAATCAATATGTTTACAGAGGAGTTCGAGCTACTTTGTATGGGACCTGGAGAATCCATGAATTCCATGCAAACTAGCTTCCTCCATGGCTCCACTTAATCAACAAATTAAGCAAATTGGGTAAAACCTATTCTAACAAAGATTGTGATAACAAAATACTGAGATCTATGTGCAGGGAGACGTAACCAAAGGTTACCACTATAAAAGAATCCAACAATCTTGATACTTTGGATATCACAAAGCTGTTTGGAAGTTAGGCGATCATGAAAATAAACTGAAACGACTAACCGATTGCGAAGTAAAGTTGAAAAAGAAAGAGAAAAGGAAAAAGAGAAACTAGATCTTTCTTTGAAGGCTTCGTCATGATCTTGATCATGATACTTTTGTTCAATTGCATGAGTCAGTGAATAAGAACCATATGTGTTTTTTATTCAAGTTAGGTGCAAAGAAAAATCTCAAAGTATTTTGAAAACTATGAAAAATTGAGATTTTGTGTGTTTGATTTGAATCAAGCAAATCAAGCACACTTCCTGATTTAAATCAAATCCAGTAGAGGCAACCAAAATATTTTTGAACAAACTTGATTTGAATCATAATTTACACCTGATTCGAATCAATGATTTTTCTGGTCACCTTAGCTCAATTTGATTCGAATCATACTTTACACCTGATTCGAATCAGACCATTTTCCAGCATTTTCCATTTAGACCAGTTGCAGTTGATTCTAATCAGGATTTTCACTTGATTCGAATCACGAGTCTTTGGTTTGAATAATACTTTATTCTTGATTCGAATCAAGCGTGAATGGGTCAAAAATCTTATTTCTTTTTATTCTACTTCACTTACTCATTTGACTCACACCATGAGATGTTCTAGATTCGAAACTAACCAACTTTTTTCACCCATTTTTTTGCTTAATGTCAAGCACACATTAATTATTTTTGTCATCATTTTTCATGTAATATTTTTATAATTATTTTTTGATTTTCGATTAAATCAACTACCTCTCACTTTGAAAAGTTCTAAACCCTTGCAAACAAATTTCTTTCTTCTTCAACCTTTGTTTTGATTTCATATCTTGATAATGAGAGATTTGTAATTGATTGAGGGAGACATTGTCTTGAAACTAATCGTTCTTGAAGATTGGATAAAGAATTTTAGGTTTTTGCAAGATTGAGGTTATTTTCATTGATGCTGACAAATTATAGTAAAAAGAATGAGATTCTTCTCAAATCTTCGAATAATTTATCGCTCAAGGAATCAGTAGGATCTAAGGGTTAATTGCTACACACAAAGACTTGTAGTAGATTGATGATATTAGAAGATTCATAAGCATTAATTGAGTGAAGATTACACATAAGAGTTTGGCGTTAAGTTGTATACAAGTTAAGATCCAGATAGAAGATTTATTTTCTTCAGCATTATTGTGGACTAGTGATTGTATGAACTCTTGCAATATTTGTCAAAAATAAAAAGGAGAAACCATTGAAGAGTACACATAGGCAAAGCGAGGACGAATGCCGAAGTATCATAAAACTATGTGTCTTCTCTCTCTTTTACTCTTGCATTTAATTATCGTAGGATATTGCATGCTTGGGTTTCAATTCTTAGAGTAGCATATTGTTTATTCAATTGGTAGCAATTTATTACTTAAGGTTAAGTTTTATTGGAATTGGTACGCAATAAATATACATTCATAAGCTTTACCAGCGAGTTTAACTCGCTTTTGATTTAGAATCCTAACATAAGCCAGCCATTCCCAAGTTCTAAGTTGGGTGTCTTTTGTTCAATATCTCATTATAAGAGATCTTATTTTTAGACTTGGGAACTCTATTTAGGACATAGTAAACCATCAATAAAACTTCCTTCCACTAGTGAGATGCAACACCATAATACAACATAATAACAACGACTAGTTCATGAAGAGTTCTTTTTCATTTTTTATGCTTTATCATTCATTTCAAAAGAATATGGTGCAGTCGTTTCTTGTAGAATTCCATGTTGTTTATAAAATTATTTAAATAAACTGAAATCATATATTTAGTTCGCATATCACTAGGGAGTCTCTTAATCTTCATACTAAATTGATTTTCAATTTCATTAACATAAATATCATCCTCCAATATCGGAAACATTATTAGTATGGGTAACTCCTAACAACATTTTCTTATTTGTGTATGTTTTTAAAATTGCACAATCGTAATAAACATGAAGAGAGAAGACAAAGTCTATCAATCAACCACCAGATTCATGAATCATGTTGATTTCATTGATCATAACAATAAATTGCTCATCAGTCATGTTAACTTGTGCATTAGGGGCAACACCAGGTTTTAGTCTGCTTTTACTTCTCTTAGTCATATGACCTTCTTTTCCTTGGTTGAAACAAAAGAAAATAATAGTGCCATTTTTTTAGGTGGTGGTTGATGCCTAGCTATTGGAGCGGTTGGGGCCATTGAAGGGTTCTCATTCTTAATTCAGTTCATAATATTGCGGTCTAATTCTTAAGTGCTTTGCCATATGGCTTTAATTCTAAGGATAATAATCAGACTCTCAATTTATTTTTATTTTTTTGTTTTGCGGAAAAGCAATTTTTTTGTAACAATCTTTCAAATTAGGGGGCCATTTGTCAATAATGACTACAATTTTGAAATTGTACCTAAAAAGACATACCTTTAATGATGATTTCATGAGAAATATTTTGTAGTTCATGACATTGAGTCTCCACAGACCTTTTATTTACCATCAGATACTTCAAGTAGCGACAAACAACATACTTCCTTGCTCTAGCCTCTTAGAAATATCACACTTCTTTCTTTAGAGCTTCCCAAACCTGTTTTGCAGTATCTCAGCTACTCTAATAATCATATATTGCATTTGCAAGTCCATTTAGAATATGATTTTGTAGAGATAGCCATTCTCTTTCCATAAATATTTCTTTCCTGAGTTGTAAATTATTCGCTTTCCATAAGTGATTTTGAACAACAGATCTGACTTTAACATTATTAAGTGTTCCATCTAAATCCATATATTTTTTTATCGTTTGTTTGTTTGATTAATCTAGAAGGAGCAACAAGAATGTCCTCGGTAGAACATTGGTAAATCTTTTTAAGATTAAGAAAAATTACTTTTTTTCGTTGCCAACGTTTGAAATGAATCCCCTCTAACTTGAACGGTTTGTTAGAGACAACAGTCGCAAAAGTACCAATAATTTCTTCAGTATTCATGGAAGTTCAAAATGTCTTAAAATTGTTGTTTTATGGTTTTGGGAGATCGCCGCTGAAGAAATTACTAGGTCGAGTTATTGACTAGGTCGCCCTCTTTAAGACGTCCCGTGACACTACTCAAATTTGTGCAAAATAGTCACTGCACCACGACGCCTCAAAGATAAAATAACTCAGTTCTATATTGTACAAAGACCATTCGATCATAGTATAAATACCACTCGTAGTATCTGGTATAAAGACTAGTCATAATGATTTCTCAATTGAGGAAAAATTTAAATAATTCTTCAAAGAGAATTTAATAATGGTCATTTGACCACTCAAAATGGCTTCTCAAACAAGATAAATTCAAAAAATTCTCCAAAGAGAATCCAAAAATAATACTTGATAATTTCTCAACTCATAAGAACTCCCGAGGCCAATGAGGGCAGGGAATGGTTGTTGGTGCATGAGGCATGATGATGAGAAACTTCTGGCAGCTTCTAGGAAAAAAACAAATTCATATTCGAATGAGATGGATCCTAAGGCTATGTAGGTATGGGACTTTATGGTTGAAGAAAAATTTATAAGGATTGATTGGTACTACCTATACCAACATGATGCATCTTCTTTTCAGTAGCCTAACAGATAAGAGCTCCAAAGTTAAACATGTTTGACTTGGAGTAGTATTTGGATGAGTGACCTTCTAGGAAATCATGTGAGTGAGGACAAAATATGCTGAAAAGACATGTGTTGGTTTGTGGGGTTAGTCGGTAATCCTGAAAGCAGTCTGAGGTGTTACAGAATATGTGGTTTCCATATCGCCACTTGATTATGAAAATTATGAAACATATTGGATTTGATTTAAAAGAGGAAGATTTGATGGAAAATTCAATCAAAATAGAAGTTTATTGCCTAGGCCAGGTAATATATGACACCACAACAAGGTCCTAATGGAGAAAGGAACCAAAGTAGAGGTAAGTTCTCAGCGCCCACAAAATAAAGCACAACATTAAGAAGGTCCATCAAATTTAGAGGACTTCGATTATGATATCCCAAGAACTCTGCAGACCGAATCTCTTATCAACACCCTACTCAAGAACTAGCAAGCTCACACCAAAGTTGTAAACCGGACAAATGTCAAAATTGACCACCTGGCTTGCAAGCTTGCTGAAACCGAAATGCCTTTACCTCCTAGGTTATTTAGTGATGATAATGATGATGATGATGATGATGATGGTGATGATGATTTTTTGGTGGTGTATCTGATTCTTTGTTTGTTGTTTTTCTTGCTTTTGAATTTTGTGTTTCCCCTTCTTGTAACTCTCCCTTTATAAATGTTTAGTGTTTAGTTTTAGTAACTCTTTTATTTATTTATGAATGAATAAGTCCTATAAATTAAAAGCTTCATCCTTCCTTTTATTTCTTAAATAATCAATCCTTCAAATATGCTTAACTTACTTTTAATTGTTTCATGTTATTTGTGATCTATGTGCTTGCACAATATTTTCCAGCCATTTCGATTGTCAAAAAGATGAGAAGTATACTTTCAAAAGAAGTAGAGTATATTTTATTTATCTGTGAGTGGGATTTCAATTCATCCAAAATTTTACCCTTCATTTTCTTTAATTACCACCTTCCTGAAAGATGCATTGTTATCATAAAAAAGGAGAAGAATGTAGGTCTATGTGCTTGCAAGTATAATAATAAGATGGTTTTGACGATGATAACTGATGAAGTAATTTTGAAGTTAATAGCTCTATAAGTCAAACAACTTTGAAATGCTGAGAATTATCTATGACAAGGGGAATTAATTTCAACTATCAGTTAAACTTCTGATGATGACACTTGATTAAGAAGATTTATCAAGCCTCGTTAGTCAGAGATTCAAGTTCTAGTAGTGTTAAGTCATTGTTGTATTATGCAAGAGAAATTGAAGATTCAAAGTTGTAAAAGTGTCAAAGCTCACTTAGTCCTACACTTAGCGTCTTAGAGTTATCAGTTAAAATATAAAAGGTCAAGAGTAATTCTTGAAAATATTGAGGCAAATCACAAACACGCATAAAAGTTTTTTAAACCCTCTCTTATTTCATAGAACTTCTTGAAAACCTATCAAAATTTGTATAAAATTGGTTAAAACGTATTTCTAATCAATTGAGAAAGTTTTTACACTACCTAATTGATTAAAGACTCGGTCCAATCGATTAGAGCAAGATAAATGATCTCTTAATCAATTAGAAAAGTTTTTAATCGATTAAACCATATAGTTGTTTTAAGGTTCTTATTTTTTTTGGATTATGGTTGTCGTATTTTAAAAACTCTTAATCAATTACCAACTAGGGTTAACCATTTAAGTTATTAAAGTTGCCCATAGACCATTTTCTTTTTTAGCCAAATTTTTTCTTATATACAAAATTGACTTCTCCTCATTTTATTTTACTTGTGTTTGAAGTCGTTTGGCCATCAATTTCAAATATGTACCTAATATTTTAAAACACGAGTTTGTCTCCCCGACCCCTCATTTTCCAACCCAACGTCTTTACTTCGCCAAAAACATCTTCATTCCAACTTTCTCAACCTCAATACCTGGCCAGTGTCATAACCTCTCGACACGAACTCTAGATTACTAGGACCCTTTTCTCCTGGGAACCAGAGTGCATAGAGGAAAAAAAAACTCATTCATTCACTCCTCTATTAACATCATTTTCATCATTACTAATATTCACCACTCATAGAACTAAAACTCCATCTTCTCCAATCCAAAAACCCAAAACTTTAACTCCTTAATTTTGCAAGGAAAAGTTTCAATGAAGTTCACCAATGATATCGAAGATAAGAAGAACTTATACATCATCAAGAGCTCAAACATCCACGAGTACAAGAAGAACTCAAAGTATTTCTTATATGAACTCTTAAAGACATTATTTTTTAAAATGAAAAAAAAAATAGCTAAATTTTAAATACTCTAAAAGAAAATTGTCTAAAAATAATTTTGAATAATAATATTATTTTTATTTTAAATATCACGGAAATTGTAGTTGGAAACGGTGTCGTATTTAAACCCTGAAGTGAAGGGTGTAGAAAAGAAGAACAAATCAGCCACACTTTGCTTCTTCTTCTACTTCCACAAACCCCTCACTCTCACTCTCACCTCACCGCTCAACACAATCTGGTAATTTCTCTCTTTCGTTACGATCCAATTTCAACTTTTCCGAAAAGTTCACAATTCTTAGACCTAGCTAACTTTGTTGATTAATCGATCCCCTTTAGTTGATGAGATCTGCATTTCAATTTGTACCTTCATTTCTTGCTATTGCATAGTTTTTTATTTTTATTTTTTTGTGAAAAATTGTTATTATTTGTATGTGTTTGCGAGTTTCTGGTGGATAGGGCATGGAATTTTGGTGTAAATTTGTTTCGATTTTACAAGAATTTTTTTCTTTACCATTCGTTGTTATGTTATTTACAGAAAGAAGAAAGTAAAAGAAACTACGGTAATGGCAACACGGGTGGCTACGAGATATGCATCCAGGAGGCTATTTAGCAGTGGTTCTGGGAAAGTTCTTGGCGAGGAGGAAAAAGCTGTAGAAAATGCTTACTTCAAGGTAGCTTAAAAAAATGGTTTAATTTGTTTATTTACTCTTGCTTCATGTTGTTCTGTTTTTTAGCTTTCTAGTTGTTATTGATTGGAGGTTGTACTGTTGTAGTATAATTGAGTGTGTTTAGAACCTTTTTCTGTGCTCGAATTGCAAAAAAAAATTGTTGATAATTCTTGGATGTGGTGTAATAGGGTTTGTGTATTATACTCGAGGTGATTCTTTGTATTTATATCACTGTATATGAAATATGAACTGAGCTGTATGATGTATGATATGATATATGGTATGATCGATTTCCATATCGTTCTAAAATATGGTCAAAATCTTTGTACTTTGTAGAGACTCGTTGCTTGTGCGAAAATTCGCGATGGTTTGTTATTTTACCGTACATCGCGCTGCATCTTATGTTCATGTTGAGGAGAAATTAAAATCAAACACATTTCCTTTTTAATGCCTTCAAAATTTTAATTTGTTTTAAATGATTTTTGTTTTGGCTCTGACGAATCTATTGGAATTGTGTAAATACTGTTATTCAAAGTGTTTCGGTCATAAGTGTTGCCCCGGGTTTTACTAATTTCTAACAGAAGGAATCAATTATTTGTTCACTTTCATGATCTGTTAATCTACTTGTTAAATGCTTGCCTAGAAAATAGATTGCTGCCCAAAAATTTAATATACATGTTTGGTTACTAGTCAACTCAAAAGCCGTAAAAAAAAACTATAGCTTTAACTTATGTTGTTAGAGTATGTCTACATCAATAAAGGTCTGGGCATGTTGATGATGTGGTGTTTATTTATTTTTTATATTGCAGAAAGCTGAGCAAGAGAAGTTGGAGAAGCTTGCTCGCAAGGTATGACCTAAAATTTCACCTTATTTTGTTAATATTATAAAATGCGCCTCTGTAAGTTGAAAGTATTTAACCTTTAGGTTTAGGGCGTTATTCTTCAACCTGTTATTCCACATCTAGTTTCCTGATTGAGTGTTTTATCATATTTTGTTGGTGGAAAATGATCGATCAGAAGCTTTATTGGTTTAGTTTGTTCTAATGATATAAGAGTTTTCTCATTCACCCATTTAAAATTCAGAAAATGATAGTCAAGGCAGCCACTTTATGGCTAGCTATTCATTATCCTTTGCAAAAATTTGTAATTTGGCCTATAACATTGTTTTAAAAAATTTCACCATCCCTTTATTAGGAAATCCAAATTGAGCCTATTAAGATTCAGCATTAAACATGACCTCTTAGTCTTAGAAATGAAGGGTGCACACTGTTAGGATGCCCTCAGCTGCAGTTGGATGATGTAAAAAGTAGATTTAGCATCAATCATATCTTTTTTTTACATGAAGGGCTATTTCCCAAATGATAAAGAGTGATAATATTATAATCAAGCACAAAAGAGTGATAACATGAATGTTGGTTGACTATGATACAACATGTATATTTGATGAAGATATGAAATAACATAGAGCCACTGATATATTTACACAAATATATAAAGCATGCGTGATCTTTATCTATTGACATTGATATTTTTTATTAAGATATACCTTACCCATAAATGATGATCCCAATTTACAAAAAAATGCATGTGTTGTGATTATAATGAAAAAAGAAGTCTTGATTCTACACAATTGTCTAATATTAATTCACTCTTGTGTTACCCATTCCTATAATCCAAGAATGTATGGCTTCTAAGTCTAGATCATAATAAGAGTTGTTCTATGTCTTGATCATAATAAGACAACTCTGCCTTATAGAAGTCTAATGTCTATTGTCATCTTCATGTCAATCATATACATTTCCATGAACGACTTATAATGTCATCTCTTCTTCATTATGCATACCCTTTATCTTTTCTGAACCAAAATCAAAAGATTGGTATACACATAAACCAAAACGCCAACCTTTTTTGGGTCCTTTTTGTCTTTTTTTTCAACAAGAATGAATAAATGAGTTCCCTCTAATTCCTCGCACAATATAAGAACTAGCTGTACAAGAAACTTCAAGACAAGTTTTGGTGTTGTATCTAAACTCATTGAATCATATTCCAAACTTAAGGGACCATGGGTCAATAATTTTATAAATTTTTTTTGAGGATACTCTTTAGATATTTAAATTTAGGTGTATGATATGCATATCAAATCAGATACAAGTACAACACTAATACTATAGCCAATTGTAAAGTATCTTGAATTAATAGTTGGTTGACTATCTTGCAACATTTTGATTTTAGATATTAATCTACTGTCTGTATATTAAGAAGCACATGCTTACTACAGTCTAACACGTTCTGCTATGATTCCGAAACTTGATTACATTCTGCCGGCCCCAAAGTATGCTTTTGTCATTTGCGGAGATTGCATAAATTCATGGAAAATTTAGATTGTTGTACTCGATGAAATCTGTTGTCGCATCTTATTGTAACTAGACGATGCTTGTTGATATTACTTGAATTATTAATCGAAAAAATGAGTTTTAAGTGAGGCGACGACACAAGGAGAAATAATTTGTTTTTCAGCAATTGGTGATGGTAAAATGGAATCTTGAAGAGTTGACAATTGACAAATAATTTTGTTGGCAGAAATTAGCTTAAAAACGAATGACAAAATTAAAGTTGTATTATTTCCTCCTAAGCATGATTATCATCAACTCACATAACCACCCTCTTTTGACTATTGTAAATTGCAGTTTCAATTCCCTTTTCTTTTTCATTATATACTTTTTATGGTAAAAATGAAAGTCATTTAATAATACTCTAACTAAGGGACCAAACCTGATAATCTGCAATGTTATTTCTTTATATTCTGCTACTTCCTGTTCTTACTGAATGAAAGACTTCAAGGCTTTTGCTTTTGCAGAATTACTTGTTTGAGACTCTGTTAAATTGACTTGGTAGCAATAAATTGTTTGAGTTCTAATTTATATTCTCACGCATTCTTGTTGTCACGTAACTTTTTCACCTTGTCTTTATTTTTACTTCTCTTTATCTATCACACCACCCATCACATTTCTTGCTTTCATTCACTGTCTATCTCATTTCTCTTTCTATCTCTCTTTCATGTTTCGATGTTCTTCCTGTTACTCTCTGCATTTTCTATCAATGTCATGCTTTGAACTTACTGTTAAATATGTGTATTCTATAATATAGGGTCCTCAACCAGAAGCAAAGCCAGCTGCAGGCTCAAGTGGTACAGTAACCGATGCCAAACCAAGTAGCTCCGGACATGCCGAAACATCAAGTGCCAAAGTTTCAACTGACAAATACCGGAATTATGGTGTTGTAGCTGGCACTATAACAATTCTTGCAGCTGTAGGGTGGTACCTTAAAGGCACTGCAAAGAAGCCAGAAGTGCAGGATTGAAGATTTCAGTTGTGGTGCTTGTTTTTGATTTCGATTTGGTTGCAACAGTTGCACAAAAATAAATAACTACACACCACTCTGCTTTTATCCATCATACTGTTAGCATGGATTACTTCTTTGTTCTTTACATTGTTTTCTATAATGTCTCTTAGCATGATGAGCATCAACAGCGAAACTGTAACATGTGAATGAGAAGGATAATTTGTAAGGAAAACCACATTCAGTGACATTTCAACCGAGTTTAGGCGCCACTGTGCAAATTCAATTTCTAAAGTATGTCGTGCGATTCATGAAAAAGTTTATTTTAACAAGTGTTTTGTGCTACGATTGATGAATTTCTTGATTGTGATTCATGAAAAAGTTTATTTTAACAAGTGTACATACATTGAGGAATTTCGATGTTTAAGCGCAAATAACAATCTATATATATTCACTTTAAAGTAGCCAAATTCTAAATGAAAACAGCAATGCAGCAATGAACCTAAACTCTCTATCTTGATATATATCAGTAAATCAATGAGTTTTGTTAAAATACAAGTAGCCGTATCTAATGTATTTGTAAATGTGAAAACATGATATACTGATACATGGCTGAAAACAAAACGTAAAATCCATTTTGCACCAGCCGGGAATCGAACCCGGGTCTGTACCGTGGCAGGGTACTATTCTACCACTAGACCACTGGTGCTTTATGGAAAAACAGTTTTTTCTATATTGAATTATTACGTTTTACATCACCTTCACAATCTTGTTCTTCTTCATCTACATTACTTTCTACACCACTATCATAATCTTCTTCATCTCCAAAAAACTCTTGTTCCTCTCCATCATGTTGAACAAAATGCAAGGTGAGCCTTCCATCTTCTCTATGAGCATGAAGAAAATCTTGTGTTGGTATTTGAACTTGTTTAAGAACAAACCTTCCATTTTTCCTATAAGATACAAAACTAACACAAAGTTTTCCACTTCTCCCTATGCATGATATTGGAGGAGGATACTCATTCACCTCTTTTGTAACACCACTCTCCCATAACCATTTTCCTTCTAAACCCTCATTCTTTTCGCCTCCATCTTCGTCGCCGTCTTTTTCTTCATTATCATCTTTTTCTTGTTTGTATTCTTCTACTCTTTTTGTACAAATATTCAAATTCTCTAGACTCAAAGATAATTTCTTTTTGTTAGACAATGAGTTCTCTTTCCTAAGAGGTGATTTAATTTGTATAGGGTTTATATAGTTTACTAGCTCCGGAAATGACGATGAAGATGACAATGATGGTGATGGTAATGGTGATGTTTGCGGCGTAATACTCTCGTTACAAAGCTCTTCGAAAATTTCAGTGAAGGAAGATGAATGACGCATTGGTTTGATTTGGTTTTTCCATGATGAAAGGGATTGATCAAGAAGTACTGTTGGACTTTCTGCAGGCAATGGAGGATTTTCAAATATTTGTTGAAGGCTGCATGACATGATGATGATGATTGATATTTCCTAGGTTTTTAAGGTTGATGTTTTTTTGTTTTGTATAAAAATGTTTTGTTTTTGATCAATAGAAAAACAAAGCATATATTAAGAGAGTATTAGAAAAGATAAACAATAACAATTTTTTTGAGTTTTTGTGGTTGGAATCATGGGAGAGAAAAAAGTGGGAAAGGGATATAAAAATAGCATGAGATGAAGTAAAACCAGGAGGAATATGCCATTATTGTGTAGGAGGCTGTTATTTTTCTGGTATCTTTTTTTTTCTGTTATATGTCTTGGGTGGTTCTAACTTGAATCAATATATATTGAGGTGGAAAAGATATCTATATTAACAGCATTATGATTTATATGTTCATTATGTACTATATCTATTTATAGGTTAGAATTACGATAATGATTTTAAATTGCGGTTTGCATAAACTTTAGAATGATGCAGCTCATGCATACACGTCACCTTAAATAGAGCCGTCTTAAATTTTCTAGTCCTGTATAGATCAGCCACATTTAACCGTGACAAATATTTTATGAGGTTCTACTATTTAACTGCCAATTTAAGCGTTTCAAATATTTGGACCATGTGCGGTAGTCTGTCTTGCACGCCTTCAAAGACGGTCATGACCTTCAATACTATGGTAGTGCTGATCGTACTGTAATACCTTAAAATCAAACAAACTAAGGAAACAATAAAACTGAACTATTTCTAAATCTTATCTTTGCAAGTTGCAACTTAAGACAAATCAGACAAACATTTAGTGTCATAAATGTCAGAAAAAATCAATTTACATTCCAGTACAATGGTGCTTTTATTTCACTCTGATCTTGAATCTATGCTGTTCAAATTGCTTAGTTGATCAGTACTTCATTTTTTGTTGCGAAATCGATAACTTCTATATAAAATTCAGGTGATGATTCTACATCAGAATCCCTCCTTCCTTGCCTTTAGTGTGCTTGATACAAGTGTCTTCAAGAAGTTCATCACTTGAACTGCATACATCAGTGCAGTCAAAGGATCTACCATCTGCAATCAGGTAAACATATTAGTGTCGTGTCTGGTGACTGTCTCAGATTCACAATACTTCGTGATTAAAACTAACTTACACGAGTCATGTTTGGTGCGAAAACCATAGCAATGTTGCGCGCGTTCATCTTATTAAGACGTTCCTCTTGAACAACATCAGCCATCAAATTGATAGTCCATTCCAAAAGCGAAGCTTCGGTATGAGGTAACTGTTTCGCGAGTTCTGCACAATCCTCTTCTGTTTGGCATTGCATCACCTGCTCTGGAGATAAAGAATCCAGAATACCTCTTGGTAGCTCCCTAAACCAAGCCTTCAAGAGGCATGATAAAATTGATACACAGTTAAGCGCGCGCAATAGAAAGACAGATAAACGCGTATAAAACAATAATGCTTCTTTTTCATTGAGATGATACCTTAATCAATCCTGCTAAACAATGCACATCAATGTCTTGAGGAACCACTCCCTTACTCAATTGTTCCCTAACATAGTCCTCTCGATTATTATCCGCGTTAATTCTGAAAATTCCCTCTGCCTGCATATATTTAACCAAGAAATAATTAAAACTTATGCGGCGACCCGGGTTTGAACGCCGATCTACGGATAAAGATTGAAGAGAATTGAAACCTGTAATCCTCCTTGAGCATACAAGTGTCTTTGCATTAGTAGTAGAATCGTTGGCACAATGTTCCCTCTTGTGTCATATGATAGTTTCATGGATTCTGTTGAAACTCCAAAAACAGTTGCACTACATATGTGAAAAATCAAAACAAAATATTCACCAAAACACGTAAAAGAGAAGAACATGCTATAATCTACTAAGCACAGACACTCGATAACATATTTTTTCAGAGGTGTCGGTGCTAACAAGAATGAAGGAAAGAAAGAACTTACCTGGCACTAGGAGGTATAGTGGGGAGTTGAGGTTCAAACTCTCGAGGCAAACCCAAGAAACCATTGAACCTATCGAAAGTAACATGCGCAACGTGGCGCACGTTAGTCGGGTGACCGATATCCATGGCAGCAGCGATCTCCATGGCAGCAGAATCACTAGAGCAAGAAACTAAGGATTTCCTCAAAAGGGTCACAAGAATGGCCAAAAGGGATAGCTCATGCTCAGTCTTTTTCCCCTCTGCTTCATATTCAGTTACTGTAGAAAAACTGTTGTTAACTGCCACGGTTAAAGAAGAAAAAGAAGAAGATGAAGAAGAAGAAAGTGGTGGTTGGTGTTGTTCTTGGTCGGTGGTGAGAATGAGAATGGTGTCATCAGAAGAAGCTGGAGGAGTGGTTGATGAAGAGAAATGGGAGGATGGTGTTGGAGAGTGTAGGACTTGAGCCATGGTTGATGAAAAGATGAAGGTGGTTGAAGAAAGTTTTATGGTTTAAGAAAAGAAGAAGATGAAGATGGTATTTTGTGGAGGAAATGGTCAATTTGCGGAGAAAGAGGTGTTGGAGGGAAATGGTCAAGATGAACAAGAAACTCAAGAGATTGAGATTGAATAAAAAGAAATGATTTCAAGAAGGTGATTAAAAAGAGTTTGAATACTGATTGCAAATTTTTCAAGTAGAATGTAGACAACATTACTCAAGAGTAAATGACATGCACTCAGTGACATGATTGTGTGGAGTAATGTGTCAAAAAATTTGAAATGAAATTGGAAATTGTGAAGATGACAAATGAAGAAAAATGACTCTTTTTTTTTGTTGCAAAAATTGTTATTTTTACCTACTTGTTCTTAACTATAAGTTGTGTCATGAGCATTGAGCAGTCTTGAGTGAAATTGTCTTTAATAAAGATTGTTAATTTGATTTAAATTGTAATATTTTGTGTTTAAGTAAATGTGTTTTGTACAAGTAAACATGTTTTATTCAAGTAGATGTGTAGTAGGACTAGTCAATATAGTTTTGATTCATGTTTCATGAACCCTTGCATCAAAATCTTTTAAAAAAATCATAACAATGTCATATCATTCAAAAGCTTGTAACATCAAAATGTAAATATTTTAAACAATGTCATAACATTTAAAGATAACACTTAGTTTATCACAAAATAGTATAGAATATATTTTGGGTTGGCCAAAGGCTCAAATAGTTAAGACCTAATTCATTTCAAATTTATTTAATTTGTTCCGACGTATATAAGTCAGTTCACACTGGAAGCAATGTACATTCTCTAATCACCACTTTTAACTACTCTCTTGTTGAATCTTGAACTGACGTTGACGTTTAAGTGTTAACCATGCAGGTTCGCCCTGCACCGCATCAACAGAGATCAACATCGTCGCTTCAAGATACTTAGTTCATCAACTGCATCTTGATTTTTGGTTTCTGAACAAAATAGTTGGAGTGCAAATCAATGGAAAATAAGGTCCCCAATATCTCTAAAGCTCTTCAAAGCTCTTCAAAATCGTCACAAAGTACTCATTATCGTCACTTTCTCGCATAAAATTCACAGTCCTACAAAAAGTACCAAATTTTCCTTTTTAAAGCTGGCAAAACGTGTCGGGATAAGGTACCATCGTGATTGCGTTAGGTACTATCATGATCGCGACATGTGCTCATCGTGCCCACGATGAAAGCATTGTGGTTGCGAGAATTCCAATGGCTGAATCTCATATTTTTTTTCGTTTTCTTCTTAATTTTTTTTAAGTCCCCTTTTCTTCACCTTAAACACTTTTTGTTCACTTCTTTATCATTTTAGTTTGGCTTTTGCTCATAATTCCACCGATTCTATCGAAACTACTTACAAATATTACGTAATGAAACATTATCATCAACAACCTTCACTCAACTCTACCGAAGTCTTCAATGGGGGATAAATCCTTTATTTTTTTCTCTTGTTGAGTTATTAATCTCAGCTAAACCTGATCTGCAACTCAAAAATTTCACAAACATTAACAATGAATGAACCTCCTCTATGATAGATATTATACTCCCTAAGAATTGAGAAGCAACCAAATCATAGTAATCTTGTTAGAGGTTAAACATGATTTCAAATGCAACAAAAAATTGTGAAAAGTTTTCTTTGAAAGTTGGTTTCAAGGTTTTTGAAAATCTTTCAAATATATGATATGATAAAGAAAAGGAAATT
This sequence comes from Vicia villosa, assembly GCF_029867415.1. Taxonomy (NCBI): domain Eukaryota; kingdom Viridiplantae; phylum Streptophyta; class Magnoliopsida; order Fabales; family Fabaceae; genus Vicia; species Vicia villosa. The sequence goes on along the minus strand of NW_026705106.1, from coordinate 86,588 downwards.
TAATTTATATAGGTGCTGGAGATTATGTAAAAAATGAGTAAAAATACCATTTTGATTCAAGTTAAGAGCAATGGGTATGATTTGAGTCAAATGAAGAAATTATTTGAATCAAGAGCTTAATACTCGGTTTTTGTCCATTTAATTCGAATCAGTGATTCGAGTTAAGGAATCCTATGATTCAAATCATTATGACATAATCAAGATCCATATTTTGAATGAAATTATTAATTAAAACAAACATTTAGTATGGTTCAAGTTAATAATGTTTACGATTTGAATTGTACTTTCTGTGATTTGAGTCAACAATGTTTATGATTTGAATTATGCTTTCTATGATTCGAGTTAACAATGTTTATGATTTGAATCATACTTTATTTGATTTAAAATAATTTCACCATTGATTGAAATTAGGAAAACATGTGATTTTAAAATCAAATTGGGATAGGCAAATTTTGAATTTCCACATTCAATTTTTAATTCGAATCATGCATAACTTTGACTTGAATCTCATTTCTAAAAATTGATTTTTTTTTAAAAGTAAATTAAAGTATACGATTGAATCTAAAGTTAGAGTAATAGGAATCATGTATTCATACGTTTCTTGACACAAATATTTGACTAACTTGATTTGAACATTTTGCCTCGACTTTTACCTAAGGATTCAATTTAATGCATGCAAATACAATTTTATGAATTACATTCAATTCTAAGATATGTGCAAATATCTAACCTAGAAGAGACTCAATTATTAAAATAATAAATGATAAAATATAATAAATAGGATAAGAAGAAAAACAAAAACACTAGAGGGGAAGAGCAATTTCACACCTCACTGGCGTATTTCAAAGAGTTTGAAAATACAATATGAGGCTCAACTTGAAAAAATGTACCTTCGGGATCAGATCGGTAAATTCCTAGGCTTTTACCTAATAGAGATATGCCTTGAGAAAACCCAGATAAATGTGAGGCAATCATCAAGATGGGAGCACCAACATCAAAGAAGGAGATAATGAAGTTAAATGGAATGCTCACAACTTTGAACATGTTTATCCCAAAGTCGACTCAACACGCCTTGTTGTTCATAAAGTCGATGAGGAAAAAAGCATGCTTGGAGAGGAATCCGGAGTGCGATCGAACATTCATGTCCTTAAAAATAACACAGTCAATATCACCAACTCTATGACGACTGGTTTTCGAGAAAATTTTATGCCTATACATCATTGTTTCTGCTCAAAGCCCGACGTATTTTATCCCTAATGTCTTATCTGAACATGAAACATGTTATAAAAAGACAGAGAAGGCAACATAAACATAAATGACTACTTATAAGAAACTACAATGTTACTTTTTAGTGCATGCCATCGTTGTTTGCACCGATCTGCCACTAAAGTAAGCTTTACACTGACCAAATTTGATCAAAAGATTGACCAAGTTGTCTATTGAGATGTTCGAGTTTGACATCTCTTTTAATCCCAAGACAACGATGAAATCTCATTTGTTCGCAAATTTCATAGCCAAAAAGACTTTGGGTGCATCAAAGTCGACTTATACCTAAATTGTATTCACGGACATGCCATCTAATAGCCAGGGAACTGAGTTCAGTCTCATATTGGAAAATAAAGTCGGTTTAGTGATTGAATTATCGATATATTTTTGAGTTCTCCACTGCCAATAACCCGACCGAGTATGAGGCTTTCATTGTCGACCTCATGTTAGTACACGAGATGAGGAAATAAAACATAAAACTGCAAATAGATTCCCAACTAGTGGTATCACAAGTCAAAATAAAATCCCAATCCCAATACCCACTATTGCGGCAATATGTCACTCTTACCGTAGAAAGATTGGCAAGTTGAAATCTTATGAAATCTTGAACGTTCCAAGAGACTAGGATACGAGAGAAGATGTTTTATCAAAACTCGCGAGCACCAAAGCCTCTGATGTCAACCATTCCTTCATCCAAGAGACTTTAAGGAGTCAAACCATCAAAACTCCTGAAGTAAATATGGTGATTATAGATAGCTTACAACCTTTTTAGATCTCGCCCATCACAATATATATTGAGCATGGAAAACATCCAATCGATTTCACTATCACTGCTACCGTATAGAGAAAGGCTAGCTCATATTCCAAGATAGAGGGAATCGACCCATATGCTGAAATGCTTCAAAGGGGAAGAAGCCACACACACCCTCGTTGAAGTATATGAAGGGATTACAAAATAACACACAGGCGCCCAAGCTCTAGCTTAGAAAGTTTTTAGGGCCAATTTTTTTGACCATCTCTGGTCAAAGACGCCAAAGACTACATAAAGAAAGTGATCAACGTCAGAAGCATGAAGACGTTTACAACACTCTCCATCAAATCTACACGTGTTTACACCACCTTGGCCTTTCTCACAATGGGGCACAGACATCTTTAGTTCCTTTCAATTGACCTCGGATCAATTGGAATTCCATATTGTGACAATTAACTTTTTTTTGATGTGGGTTCAAGTGGAGTCCTTAGAAAATATTAAAGCAACCAACATACTGAAATTGTGCAAAAGAAACATTTTAACTAGGCATGAGATCCCTTAAGTTGTCATGATGAATAATGGAAAAGAATTCACAAATAAGAAATTGAAGAAGCTGCTGGAGGATTTGAATTTCAAGAAACACTACATGTTGAGTTAACATCTCCCGACAAACGGGAAGGCGAAAGCGGCAAATTAGGTTCTCTAAGGGGATTGAAGAGAAGACTTGAAGCAGTTAAAGGAAACTGAATGAAGGAACTCCCATATGTTATTTGGGCCTATATTGTTAGAACAAGATTTGTTCTGATCAATTATCTTAGTTTTGATGATAACAATAATATGAATTTTGCTTAAGATAATATGGTACTCTAATCCAATGCAATTTCCTTTTCAGGAAATATATAAAGAGTATGCATAATTCAGCGCTCAGAAGTTTTGTCTCAAATGGTTCAGCATGCAACATCAGAACATGGTCTGGCAAGACATCAGAAGATGGTCGAAGCAGAATCAGAACATGGGTCTATGGAAGCATCAAAAGAACAAGAGAACAGAAGCACTGAAGTTCTGATGGTATCACGCTCAGAAGCACTTCAAGGTCAGAAGATCAGAAGATGCTCTGCACCAAGCTGTTTGACTCTGATGATATTCAAACGTTGTATTCACAAACATCAGATCAGAAGGAAGTACAAGTGGCAAGCTACGCTGACTGACAAAAGGAACGTTAAAAGCTACTAAAGGCTACGTCAGTAGACACAGCGTGAACAAGGCTCGAGGTAGTTGACAAAAGCGTATAACATTAAATGCGATGCTGTACGGAACACGCAAAGCATTAAATGCACTCAACGGTCATCTTCTCCCAACGCCTATAAATATGAAGTTCTGATGAGAAGCAAGGTTAACCAATTCTACACCTATTCTGTGAATATCAACTTGCTGAAACGCTGTTCAAATCAAAGCTCAGAATCTTCATCTTCATCAAAGCTCACTACATTGCTGTTGTAATATATTAGTGAGATTAAGCTTAAACGATTAAGAGAAATATCACAGTTTGTGATTATAGCTTTTAAGAAGCAATTGTAATACTCTTAGAATTGATTACATTAAGTTGTAAGGAACTAGAGTGATCGTGTGGATCAGAATACTCTAGGAAGTCTTAGAGGTTATCTAAGCAGGTTGTAACTAGAGTGATCGTGTGGATCAGTATACTCTAGAAAAGTCTTAGAGGGTATCTAAGCAGTTGTTCCTGGAGTGATCAGTGTGTGATCAGAAGACTCTGGAAGACTTAGTTGCTGACTAAGTGGAGAACCATTGTAATCCGTGCGATTAGTGGATTAAATCCTCAGTTGAGGTAAATCATCTCTGCGGGGGTGGACTGGAGTAGTTTAGTTAACAACGAACCAGGATAAAAATAACTGTGCAATTTATTTTTATCTGTCAAGTTTTTTAAAGCTACACTTATTCAAACCCCCCTTTCTAAGTGTTTTTCTATCTTTCAATTGGCATCAGAGCGCCGGTTCTAAGGTGCAAGCACTTAACCGTGTTTAGAAAAGATTCAGGAAGAGAAAAACGCTTCAGTAAAAGATGGTTGATGAAAGTGAAAAGTCTACACCTGCATCTACATCTGGCTCTGCTGAGCAATACAACGGTAACAATGGTTATACTAGACCGCCGGTATTTGATGGTGAAAACTTTGAATACTGGAAAGATAAACTGGAAAGTTACTTTCTTGGTTTAGATGGTGATCTATGGGATCTTCTGATGGATGGTTACAAACATCCAGTGAATGCCAGTGGCGTAAAGCTGACAAGGCAAGAAATGAATGATGATCAGAAAAAGCTTTTCAGGAATCATCATAAATGCAGAACTGTTTTGCTGAATGCTATCTCTCATGCTGAGTATGAGAAGATATCTAACAGGGAAACGGCCTATGACATATATGAGTCCTTGAAAATGACTCATGAAGGAAATGCTCAAGTCAAGGAAACTAAAGCTCTAGCTTTAATCCAGAAGTATGAAGCCTTCAAGATGGAGGATGATGAAGACATTGAAAAGATGTTTTCAAGATTTCAAACTCTTACTGCTGGATTGAGAGTTCTTGACAAGGGATACACCAAGGCTGATCACGTAAAGAAGATCATCAGAAGCTTACCCAGAAGATGGGGTCCTATGGTGACTGCATTCAAGATTGCAAAGAATCTGAATGAAGTTTCTCTGGAAGAGCTTATCAGTGCCTTGAGAAGTCATGAAATAGAGCTGGACGCAAATGAGCCTCAAAAGAAAGGTAAGTCTATTGCATTAAAATCCAATATCAAAAAATGCACTAACGCTTTTCAGGCTAGAGAAGAAGATCCTGAAGAATCAGAATCTGAAGAAGAAGATGAACTGTCCTTGATCTCCAGAAGGCTAAATCAACTCTGGAAGACCAAGCAAAGGAAGTTCAGAGGCTTCAGAAGTTCAAAGAAATTTGAACGTGGAGAATCTTCTGATGACAGAAGATTTGACAAGAAGAAGGTCATGTGCTATGAATGCAATGAGCCTGGACACTTCAAGAATGAATGTCCAAAACTTCAGAAGGAAAATCCCAAGAAGAAGTTTCATAAGAAGAAAGGTCTTATGGCAACCTGGGATGAGTCAGAAGATGATTCAGACTCTGAAGATGAGCAGGCTAACTGTGCGCTGATGGCGACAGAAGATGACGGATCAGAATCTACATCAGAATCAGATTCTGAAGAGGTATTTTCTGAACTTACTAGAGATGAGTTAGTTTCCGGTCTAATTGAACTTCTGGAATTCAAGTCTCAGATTAGTCTCAAATACAAAAAGCTGAAAAAGCTATTTGAATTTGAAACAAAGAAGCTTGAGTTGGAGAATTCTGAATTAAAAGAAAAACTTTTAAAATTATCCAATAATGTTGGATCTCCTTCTGATTCAGAAAAATCCATTCCTAGTCTAAACCATATTCTGAAAGAATATGATTTAAGTTTCAGGAAGTTCTTATCTAGAAGTATTGGCAGAAGTCAGCTAGCTTCTATGATATATGCTGTGTCTGGAAACAAAAGAGTCGGCATTGGTTTTGAGGGTGAAACCCCATACAAACTTGAACCTGTTGATGAAATGAAATTCACATACAAGCCATTGTATGATCAGTTCAAGTATGGCCACTCCCATGATATTAGGCACACTTCACATGCTCAAAGTTTTCACATAACACACACCAAAAAGCATGTGACAAAACCTAGGAAATATCATGAAACTCACATTAAGAATTATCATGCTGTTCCTCCTGTTGCTTACAATGTTAAACCCAAGTTCAATCAGAACTTGAGAAAATCTAACAAGAAAGGACCCAAAAAGATGTGGGTACCTAAGGATAAGATTATTCCTATTACAGATATCCTTGACTGCAAAAAGGACAAAGCACAACATGTCATAGTACCTGGACTCTGGATGCTCACGACACATGACAGGAAGAAGGTCTATGTTCCAAGACCTGGTGCTTAAGTCTAGAGGAGTAGTCAAGTTTGGAGGAGATCAGAAGGGCAAGATAATTGGCTCTGGAACTATAAAGTCTGGTAACTCTCCTTCCATCTCTAATGTACTTCTTGTAGAAGGATTAACACATAACCTCTTATCTATCAGTCAATTAAGTGACAATGGTTATGATATAATCTTTAATCAAGAGTCTTGCAAGGCTGTAAATCAGAAAGATGGCTCAATCCTATTTACAGGCAAGAGGAAGAACAACATTTATAAGACAGATCTGCAAGATCTTATGAGTCAGAAGGTGACTTGTCTTATGTCTGTTTCTGAAGAGCAGTGGGTCTGGCACAGAAGATTAGGTCATGCTAGTTTGAGAAAGATTTCTCAGATTAACAAACTGGATCTTGTCAGAGGACTCCCTAATCTGAAATTCAAATCAGATGCTCTTTGTGAAGCATGTCAGAAGGGCAAGTTCTCCAAACCTGCATTCAAGTCCAAGAATGTTGTTTCTACCTCAAGGCCATTAGAACTCTTGCACATTGATCTGTTTGGCCCAGTCAAAACAGCATCTGTCAGAGGGAAGAAATATGGATTAGTCATCGTAGATGATTATAGCCGCTGGACGTGGGTAAAATTCTTGAAACACAAGGATGGGACTCATTCAGTGTTCTTTGATTTCTGCATTCAGATTCAATCTGAAAAAGAGTGTAAAATCATAAAGGTTAGAAGTGATCATGGTGGTGAATTTGAGAACAGATCCTTTGAAGAATTCTTCAAAGAAAATGGTATTGCCCATGATTTCTCTTGTCCTAGAACTCCACAGCAAAATGGAGTTGTAGAACGAAAGAATAGGACTCTGCAAGAAATGGCCAGAACCATGATCAATGAAACCAATATGGCTAAGCATTTCTGGGCAGAAGCAATAAACACTGCATGCTATATTCAGAATAGAATCTCTATCAGACCTATTCTAAATAAGACTCCTTATGAATTGTGGAAGAATAAAAAGCCCAACATTTCATATTTCCATCCTTTTGGATGTGTATGCTTTATTCTGAACACTAAAGATCATCTTGGTAAGTTTGATTCCAAAGCACAAAAATGTTTCCTTCTTGGATATTCTGAACGCTCAAAAGGCTACAGAGTATACAATACTGAAACATTGATTGTAGAAGAATCAATCAATATCAGGTTTGATGATAAGCTTGGTTCTGAAAAACCAAAGCAGTTTGATAACTTTGCAGATTGGGATTTTGATATATCAGAAGCTGCTGAGCCAAGAAGCAACGCATCAGAAGCAGAGCTTCTCAGAAGCAAAGAATCTGAAGATCAAGTATCAGCTCCTCTGGAGAATCTAAGCATTTCTGAAGAACCATCTGTCAGAAGATCATCCAGACTCATTTCTGGTCATTCAGAAGATGTCATTCTTGGAAAGAAGGATGATCCAATCAGAACAAGAGCATTCCTTAAGAACAATGCAGACTGTCAATTAGGTCTTGTGTCTTTGATCGAGCCAACTTCTGTTGATCATGCTCTAGAAGATCCAGACTGGATAATTGCTATGCAAGAAGAACTGAATCAGTTTACAAGGAATGATGTTTGGGATCTTGTTCCTAGACCAGATGGATTCAATATAATAGATACAAAATGGGTCTTCAGAAACAAGCCTAAAATGAGAAGATGAGAAGTTCTTATTTGATTCAGAATCTCTTCAAAAGCAAAACAGCTGTAACTGGCTATCCAGATGGCAAACACGTGTTCACTATTCCTGGACAAGCGTGCGTGCAGTTGAGGGGACGTCTACTTAGGTAACTGTGCAAATCACGTCTTTTGTCATTATTATCTCTCCTCACGTCACGTAACATTAAATGCTTTTCATCATTTACTCTCTTTCAGTTTTCTTTTTATATTCTTCAAACGTTTCTTTTCCCTCTTATATTTCTCTCACTTTGCATTCAGTTTCTTTTTCGCTCTCTCTCTTTACACTCATATCATAAACCCTAGCAGTTTCCAATATCTGCAAATTCATCATGAATCCATCGTCAAGCTCTGGGAATCAAGATAATGATCGGAAACAAAAGAGAAAGGCAACTGCTGAACCAGAAACCAAACCAAAAAGAGTAAGGATCACTCCCTCCTCAAAGACCTCTACCACCTCTTCCTCCTCATTCATCCTCTCGGAACCACCTTCTTCACCATCTGATATCTCCTCTCCTTCAACCCATCCATCAGACATTTCTTCATCTCTCTCACACCCTTTTCCCACCAGAACACCTAATCCCTACAGTGTTGTTCTTCCCGACTCCAGGTTCACTATCAACCCTCCAACCCCTACCACTCAATCATATCTGGAGCTTTTACATTCTGACGTAAATGGCTGGTTGGAGATTCTGGGTGCTGCTCACCTTAATCATCTGGATGAGTATGCTACAAGCAACCTTTGGGATACCTTTCGTCAGGATTTTCTGGTTAGGGCTACAGACACTCAGAGAAGGATCATGTCTGAAGCTCCTGGTATTCGTGGTCTTCGGCTGGAAGCTGGTGAAAGCAGCTATCACCATCTCATCAGGAACAGAAGTGTTCTTGAGAAGAAGATACCTGCAGATGAGTTGGAAGAAGAAAATCTCTGCAGAGACATCGTGGTGTGGAAACCATGGTTTCCTGTGCTGACTGGAGATTTTCAGTGGTTGTTTAACTGGTTCAGAATGAACCCGTCTGAAAAAGCACCTCACATGGTCTTTCCAGTAGTGGTTTATCCTGCTGAAGTTGCTTGTCCTACTCCTCCAACAAACCTAGCAGCTATTCTTCAAGCGCTGGAAGATGGAACTTCTGAGCTGCCTGAACCAGAATATGCTAAGGCTACTTCTGAGTCAGACTCAGATGAGGAAATGGAAGATGCACAAGCTGAAGATCTCCCAGAAGATCACCCTGCTGAGATTGCTGTCCCTTTAGGCAGAAATTCAGGTGCCTCTTCTTCTGGTGAAACCTCAGCTCTGATGGAGACCTTGGAAACTCTTCATCAGAATCAAGCTATGCTGGCTTCTCGTTTGGACGCGCAAGAAGTAGCCAATGCTGAGTTTCGCTCTTTCATGGCAAGGCAAACTACAAGCACTGACGGGATTCATGATGTTCTGGCGCGGATTTTGCGTAGGCTAGGATCTTAGTCCTTTGGTCTTTGTAGTCTTCTTTCCTGTTGCATCTGTTTTCCTGCATTCCTCTCTTGTAATATCTTTTGATTATCAATGAAAAGTTTCTTTGTTTTACTTTTCAGTGATTTTATCTGTCGTTTTATTCATCTGAATCTTTTTGAAATATTCTTTTTGATGTTATGACAAAAAGGGGGAGAAGATAAATGATAAATGATTTGATTAATCTATCAGTTGCTGGGTAAAGCTCCCACACATTTACTAACAAGAACTGCAAGTTCTATATGGTTTAAGTGTTTTGCAGGTATAAAGAAGTGAAGAAAATCTTCAAAGCAAACACCAGAAGCAAAACCATAAGAAGTGTTATTCTGTAAAAAGAATAAGCTCATGGAAACTGAAGCAAGCCGAGTGCTGTCAAGCTTCAGAAATTAGAAGCAAGAAAGAAGAATGAATCAGAAGCACTGATAATAGAATTTGATCCATATTTGTCTATTTGTTCTGACAAAATTCTATTTGCTCTGATACATCATTTTAGCCTAATACATATCATGTGTTCTCATATACATTTTATGTTCTGACTCGTTCATGCTGACTTTTGTCGTTTAGTTTTTGTTCTGTAACATTTCAGGATGTAGAGATGCTCTGATGATGCTCTGGTACATTCAACAATGTTCTGATACAAATCTAGCATGAAGTGATGTTGGTAGAAATTCAAAGCTCTGAAGCTATCCGAGGGAAGCAGAAATCAGAAGCTGTGAATGTTCTAAAGATCCAGAAAACTCAAGTTCTGAAGCTGTCCTAGATGGAAGCAGAAATCAGAAGATGTGAATGTTCAGAAGATCAAAGAAATTCAAGTTCTGAAGCTGTCCTAGATGGAAGCAGAAGTCAGAAGCTGTGAATGTTCAGAAGATCAAAGAAATTCAAGTTCTGAAGCTGTCCTATATGGAAGCAGGAATCAGAAGCTGTGAGTGTTCTAGAGATCTAAAGAATTTCTAGTTCTGAAGCTGTCCAATGGAAGCAGAAGCCAGAAGCTATGAATTCTCTAAAGACAGAAGCTTATATGATCGTCTCTACCGAAATAATCAGGGAAGTCTTTTATTAAAGTTCTTCGAGTATTTATTTCAGGGGGAGATTATTTATCTCAGGGGGAGATTGTTAATCTCAGGGGGAGACATATTTATATGCTTATGCTATAGCTGTGTAATTTGTCTTTTGCCGTCTGCTCTTTCTGATCGCAAATTCATATCATTTATATATGTTTTTGTCATCATCAAAAAGGGGGAGATTGTTAGAACAAGATTTGTTCTGATCAATTATCTTAGTTTTGATGATAACAATAATATGAATTTTGCTTAAGATAATATGGTACTCTAATCCAATGCAATTTCCTTTTCAGGAAATATATAAAGAGTATGCATAATTCAGCGCTCAGAAGCTTTGTCTCAAATGGTTCAGCATGCAACATCAGAACATGGTCTGGCAAGACATCAGAAGATGGTCGAAGCAGAATCAGAACATGGGTCTATGGAAGCATCAGAAGAACAAGAGAACAGAAGCACTGAAGTTCTGATGGTATCACGCTCAGAAGCACTTCAAGGTCAGAAGATCAGAAGATGCTCTGCACCAAGCTGTTTGACTCTGATGATATTCAAACGTTGTATTCACAAACATCAGATCAGAAGGAAGTACAAGTGGCAAGCTACGCTGACTGACAAAAGGAACGTTAAAAGCTACTAAAGGCTACGTCAGTAGACACAGCGTGAACAAGGCTCGAGGTAGTTGACAAAAGCGTATAACATTAAATGCGATGCTGTACGGAACACGCAAAGCATTAAATGCACTCAACGGTCATCTTCTCCCAACGCCTATAAATATGAAGTTCTGATGAGAAGCAAGGTTAACCAATTCTACACCTATTCTGTGAATATCAACTTGCTGAAACGCTGTTCAAATCAAAGCTCAGAATCTTCATCTTCATCAAAGCTCACTACATTGCTGTTGTAATATATTAGTGAGATTAAGCTTAAACGATTAAGAGAAATATCACAGTTTGTGATTATAGCTTTTAAGAAGCAATTGTAATACTCTTAGAATTGATTACATTAAGTTGTAAGGAACTAGAGTGATCGTGTGGATCAGAATACTCTAGGAAGTCTTAGAGGTTATCTAAGCAGGTTGTAACTAGAGTGATCGTGTGGATCAGTATACTCTAGAAAAGTCTTAGAGGGTATCTAAGCAGTTGTTCCTGGAGTGATCAGTGTGTGATCAGAAGACTCTGGAAGACTTAGTTGCTGACTAAGTGGAGAACCATTGTAATCCGTGCGATTAGTGGATTAAATCCTCAGTTGAGGTAAATCATCTCTGCGGGGGTGGACTGGAGTAGTTTAGTTAACAACGAACCAGGATAAAAATAACTGTGCAATTTATTTTTATCTGTCAAGTTTTTTAAAGCTACACTTATTCAAACCCCCCCTTTCTAAGTGTTTTTCTATCCTTCATATATAACCACACCTCATTCAACAACACGAAAGACACCATTTTGAGTTACTTATCGGATTGAAATCACCATTCTTGTCAAAATATGGGAGCTAAGATGGAGAACAACAAACCTCTTACTAGTAGAAGATAATATTTGTGTTATCAAAGAAGATGCCAACTTTTATAAGAAAATATAACTTTTCCATTCTCGTGAGCATTGTTGTAAAGCAAGAAACTGTGGTAAGTCCAACCTTGAGAGGTCCATCCCGAGGATCTTGTATTGTTGGGGGAAGAACGCTGAACTTGCAGCATTTTAGAACAACAAATCGCAGTGGAAAAAACCAACATAAACTTCATATGTCACTTTAAAAGAAAACTTTGAATTACAACAACATAATTCATACTTCAATTTAAAACAATTTAAATTGCCCAGTTTTCGATGTTACAAATTAGAGCATTATTAACCAACTAAAAATAACGAAAAATGAAAAATAACTAAATGAGAGAGCTTCAAAAGTTCTCTTCCAACTCACAACAACTAAGATCACTCCTCTTGAGTATTTGTACTACAATGTACAAGCAACATAAAAACAAACAAGAAAAGAATTTAGAATAAAATTCTATATATTAACGGTGTAAGAATGCAAGGGTAATTAAAAGCCTAACAATAATCAGATTCATGTACACAACAAATCCCAAACAATTATTCTCACTCAACATTGATGAATAATTTACACCATCATCACAAAGCTTGTATGTATGCAATCTAACTCACAACTCGACATTATGCATGTGGTACCAACTCAACAATGGTTCTTCATACAAATTGGGTCCCTCCTTCTAAACACCAAGCCCCCTTCTGAGCTACGAACAAGTCACTCGTCCCCCTTTCTAAACTTGTGACTCGCCTGTTTCACTACACAGCATAAAATGATGCATGACATGTATTAATGCAACAACAACAACAACATGTTTATGGTTCCCCTTCTAACCATAAACAACATACAAAAATAGCATTAATGTAGCTCTCCCTTCTGAACTACCACCACAATACAACCATCACGACTATATGCACATCACATATTTATTCCCCAAACACACAACAATCACGATTAATTTATTATTATAATCACATATATAATATTTAATAAGTTAATTTAATAAACATACATCCAATTGTAAATATAATCATTCAACACAACAATTATAATCACATTTACAATGCATATTATAAAACAATCAAATCATCACTTATACATCAATTAACATCCAAATTCACTAATTCAATAGATCACAACAATTGTAGTTCTTTCATCATCGTTAACCATCACATAATATTACACCTCAAGAAAAACAATTTATAAACAAGCTTAACTACACATTTAGTCTCTTAGGGAACCGCCATGAAATAGTACTACGTGTTAGCTTTTCAACATTTTAAACTGCGTCTCAAACGGAGTCATGGAATTCAAGTTATGATGAAAACAATATTTTAACAAAATTAGCCTAATCGGTGTTGGTTAGACCGTCACCGTAGCCGATGCCCGTAAGCTCTTTCGCAACGCCCTAAACTGCTGCAGAATGCATAATTCTGCGTTTTGTGTTGTTGAAGGCCTTCTGGACCTTCGATTTCCATTTCGTAAAAAGTCAAACGCTCAAAATTTGATACACAATAATTATATAGCAATTGGACAATAATTATATAACAATTGTCCGACCTAACCTTAACCGTAAATAAAAAACTATTGGTCCGATAGAAAAAGCATTAAGATCATTGGACAATAAATTAAACTCATAAAAATGTTAATATCATAAAAACAATGGAAATTTGGTCTTTAACATATGCAATTCAGGGACACCCCCTAGCATTGGGGGGTTTAGCTACTTATGATATTCAAGAAAATTACAAAGAGAGATATAAACATTACAAAAATTCTGGATTCATTTGATCTCCAATCGCTATTGCTCTTGAAGATCCCCTTCTCCTAAAACCCTTGCTAGCTCTTTCTTCTTTCTATAATTCTCTATTCTCCAAGATCAAAGATTACAAATGCTTCTCAAAACTAGGTCTAAATAGTATCATGTCACAACATAGTCGTGCAGAAAGTCAAAACTACCCTTAATGAACTCTAACATTGAAGTGACCCAAAATATGATTTTTTTTTCTCGCGCCTGCCAACACGGGCCGTGTCAGGCAACCCGGGTACCCGTGTTGGCCCTTTGTCTTGATGATTGAAGTTTCTTTCTCCCAGATCTGCTGACACGGGCCATGTCAGGTGACATGGGCACCCGTGTCACCCTTATGTTTCTCATCCTCTTGTGCTCTTACTCTGCACACCCTGACACGGGCCGTGTCAGGTGACACGGGTACCCGTGCCAGGCTTCTGTTCTTCCACTTTTAACTTGCACGGAATGTCCTTCGGCTTTGCATCAGCTACTCGGATTTGCTCACCTGTACCTGAGACATGAACACTTCCAAACCATGCATCAAAATCACCCTAATATGACATGAATTCCCAAATCAATGCAAAACAACTTAACATAACAACTAAAATAAAATATGAAAATGATAAAAGATGGAACATTGTGCTACCGAAATGATACAATTTTTGTCGATTGATCAATAAAAACATAGTACAAATGGTGACCGATCAATAACAAAACAATATTTATACAAGTTCTTGAAGAACTTATCACGCATCCTTGAAAGATAGCAAAATAATATTATATAGTTTCTGAATAACTTCTAAAGCATTTTGAGTTCTGGAAGACCTTATAAAACATCCTTGAAGGATAGAAAAATAATATTTATATGAGTTCCTGAAGAACTTATCACGCATCCTTGAAGGATAGCAAAATAACATTATATAGTTCCTGAATAACTTCTAAAGCATTCTGAGTTCTTGAAAAACTTATAAAGCATCCTTGAAGGATAGCAAAATAATAATTTGTTATATAGTTCTTGAAGAACTTATCAAGCATCCCTGAAGGATAGCAAAATAATAATTTGTTATATAGTTCCTGAAAAACTTATCAAACATCTTTGAAGGATAGCAAAATTATAGTCTGTTATGATTCCTGAAGAACTTATAAAGCATCCCAGAAGGATAGTAAGATAAGTGTTTGTTATGATTCTTGAAGAACTTATAAAGAACTTATAAAATATCACTGAAGGATTGCACAATAAATTTTTTTTTTCATTTTTTCATGAATTATAAAAACATGTATGTTATAGTTCTTGAAGAATTTTAAATATTTGTATTATTGTAAAAAAATAACTTTATATGTTTTAAATAAAAATTAAATTATGCTTTAAAATAAAATTAATACAATGGTGATAATTTAAATAAAAATATACGTGTATTTATTGTTTATCTAATAAAACTTTATCACTCAAAAGTCATTTAGAGATTGGAAAAAAAATTATTGGAGATGGAAGTGTCAAAAAATATAATTTATGGATTTTTTAATTATTAAAGTAAATCTTTATGGGTGTTTTGAATTTTATTTTTTAATAATAATAAAGTGTGTTTCTACTTGTTTGTTTATATAATTTATTGTTTAAATGATTTTTGTTTTTAAAGTGCGCTTATAACTTATCCTTAAACAATTATCATTGTTTTTAGAATGAATATTGGTACTAGCACCTGTAATGAAGATATGTGTCTTGTTGATAGTGCAACTACTCACACAATTCTCAAGAATAAAAGATGAGTTTAATTGCTATGCGCTGTCAGTGTAAATTTTTTTACACTGTTAATACATCACAACCACTCAACTATATTATTTTTTTAAAATTAAAATAAAAGTCAAACATTTCTAACAAATTAACGATTGTGATTCACTGACGGTGTAAAACTTCTTTACACCGTCAGTGTATTCCAATTAAATTCATAAAAGATATTTCTCTAATTTAGTGAATCAAAATACTGATGTCAGTACTATATCTGGCACCTTGAAAATAATTGAAGGCTCTGGAAGAGCCAATGTGTTGTTATATGAAGGAACAATATTGCACACCGATAATGCATTATATTTCCCCAAATCTCATATAAATTTATTAAGTTTAAAAGATATTCGCCTAAATAGATACCATATTGCAACAAGAGATGATGGAGATATTGAATATATTTCTATTACAAAACACAATTCAGAATAAAAAATGTGTAATGGAAATGCTACTATTTTTTTCCTCGGGCCCGTACTCCACTTATATTAATACAGTTGAAGCATATGTCATTGTAAACCAGAAGTTTACAAATTACACTCAAGTGTGTTGTTCGCAAAAATGGTTGAGTCATCTCAGATGGATATATTATGATGCGAAAATTAGTCTTGAAGAACCAAATGTTTCTTCAATGTAGTAAATTTTGTGTGTTTATAGAGAAAATAAAAAATTTGAGAAATTGAGTTTTTCATGACGTTAATCATTGCATCGACTAAAATATTATGCAAATGTTTATTATCTACTCACAACCATAAGTTTCTTTAAATTTTCATTGACATAATTTAATTTTCATTTCTAGAAGAACTAATCAAGTACTTGAAATATGAAATAAAAAGATCTTGATAAATTATGTCATGGATGAAATGGAACTGAAATTAAGATAGCCAAATAAAGTCGACATTTGCAATGTATTTTTATATAATATAGCACTAAAGATGGTAAACAATAACGAGGATCATGAAACAAAGTCTACCAAAGATTATAGACAAAGTGAGACAACTGAGTCACGATAATGGAATCACGACAACTGAGTCACGATAATGGAATCACGACAATTGAGTCACGATAATGAAATCACGACAACTGAGTCACGATAATGGAATCACGACAACTGAGTCACGGGAATGGCATCACGACAACTGAGTCACCATAATGGAATCACGACAACTGAGTCACGGGAATGGCATCACGACAATTGAGTCACCATAATGGAATCACGACAATGGAGTCACGACAATTGAGTCGCATATCTAATCCCGGTATTCAGTTCGGAAACAATCACGATAATGAAGTCACGACGATGGAGTTACGACGACAGAGTCACGACAATCAATTCACTTATATGATCCAAACGCTCAGGGCAATCGAGCCAACAACTTAATTCTGACACCACAGATGTGGTCTAATGTACGACTCAGTCTAACGCACGCCAATACATAAACTGATGGCATCTGTAAGCCCATCTCCAACAATCACCTCTCAGTACTTCGAGCTCAGATACAATCTAACGTACGATTCATTCTGACTCTAATATGATCAAAACCAGATGGCATCTTAAAGCCCATCCCGATCAACTTTCTATCAACACCCAAATGGCATCTTTAAGCCCATCTCAATACATCCAGATGGCATCTTCAAGCCCATCCCCGACAAAAGTCCTTACTTCAGCTAGGGCAAATTCCTGGGTATTCTAGTGTTCAATCATCTTCTACTTTCAAATTTTGACAGGCACACATGCCAATCTACATCCTCCAGTATAAGAAGATTGAACAGGGGCAGCTGTCATACCCTAAAATTTGCCCACCGCATTTTATACTCAAGCTCACTTGAAAATCAAAGGCTCAAGACTTGACTGAATGCACACTCTCCTAAACAAACAACCCACAATTAGGGTTTAGCTTCTCTCAAAGATAAAATCAAGTTCTAAGACCTCAAGTGGATCCCATGGCCTCTCATATGCTTCAAAGGGTCCTCATGCCAAGTTTCAAGCTCTGATTCATAAGATTGCTCAGTGAAATGCTCAGATAATCAACAATCGACTAGTTTAACCTAAAAGTCAACTGTGGTCAAAATACAGTCAAAACTCCTGATTTTTTGTCAAACACCTTATTTTGAAGTATCATTCATCATTTGATCAAGGATTGGTCATGATTCATCAAGAAAAGATCAGAAATCAACAAATTCAAAAAGTTTCTAGATTAGGGTTTCATAGGAGAAAGTCAACTGAACTTTGACTAGCCATAACTCTCACATGGAACATCAGAAATTTCCCATCCAAAGATCATTTTGAAGGAAATTGAATGCTCTACAATTTTGTCTCTCACAAGCCAAGGCTAAAAATGCTTCATTTGAGAGATATGGATCAAAAGATTATAGGTACTTTTTGAAAGTCAACCAAAAGCAGTTTTTTGTCAAAACCAATATCATCAAGATAAAATCCTCAAATGCAAAAAGGGTTCCAAAGTGGCTTGTAGAAGACATCTTGGGCTTTCCAAAAAGTCCTAGAACACTTTCATATGATAAAAAATTGAGAGAGTTATGATCGTTAGAAGTTGGGTAATTTTTGGGAAAAGGCATGAAACCCTAAGTAAGGAATTTTGAATTTTTCAACAATGGGCCTTTAATTTTGAAACTCCCACGTGGTCATAAGCTTACAAGAGGCCCATTAACCAACTATCCTTTATTTCTTGATTTTATTTCATTTTTATTTGAATTAAATCACTTAAATTCAAATAAAATTAAATATAATCATAATTAAATGATAAATGATGGTGAGAATATTTTTTCTTGATCAATCTAAAAATCACCTTGGGGACCCATAAGACCAATCTTTTATTTTTATCATTTATTTGATTTTGAAATTTAATGATTTAAATTCAAAATTAATTAAATAAATGATAGAAAATATGGAAGATATGATGTTGGATTATTTTCCAATCAATATTAAGCATCCAAGAATCAAATATTTGATTCAAATATTCATGCAAGAAGAGATTGGAAAGAGAAGATAAAATTGGACCAAAATAGAAATATTTTTGTCATATTTTCAACAAATTTTTACCAAATCTCATGAACTTGATTTCCAAGCAAACTTATACCCTAATTCTCACTATTATAAATAACTCAATGCATTCATAAGGAAGGGAAACGAAATTAGGAGAAGGGAGCAGCCAGTGCACTAGGGTTTAAACTTCAAAAAATTCCATTCAAAGTTGCACCATTGAGTTTGATCTTGCAGCCTTGTTCAATCAAGTTAAAGAATTCCATTGTGTTCCTGGGATACCAAAGGTTAAGTATGCATTAATGAGTAAGCACTATAGCGTTCAACATGTTCATATCATACTTATCATATTCGTTCTAAATTTGAATTCTCATATCGCATACGCTATCATGTTTTATTGTGAACTACTGGCTTGGTTGAGTTTATGGCATCAATTAGGACAGGTTTGAACCTCTGGATCAAAGCTCTAGCGCAAGAAACCAAAAACGCCATGGTTAGGGCATGGAGTTCATGATCCTTCATTTTCCATGATGCAAGAAGATTCAGGGCGTAAAAACAATTCCATTGAACTCGCCGTGGGTGTTTTAGTGGATCTGGGCATGATTTGGATTCATAGATCTTGGTTCATGGCCGATTTGACATCACGAAAGAGAAGAAGAAAAACCTGCGAAAAATCCGCAGGTAATTCCATAGGTGGAATCGCAGCTAAATCCGCAGGTCTGGAGGTTAGAGATGATGAATAGTGCGTTGGAAATATGGACTACACGCGTGGCGCTTCCACGTTGGAGGGTCAACGAATGTAGATTATGTCCCCTCTTCCCATTGGATGCAATCGTTAGTGGTGGGGTCAGGTTTGACTACTTGTGAGCGTTTTCCATTTAGCATTTATTTTTATATTTATTTTCTCTTGATCGTATTAGTATCAGCAAGCGAATTTGGCACAATTGGCAAGAGAGAAAAGAGGGTAACACATCAGACCTGGGTTCGATCCCAGGGGTACACAAATATTTTTTGTGTTTATTTGTTTTAAGATCTAGCGCTTTGCCTCCCTTGCGTGCCTACAATACACCCCCGACGCATCACCATTAGATCATCAGCATCCAGGATCCAATGTATGTGGATTGCAGGCGCATCATATGGTCTCCAGCAAAGGACCACACTTGATCAGAGATTAACCAAGATCCTTCAGCCACGCGCCATCAGATCAAAAAGCTAAGTTTCTAACCCTTTCTTTGTTTAAATTTTGCCTCTTTGCCTAAAATAGGGTTTGCCTCGAATAGTCAATGAATCCCTCCTACACTCACCCTTATTATTTTCCTTTTAATTTTCAGAATTGATCGAGGGTTCGAGGAAGATCAAGGAATTCAAGAATTTTGATTAATTATTGTTCCCTCTTATTTTTTGCCTTTATTTCCCCTTCCCCGCAGGTGTTTATTGTAATAGCGTAGGACTTTTATTTTTCTGCCTTTAACATCCGCATTTTTAAACTGCGTGGTTAGTAATCTTAGGGAGTGCAAGCCTTGAACTGAATTAGATCACTAATTATAAGATAAAATATCTGAATTAACCACCTGATTGTGCCACACACACACCTTTAGGGTAATCCCTCTTGTTGCCTGTTGCCTTATTATCTGTTGCCTCTAATTATACTAAAAATAGTCAAGTCCCTCGATTCCGAGGATACCTAAAGCAAAGGTTGCCTTATTCAGTGATATCATCAATTTTGTCCCTCGAAGCTGCCTCGGTAAAACATGATGATTGTCCCAGTTGCTAAGGTATCCTCGCCTGTTGTCTAAAGATTAAATGACTACTATATCCTTCCCTTAGACTACCTGCCCTCTTTATGGTAGGGACATTCTTATGGCGAACAATACTCTCGACGACCCTTTCACCTCCTATAAAAGGACTTCCTACCCTCCTATGGTATGGATAGCCCTGAAAGGCTACAAGAATTTTTATAATTTGAAGGTAATTACCTCCTAATTGCTTGCTCTGGTTTAAATTCTTCTTACCCTTTATCAAAAACCTTCAAAAAGGCTACGCTTATTTACAAGCTAAAGTCCTTATTTCAAATCTTTTTCTTTATTCATTTCAAACATTTTCAAACAAACAAGTGAGCTAAGCAATTAAGAGCCCATGGATAACCATGGATGCAAAGGGTGCCTTACACCTTCCCTTTGTATAAATTACCCCCCGAACTCAAAATCTCTTTTAAAAGGTCTTTTTCTATTATTTTAGCCTTTCTATAAATTGGATAAAATAAAAGTCGGTGGCGACTCTTGCTTACCGCGACATTTCTTTAAAGTCAGTTCACCGTATTACAGAATTCTATCAAAAATTATAGACAAAGTGATAATTGACCAAAATAAATATATTCAATTGAAGAAGAATTAAATTAACTTTACAAGTGACTCGATTTTGGACATGTAGTCCAAACACCTCAAAGTGTGAAACCAATGGGATATAAATGAGTTTTGTGAAAAAACAAAATAAGAATAATATAAAGTTTGATTTGTTTCTCAAAGATTTTCACAAATACTTAAGATCGAGTTTGATGAAACATATCTACCCGTAGTAGATTATGTAATGCCCCAAATTTAATTAAATTGATCAAGGATTTATTTGTTGGAATTAGTCGAAGTCGGAATTTATCGGTATTATTCTAAAAGCGTATTGGATTAATGTGTTGATTGGAGCAGTTAAGTTATGATCGGATTAGTCGGAATAATACAATTGTGAGTTAGTATTATTTGTGTTATGGATCAATTGTAGTCGTAGAATATTATTGGGAATAATATTCGTTATGTTATGTGATTATTTATTTATGTGTGTTATTTGGCTTAATTGAGTAATTAGATGAATATTATGAACTGGGCCTAACTGGAAGAAATATAACACAATGAAATTGGATTGTGGGTTAAGCCCAATTAAGAAAAGAAGGATAGTAAGAGAGTTAGGGTTTTAGAGACATAACTCTCATTTGGTGAAAGAAGAGAAAGAAGAGAAGAAGAAAGGAAGCTTGGACATGAAGGGGAAGAACTCCATTGAAGAAGGTGAAGATTTTGTTAAGGTAAGGGTGGAGTTCTTACTCTCTAAGGGTTGGCATGATGTTGGGTATGGTAGAGAGTAGGTTTCATAATTGAAATCCATGAATGTGTGAAAAATTGCAATGTTGATGAATGTTGAAATTAATGAATGATTTGCTGAGCTTTTGATGAGTTGTTAGAGGTTTATGTGAGTGAGTAAGGTTGTGATTGGTGTATCATATTTAATCCTTCAATTTCATAGTTTTAGAAATGTTAGGGTTTATGTTAGATTTCATGAAATAGATGGTCTAAGCATGTTTTGGTATGATTTGATGATGATAAATGATGTATACTGATCATATATGCTTTGAATTGTTGATTGGAAGTGATTTTGGATGGAGATATAGCATTTTCGTTGGTTTGTTCGCTGCTGTATTTTTCTGCATAATCGTGTGGTTGCTAAGCGGACCCCAGCCCACTGAGCGGACCCTGCTGTCAAAAATATTTTTGAAACTTTGAAATGTCATAACTTTTGACCTGTAACTCCGTTTTATGCGTCGTTCAAAGCGTTGGGAAGATAATGAAATTATCTATATAATAGAAGTAGAATGGTTAGCACATGATGAATTAATTATGATGTTGTTAACATGTAATTATGTATATGTGCATTATAACTTGATAATTTGTGAATAACATTGTGATGGCATATTATGTGGTGTAATATTCATGATGTGTGTGAATGGATATGTGTTATTTGAATATTCTTGTGGAGAATGATTACTTGATGACTTAATTATGATGTGGTTGTTTTAATAACATGTATGTATGTGAATACATGTTATGGCTTGATGAAATGTGAATAACATGTGTTGATATGATACGTTGTGATTTATTCATATTGTATATCGTGATGAATTTGATGAGGATGTGCACAAATGTATTGGCAATTGTTTACTATATGTATAATGAGATGTTGAATTGGTGAATACTATGAGTATGATTTATATGTGAGTGATAACATGTTACTTGAATCGTATTTATGCAAATGTGAATTGGTGTTGATTGATAACAATATTGTTGGCATGATATGTGATATGATATTTATGATGAGTTTGAATGATTATATGTTGTTTATTTTTGAAAAATAAAGATGGCTCGCTAAGCGGAGCCTGGTTTATATTTCGCTATTGTTTTAGTCCGCTTGAAGCGGGGTTATTGAAATTGTATTTCCATAAGCACACTTGAAGGTCGCTAAGCGGACCTTGCTGTGAAAAACTTGTTCAAACTTTGAATTGATGTATTTTTGGATCTGTGACTCCGTTTTAAATGTCGTTTGAACTTCCATGATGCTCTAATTGATGTCTTTTTAATGAATTTGATTGAAAACCTTTATGGAAAACCTTTTGATGTTTTCTTGAAATGACCCGTTTGATGTTGCATTTGTATTATGAAGTGAAGTATTGTTGTATGATGATGCAACGTAGTGACGTGATTGTGAAGTGATGCATTCTGATGAATGATGATTTTGTTGGTGTTAAAGTTCGACATTATATTGATAATGTTCGATGGTGATTTAGACGATGTTGTGACGTATTGTTTATGTGGTATTTGTGGATGTGCATCATTGAGTCGCATCCATTGCCAAATGCATGCCTAAAACTTATGGCAAACACGACGGCCTGAAAACTATAGCAAACACGACGACCTTAATGGAAAATAGCGACGATGTGCCTCTATTAATTGGCAATGTTTAATTTGGGAGTTTACTTCGAATGGTACCTGTCGCACCGCAATTTTTGCCCTATGTATTTCATTCATTTGGATGTGTCGCACGCATTCATCATTCAATCATCACATCGTTGCATATCGATTAAAGTCAACAAAAACACCTTGCATTTTGTATATTTGCATATTTTTCATTCGGGTTAAATATTTATCTGAAATTTCTTTTTTTTAGACGGTAAATGTATATATGTGTTTATTACTATTATCATTTTTTTAAAAAAATATCAAAATTAGGTATTTTATTTAATTATTTTTTCATTAGAATTGGTATTGTTATTATATTTTTTTTTTTAGTTTAGATTTATTTTAGTTTAATTTTAGTCTAAAATAAAAAGAAGAGTTTTTTTATATGATTTAGTTTAGGCCCAAATCACTTTCTTATTTTAAGCCCATTTTCCATTTCATCAAAAAAACGATACAAAAAAAAAGGCCTTTCTTCTCATCTCCATCCCAAGCTCACTTCTCTGCATCATAAAACGGTTCACACCTTACAAAGACCTGCCCATCAGTTCCCATCATCTTCATACCAGCATATACCTGTACAAAAACAACAAACACTACACTCCAAAGTGCTGCCACACCCTGTCATTGCAGTCCGAATACCCTGCACATACATGCCAAGAATTTCTTCAATTTATTCCTACACAAAACCTGCATAACAAAGGCAACAATTCAGAGCAACAAATTTGTTCAAATTTCATCCAATTTCCCCCCATTTTTACATAGGTTTTCACTATAAAACAAGGGGAGAACGTTGAACACAAGGAGGAAGAAATTGTTACGAAAAAGCTCTGCAGAAGAAAAATCCATTCTTTCAATGCAGCAAGCCTCTTGAAAACTCACCAAACCTCAGTAACCATACACCTTCAAAAATAAGCCTTCAGCCCAGAAACCGTAAATCTCATATCTCTCACCTCACCAACACTCAATACTCATAAACAGGCCCTCACCAACATTCATCAACAACACAGCAAAACCGCAGCACACAACAACAACTCAGAAGCAGCTGAGCGGAAGAAGATCTAAGCAGAGAATCAATATTACCGTGGATTCGTCACTTCCAAGAACATTTGGAGTCGGTTAATCTTTCTTTTCTGAACATTTCTATGTGCTTGTTATAATCTTCATCTTTGCTCAACTACTATGAAGTACTTGGTGTTGTTTTACTCATATTGATTGTTCTTGTCTGTGTGGATTCATGATCATGGTTATGAGATTTAGGTTTCAAAAGATTTTTGTTCTGACATGTATTCTTGTTGTAACCGTGTAAGAGAGAGTGTGTGAGTTCTGATTTTCATGGTGTATAGATGAGAGTTTAGGGATAGGATTTATAAGAGGTTGGTTTAAGAGTTGAATCTGAGAGAGGTGAGACCGAGATGGTTTATGTGTTGTTGTTTGTTCACGCGATAGAAAGAAAGAAGAGAGCGAGAGATCGAGATAGTGCGAGGTCGAGAGAAGGAAATCGTTTTCCTGAGTTTCTTTTTTTTTTTTCCAGAATCGTGGAAAGAAAGGAGAGGGAGCCGCTGACTTCTTCATTTTGTTTTTTAGGGTTCTTTTAACCCATTAGCACATTGAGAGGAGGCGGATCCGGGTCATACTAACCCGGTCCGGCCCAGACATCTACTTTTTTTTTATTGTTCAGATCTTAAACATGTTGGGCCCTTGACACATCCATCCGGATTTCACACCACCATAGCCCAATTTCCACCTTTTAATTTCTTTTATTTTACTAGCTTGTTTGTTTAACTAGTTAATTTATGTTAGGTAAATTTTTAATAACTTAATTAATTAGTTAAGTACATTTTAATTGATTAAACAAGGCTTCAAGAAATAATTTTCATTTAAATAAATCTAAATCTCGGTCCATTGCCAAGTCTTTTCAAATTAATCCTTTTTTTCACTTCCCATAAAATAAATAAACCTTGGTCCAACGCCAAGTCGCTTCATAATAACTTCTCGATTCAATATCGAATTTCTTCTTTACAAAAATCCTTTAAACCATACCAAAAGATCGAGTGACAAGAAGTGTACACCTCTTGAATACCTCGGTTCTTTTGGATTAAAATACTAAATAAAAAGCTTTCTTATTCAAATCAAAGTGATCAAGTGACAAGAAGTGAACACCTCTTGAATACCTTGATCCTTTGAATCAAAACACATTAATAAAATCAAAGTGATCAAGTGACAAGAAGTGAACACCTCTTGAATACCTTGATCCTTTGAATCAAAACACATTAATAAAATCAAAGTGATCAAGTGACAAGAAGTGAACACCTCTTGAATACCTTGATCCTTTGAATCAAAACACATTAATAAAAATCAAAGTGATCAAGTGACAAGAAGTGCACACCTCTTGAATACCTTGATCTTTTGAATTAAAACACTTTAATTGACAAGGACAACAAGTGACAATGGGGCTCGCTCCTGTTGAATACCTTGGGTAAAGACGCGCTAGGTGCACACCTATGCTCAATCCTTTGCTAAACGTCCTTTAAAAAAAAGACACATCTCCGATTTCATTCAAACCTTTTTGCCTTATGGCCCTTTCTTTTAAAAACCCTTCTCATAAACGAGACACTTATTCAATTTTAAAATGCGAACATACTTCCACATGCGAAGATCGAATATCTTCCACTTGAATGCGATGATGGCCAAAATCTTGTTTTACCTTTGATTTAGTCATCCATTCTTGTAGTGATCTCATATCCATGTGCGCGTAGTATTTCCATTTGAAAGCGATCGCGTACCTCTCGCTAAAATCAACCAACAAACTTTTCGTGGTTCTTCGCCCGAACTACGATTGCTCTGACTTTCCCATTGCACTAGGGAATACGTAGGCACAAGATACAAACGTCTTGGCGAGCATAATAATAAAAAATCTTTTCTTTTTCTTCATAATAATAAAAACCCTAAAAAACCTTTTCTTTTATCTTTTCTCGATCAATAAGCAGAAGAACGCAAACATTACGCTAACACTCAAACACGAAACTAACTAAATGGGTCCCATCGAGTACGATGGAGGTGGGGGGTGCTAATACCTTCCCCTTGCTTAACCGACTCCCGAACCCTAATTTGGTTGCGATGACCATCTTATTCATTTTCTTTTTCCTTTGTGGGTTTTATCGATATTTTCCCTTTACTTTTTGGAATAAATAAATTTCGGTGGCGACTCTGTTGATATTTCGAGCGCGCGATTACGCTCGAGTACATTTTTACCGCTACAGAAAGTGGCGACTCTGCTGGGGACTATCCTAAGAGAGTCAACCCTAGTTTAGTTTGTTTTTTATTTGAGTGTTTGCTTTTGTTTGTTTATTCTTGTGTTTTTTATGCTTATGTTCTTTATATCTATTCTTGTATTATTTATGTTTCTTTACTCTTGCTTTACCGCTTTTTATTTATTTCTGTATATACTCATTTGTGGGTATGGGAATGATACTTGAGTGAAGCTTTTTACCCAAGCTTTGAAAAACAAGAGAAAAGCATAAGTTAGGAGGTGGTTGTGTAGTGTTAGCCCCCAAAGTGAACACCTTGAATGGCTAATACGAAAACCCCACTTGGAGGAGACTTAGTCATGAAATTTGTCATAAGATGGTTCGCCCATCGCATGGCAAAAATCTGATTTCGTCGCTAACTCCAAGGACCTTTAGAACCCGTTTCATCTAAAAGAAGTTACGTATTGATCCCCAAGGTGCACTCCTTGTATGATTGGTACGATAACTTCGCCTAGAGGTTGCATATTCATGAAATTCGTTATAAGATGGTTCACCTGTCGCATGATGAAATTCTGATCATGCTCGGATGCCTCTAGGTACCATTATTTCCAAAAACTTTAGAGCTAACCTTGTGAGGGGACTCTTGGGTAAAAGAACTTAGAACTGTCCTAACTTAAGGAGTCTTCCGATAGTTTATTTTGTTATCACGCTTTACATCCAATATTGCATGCCACTGCATATCATTTGCATCTTGCATACATACATGTTGTCCAAGTACCTCATTCCAACTGTCTCTTTCATTCAGTTATCTGTCAACTGTCAAACTGGTTCCTCCACACGAGTACGAGACTAGAGCCAACGTCAGACGAAGAATGGCGGACCAAGAACAACACAATGCTGAAGTTAGAATGGAGATTGAGGATCTGAAGTCAGGAATGACTAAGCTCACTGAGATGTTGCAAGTTATGATTGCTAGAGGGGAACCACCTCAAAGGACTGTTATTCAAGAGGTCGCCAACGATGTTGAAGACCCTATTCCTGTTCAAAGGCCCGCCTCTACATGGCCCGAGTTTGGTTTACCTCCAAATTATTCTCCGCCTCACGCCACTGCTGCTATGGTTGGTCAAACTTCACGACCAATGTTCCAAGCTCCAATCATGACTGAGTGTCAACCAATTGTGCACGCTGATGCCCAAACCACTTATGAAAATCCTCTCTTTGAGCACCGAGATGGTGACATTGATGAAGTCAAAGAACAATATCAAATCCTGGAGAAAAGATTAAGAGCTATGGAAGGCGCTGATTACTTTGGGGTTGCTGCTGAGAACATGTGTTTGGTTTCCGACCTGGTCATACCTGCCAAGTTCAAAACTCCGGATTTTGAAAAGTACAAGGGATACACTTGTCCAAGAAGTCATTTGACCATGTACTACCGCAAGATGGCTGCTTATACCAAGAACGACAAATTGTTGATTCATTGTTTTCAAGATAGCCTGATTGGCGCTTCCCTGAAGTGGTATATGGGACTTGAGAAGAGTCGTATTCATTGCTTCCAAGATCTGACTGATGCTTTCATGAAGCAATACAAGTATAATCTGGACATGGCACCTGATCGCCGTCAACTGCAAAACATGTCTCAAAAGGAAAGGGAATCCTTCAAGGAGTATGCTCAACGCTGGAGAGAGCTAGCTTCTCAAGTGGAACCTCCTTTGGCTGAAAAGGAATTGACTGGCATGTTTATGGACACTCTCTCACCGTTCTATTGGGAGAAGATGATTGGAAGTATGTCCTCCAACTTTACTGACTTGGTGACTATTGGTCAAAGGCTAGAGGAAGGAATTAAGAATGGCAAGGTTGCCAATGTTGCTGAATCTTCTAGTGCGGCAAGGAAATCTTATGGAAACTTCATCAAGAAGAAGGAGAATGAAACAAATGCTGTGATTGGTGAAGATAGAAGACCTCGTCAAAGGACTAATAGCTATGATCAACCAATTGTAGTTACAGTTGCTCCTGTGACCAAGGATCCACAAGCTCAAGCTCCTCAACCTCAAGTCGCTAATCAGAATCAGAATCGTGGTAGGACGACCTGTGATCCTATTCCCATGACTTACACTGAGCTATATCCTGCGTTGGTCAAGAAAGGTCTGATTACAACAAGAGCTTTTACTCCTCTGAATCCTCTTCCACCCGGTTTCAGATCCGATCTGCACTGTGAATTTCATCAAGGTGGTGCTGGCCATAATTTGGAAAGTTGTTTCGCGTTGAAGGCTAGAGTGCAAGAATTGATGAGGGCAAATATGTTATATTTCAAGGATATCAATCCCAATGTTGTCAAGAACCCTTTCCCCGAGCATGACAAGAGTGGCTGAGGACAAAGAAAGCCAAGTTACCTCCCTAAAGCCGAGTGTTTCGTGATAGGATAGCTCCTCCTCGTCACTGATTAGTCACTAGGCCTTGTTTCTTTCTGTTTGCAATTTCCTTGTTTTATCTTGTGTACTGCATTTGAATTCTGTTTGTTCCTTAATGTTAATTTTAATGAAATGAGCATTACATATTTGAATCAATCCATTTATATCCACTGTGTTTATCTTTATAAAAAAAACAATATATATCTCTTGTTCACTTTCTTCTATCAAGCTTGTGTTTTATGCAAAGATTGGAGGGAGGATGATGACAACGAAATACCCAAGTTATTGAATTGTATGCTTTCAAATAAAAATTTGCTGATGATGTACAGGCATTGTTTCAGTCCCCAAACACTGGAGAAATAAGGAAGTTAATCCCTAGTCAACCCCCTTTGAGACTAGAAGTTGGTGTTTCTTTTTGTACGAAAAAACCCTAATCTTAACCTGGGGCAGGGTAGTTCTCAGTTAATTTAATTGTGCATTCAATTTCGAGAAAATCATTAAGTACACCTTTCAATAAGGGTTTCAATCAAAAGTGACCAAGATGGTTATCATTAACCGTTATCAAGGCAGTCACTATCTTTCCAATATAAAAAAAATTCAAAGGAAAAGCCCGCTAAGTCAAAACCTACGAAGGAGACTTAGACAAAATTGGGGTATCCCGCTAGCTGTAATCTCAAACGAAACAGTTTAAGCAAAAGTTAGGGATATATAAAAAAAAAGAGAAGTCAATGAATTCCTTGAACAACCATAAAATGTTGTGACTATCAAAAGGAAGAAGTGACTGCCGTCTCAAAGATTCCCTTGGTCTTTAAACCGTCATCATATGAATAGGTGCAATTCCAAAGTCTCTTGGAACCTGAATGCATAAATTAATTGAGCGTAGGATTGAAGTTCATCGCGAAGAATGGGGTGGGTACAAATATACTTTGAGCCTATATCCTTTGTTTCTGAAACCGTGAACCAAGCCACGTTACAACCTTCAAAAGACCTAATTGAAGCAAGGTTTATTTTGAAAGCATACTACAACAAGGTTGCATTAACCTGACTCCTAAAGATCTTTGCAAATCGTTTGTTTTACCATACCTTTTGATTTATCCATCACTTTGATTGTCTTGACTATTGTGTTTAGCCCCTGTGATTCATTTGCTTTACATCAATAATATCATTCGTACAATAACTTTGATTTCAAAATATGCTTTGAGCATCGCATTAAAATTACCATTTTGAATGAACATTTTATTTGCAAGTACTCATCTTTTAGGAAGTTCAAACAGTCGAGAAACTCGATCAGTGATCCTATTAGGGGCACGTTACTTCAAGATCCTGTTGTTCAAGACTTATACTGGGGCAAGCATTCCCAACTTTCGTTTCAAGGACTGAAGCAACGATCAGTTAACAAGCAGTCAATCAGGGGAAGTCTTCTTCAGCGATCCCCAAGCATTTTATCAGTCCTTCTCAAAAGGATCATCTGTGTGACAAAACCATGTTGGCAGTGTTCTTGTGTTGAGGAATCAGAGTTCCAATCTAACCTCACAAAAGAGTCTACCTCAGTTGTCATAACCGATTGCATTACATTACATTCACATCTCATGCATAGAAAAATTCAATATCATGCATAGAAACAAAATTCATACTCATTTGCATTCTTTCAAGGTCCCGTTGTTATCAACACTTCACCTTGAGATCAAAGCCCAATTTACTTGGCATCTACCAAAACGATGTTTGTTTCTTCATCCAAAGCTACTCTTGGATTTGTATTTGTTTCCTCTTCGTCCAAAGCTACTCTTGGATGTATAATTGTCTCTCTTTGTTCAATGCTACTATTGGATGTCTTTTTGTTTCTCTTCGTCCAAAGCTACTCTTGGATTTATATTTTCTCCTCCCCGTCCAAAGCTACTGTTGGACATGTTGTTTTTCACCTTTTATCCAAAGCTACTGTTGGATATCACAATCCTTAGTAAAGTGTTATTCAAAGCTACTGTTGAATGATCTTTATATCGTTGAGCCGGAATACCATTCTTTTCTCATCCGAAGCTACTCTTGGATGTTCTTGAGTTTGTTTTTCCTTCCCATCCAATGCTACTATTAGATGGTCGCTCGTATTTTCCAAAATTGGTATCCATTTCATCTATTGCTCCTCAAGATGACTCTGATATATTTTATGGTTCAGGTTTCCTTTTTGCATTCAAAGCTACTGTTGAATCTCTTTGGTTTCCGTATTATCTAAAGCTACTGTTGGATTATCCCCGATGTTTTTCAGAGTTTGGATTCCATTCGTTCAAAGCTACTCTTGGACGTCTCTGCCATAACTCCGAGTTTGTAGGTCTCCTCTTGCATTCAAAGCTACTCTTGAGTCTTGTTGTTTTCCTTCCATCCGAAGCTACTATTGGATGTCTCCGATGTTTCCCCAGAGTTTGGATTTTTTTTCAGATTCATTCAAAGCCACTCTAGAATGTCCCTGATGTTCGGTGTCGTCTAAAGCCACTCTTAGACGTTCCTACCCAAAGTTTTGTTTTAGATTCATTCAAAGCCACTCTTGAATGTCTTTGATGATTTCCATCGTCTAAAGCTACTCTTAGACATTCCCACTATCTTTTTACCCAAAGTTTTTATCTCTCATTTCCAAGTTTCTCCATCAACAGTTTGTCTTTTGTGACACTATATTCCCCACAGAATCCAGAGTGTCTCATATCATATTGCATTAAAAAAAAGTGTCCATTGCATTCATGTCATAAGCATCGTTGCGGCGATCTTAGGACAAAAATTGTGTACTTTGTATTTAAGTCTCTTCACATCTTCGATAGAAAAAACTTAAATAGGGGCATCTGTCGCACCGCAATTTTTGCCCTATGTATTTCATTCATTTGGATGTGTCGCACGCATTCATCATTCAATCATCACATCGTTGCATATCGATTAAAGTCAACAAAAACACCTTGCATTTTGTATATTTGCATATTTTTCATTCGGGTTAAATATTTATCTGAAATTTCTTTTTTTTAGACGGTAAATGTATATATGTGTTTATTACTATTATCATTTTTTTAAAAAAATATCAAAATTAGGTATTTTATTTAATTATTTTTTCATTAGAATTGGTATTGTTATTATATTTTTTTTTTAGTTTAGATTTATTTTAGTTTAATTTTAGTCAAAAAATAAAAAGAAGAGTTTTTTTATATGATTTAGTTTAGGCCCAAATCACTTTCTTATTTTAAGCCCATTTTCCATTTCATCAAAAAAACGATACAAAAAAAAATGGCCTTTCTTCTCATCTCCATCCCAAGCTCACTTCTCTGCATCATAAAACGGTCCACACCTTACAAAGACCTGCCCATCAGTTCCCATCATCTTCATACCAGCATATACCTGTACAAAAACAACAAACACTACACTCCAAAGTGCTGCCACACCCTGTCATTGCAGTCCGAATACCCTGCACATACATGCCAAGAATTTCTTTAATTTATTCCTACACAAAACCTGCATAACAAAGGCAACAATTCAGAGCAACAAATTTGTTCAAATTTCATCCAATTTCCCCCCATTTTTACATAGGTTTTCACTATAAAACAAGGGGAGAACGTTGAACACAAGGAGGAAGAAATTGTTACGAAAAAGCTCTGCAGAAGAAAAATCCATTCTTTCAATGCAGCAAGCCTCTTGAAAACTCACCAAACCTCAGTAACCATACACCTTCAAAAATAAGCCTTCAGCCCAGAAACCGTAAATCTCATATCTCTCACCTCACCAACACTCAATACTCATAAACAGGCCCTCACCAACATTCATCAACAACACAGCAAAACCGCAGCACACAACAACAACTCAGAAGCAGCTGAGCGGAAGAAGATCTAAGCAGAGAATCAATATTACCGTGGATTCGTCACTTCCAAGAACATTTGGAGTCGGTTAATCTTTCTTTTCTGAACATTTCTATGTGCTTGTTATAATCTTCATCTTTGCTCAACTACTATGAAGTACTTGGTGTTGTTTTACTCATATTGATTGTTCTTGTCTGTGTGGATTCATGATCATGGTTATGAGATTTAGGTTTCAAAAGATTTTTGTTCTGACATGTATTCTTGTTGTAACCGTGTAAGAGAGAGTGTGTGAGTTCTGATTTTCATGGTGTATAGATGAGAGTTTAGGGATAGGATTTATAAGAGGTTGGTTTAAGAGTTGAATCTGAGAGAGGTGAGACCGAGATGGTTTATGTGTTGTTGTTTGTTCACGCGATAGAAAGAAAGAAGAGAGCGAGAGATCGAGATAGTGCGAGGTCGAGAGAAGGAAATCGTTTTCCTGAGTTTCTCTTTTTTTTTCCAGAATCGTGGAAAGAAAGGAGAGGGAGCCGCTGACTTCTTCATTTTGTTTTTTAGGGTTCTTTTAACCCATTAGCACATTGAGAGGAGGCGGATCCGGGTCATACTAACCCGGTCCGGCCCAGACATCTACTTTTTTTTTATTGTTCAGATCTTAAACATGTTGGGCCCTTGACACATCCATCCGGATTTCACACCACCATAGCCCAATTTCCACCTTTTAATTTCTTTTATTTTACTAGCTTGTTTGTTTAACTAGTTAATTTATGTTAGGTAAATTTTTAATAACTTAATTAATTAGTTAAGTACATTTTAATTGATTAAACAAGGCTTCAAGAAATAATTTTCATTTAAATAAATCTAAATCTCGGTCCATTGCCAAGTCTTTTCAAATTAATCCTTTTTTTCACTTCCCATAAAATAAATAAACCTTGGTCCAACGCCAAGTCGCTTCATAATAACTTCTCGATTCAATATCGAATTTCTTCTTTACAAAAATCCTTTAAACCATACCAAAAGATCGAGTGACAAGAAGTGTACACCTCTTGAATACCTCGGTTCTTTTGGATTAAAATACTAAATAAAAAGCTTTCTTATTCAAATCAAAGTGATCAAGTGACAAGAAGTGAACACCTCTTGAATACCTTGATCCTTTGAATCAAAACACATTAATAAAATCAAAGTGATCAAGTGACAAGAAGTGAACACCTCTTGAATACCTTGATCCTTTGAATCAAAACACATTAATAAAATCAAAGTGATCAAGTGACAAGAAGTGAACACCTCTTGAATACCTTGATCCTTTGAATCAAAACACATTAATAAAAATCAAAGTGATCAAGTGACAAGAAGTGCACACCTCTTGAATACCTTGATCTTTTGAATTAAAACACTTTAATTGACAAGGACAACAAGTGACAATGGGGCTCGCTCCTGTTGAATACCTTGGGTAAAGACGCGCTAGGTGCACACCTATGCTCAATCCTTTGCTAAACGTCCTTTAAAAAAAAGACACATCTCCGATTTCATTCAAACCTTTTTGCCTTATGGCCCTTTCTTTTAAAAACCCTTCTCATAAACGAGACACTTATTCAATTTTAAAATGCGAACATACTTCCACATGCGAAGATCGAATATCTTCCACTTGAATGCGATGATGGCCAAAATCTTGTTTTACCTTTGATTTAGTCATCCATTCTTGTAGTGATCTCATATCCATGTGCGCGTAGTATTTCCATTTGAAAGCGATCGCGTACCTCTCGCTAAAATCAACCAACAAACTTTTCGTGGTTCTTCGCCCGAACTACGATTGCTCTGACTTTCCCATTGCACTAGGGAATACGTAGGCACAAGATACAAACGTCTTGGCGAGCATAATAATAAAAAATCTTTTCTTTTTCTTCATAATAATAAAAACCCTAAAAAACCTTTTCTTTTATCTTTTCTCGATCAATAAGCAGAAGAACGCAAACATTACGCTAACACTCAAACACGAAACTAACTAAATGGGTCCCATCGAGTACGATGGAGGTGGGGGGTGCTAATACCTTCCCCTTGCTTAACCGACTCCCGAACCCTAATTTGGTTGCGATGACCATCTTATTCATTTTCTTTTTCCTTTGTGGGTTTTATCGATATTTTCCCTTTACTTTTTGGAATAAATAAATTTCGGTGGCGACTCTGTTGATATTTCGAGCGCGCGATTACGCTCGAGTACATTTTTACCGCTACAGAAAGTGGCGACTCTGCTGGGGACTATCCTAAGAGAGTCAACCCTAGTTTAGTTTGTTTTTTATTTGAGTGTTTGCTTTTGTTTGTTTATTCTTGTGTTTTTTATGCTTATGTTCTTTATATCTATTCTTGTATTATTTATGTTTCTTTACTCTTGCTTTACCGCTTTTTATTTATTTCTGTATATACTCATTTGTGGGTATGGGAATGATACTTGAGTGAAGCTTTTTACCCAAGCTTTGAAAAACAAGAGAAAAGCATAAGTTAGGAGGTGGTTGTGTAGTGTTAGCCCCCAAAGTGAACACCTTGAATGGCTAATACGAAAACCCCACTTGGAGGAGACTTAGTCATGAAATTTGTCATAAGATGGTTCGCCCATCGCATGGCAAAAATCTGATTTCGTCGCTAACTCCAAGGACCTTTAGAACCCGTTTCATCTAAAAGAAGTTACGTATTGATCCCCAAGGTGCACTCCTTGTATGATTGGTACGATAACTTCGCCTAGAGGTTGCATATTCATGAAATTCGTTATAAGATGGTTCACCTGTCGCATGATGAAATTCTGATCATGCTCGGATGCCTCTAGGTACCATTATTTCCAAAAACTTTAGAGCTAACCTTGTGAGGGGACTCTTGGGTAAAAGAACTTAGAACTGTCCTAACTTAAGGAGTCTTCCGATAGTTTATTTTGTTATCACGCTTTACATCCAATATTGCATGCCACTGCATATCATTTGCATCTTGCATACATACATGTTGTCCAAGTACCTCATTCCAACTGTCTCTTTCATTCAGTTATCTGTCAACTGTCAAACTGGTTCCTCCACACGAGTACGAGACTAGAGCCAACGTCAGACGAAGAATGGCGGACCAAGAACAACACAATGCTGAAGTTAGAATGGAGATTGAGGATCTGAAGTCAGGAATGACTAAGCTCACTGAGATGTTGCAAGTTATGATTGCTAGAGGGGAACCACCTCAAAGGACTGTTATTCAAGAGGTCGCCAACGATGTTGAAGACCCTATTCCTGTTCAAAGGCCCGCCTCTACATGGCCCGAGTTTGGTTTACCTCCAAATTATTCTCCGCCTCACGCCACTGCTGCTATGGTTGGTCAAACTTCACGACCAATGTTCCAAGCTCCAATCATGACTGAGTGTCAACCAATTGTGCACGCTGATGCCCAAACCACTTATGAAAATCCTCTCTTTGAGCACCGAGATGGTGACATTGATGAAGTCAAAGAACAATATCAAATCCTGGAGAAAAGATTAAGAGCTATGGAAGGCGCTGATTACTTTGGGGTTGCTGCTGAGAACATGTGTTTGGTTTCCGACCTGGTCATACCTGCCAAGTTCAAAACTCCGGATTTTGAAAAGTACAAGGGATACACTTGTCCAAGAAGTCATTTGACCATGTACTACCGTAAGATGGCTGCTTATACCAAGAACGACAAATTGTTGATTCATTGTTTTCAAGATAACCTGATTGGCGCTTCCCTGAAGTGGTATATGGGACTTGAGAAGAGTCGTATTCATTGCTTCCAAGATCTGACTGATGCTTTCATGAAGCAATACAAGTATAATCTGGACATGGCACCTGATCGCCGTCAACTGCAAAACATGTCTCAAAAGGAAAGGGAATCCTTCAAGGAGTATGCTCAACGCTGGAGAGAGCTAGCTTCTCAAGTGGAACCTCCTTTGGCTGAAAAGGAATTGACTGGCATGTTTATGGACACTCTCTCACCGTTCTATTGGGAGAAGATGATTGGAAGTATGTCCTCCAACTTTACTGACTTGGTGACTATTGGTTAAAGGCTAGAGGAAGGAATTAAGAATGGCAAGGTTGCCGATGTTGCTGAATCTTCTAGTGCGGCAAGGAAATCTTATGGAAACTTCATCAAGAAGAAGGAGAATGAAACAAATGCTGTGATTGGTGAAGATAGAAGACCTCGTCAAAGGACTAATAGCTATGATCAACCAATTGTAGTTACAGTTGCTTCTGTGACCAAGGATCCACAAGCTCAAGCTCCTCAACCTCAAGTCGCTAATCAGAATCAGAATCGTGGTAGGACGACCTATGATCCTATTCCCATGACTTACACTGAGCTATATCCTGCGTTGGTCAAGAAAGGTCTGATTACAACAAGAGCTTTTACTCCTCCGAATCCTCTTCCACCCGGTTTCAGATCCGATCTGCACTGTGAATTTCATCAAGGTGGTGCTGGCCATAATTTGGAAAGTTGTTTCGCGTTGAAGGCTAGAGTGCAAGAATTGATGAGGGCAAATATGTTATATTTCAAGGATATCAATCCCAATGTTGTCAAGAACCCTTTCTCCGAGCATGACAAGAGTGGCTGAGGACAAAGAAAGCCAAGTTACCTCCCTAAAGCCGAGTGTTTCGTGATAGGATAGCTCCTCCTCGTCACTGATTAGTCACTAGGCCTTGTTTCTTTCTGTTTGCAATTTCCTTGTTTTATCTTGTGTACTGCATTTGAATTCTGTTTGTTCCTTAATGTTAATTTTAATGAAATGAGCATTACATATTTGAATCAATCCATTTATATCCACTGTGTTTATCTTTATAAAAAAAACAATATATATCTCTTGTTCACTTTCTTCTATCAAGCTTGTGTTTTATGCAAAGATTGGAGGGAGGATGATGACAACGAAATACCCAAGTTATTGAATTGTATGCTTTCAAATAAAACTTTGCTGATGATGTACAGGCATTGTTTCAATCCCCAAACACTGGAGAAATAAGGAAGTTAATCCCTAGTCAACCCCCTTTGAGCCTAGAAGTTGGTGTTTCTTTTTGTACGAAAAAACCCTAATCTTAACCTGGGGCAGGGTAGTTCTCAGTTAATTTAATTGTGCATTCAATTTCGAGAAAATCATTAAGTACACCTTTCAATAAGGGTTTCAATCAAAAGTGACCAAGATGGTTATCATTAACCGTTATCAAGGCAGTCACTATCTTTCCAATATAAAAAAAATTCAAAGGAAAAGCCCGCTAAGTCAAAACCTACGAAGGAGACTTAGACAAAATTGGGGCATCCCGCTAGCTGTAATCTCAAACGAAACAGTTTAAGCAAAAGTTAGGGATATATAAAAAAAAAGAGAAGTCAATGAATTCCTTGAACAACCATAAAATGTTGTGACTATCAAAAGGAAGAAGTGACTGCCGTCTCAAAGATTCCCTTGGTCTTTAAACCGTCATCATATGAATAGGTGCAATTCCAAAGTCTCTTGGAACCTGAATGCATAAATTAATTGAGCGTAGGATTGAAGTTCATCGCGAAGAATGGGGTGGGTACAAATATACTTTGAGCCTATATCCTTTGTTTCTGAAACCGTGAACCAAGCCACGTTACAACCTTCAAAAGACCTAATTGAAGCAAGGTTTATTTTGAAAGCATACTACAACAAGGTTGCATTAACCTGACTCCTAAAGATCTTTGCAAATCGTTTGTTTTACCATACCTTTTGATTTATCCATCACTTTGATTGTCTTGACTATTGTGTTTAGCCCCTGTGATTCATTTGCTTTACATCAATAATATCATTCGTACAATAACTTTGATTTCAAAATATGCTTTGAGCATCGCATTAAAATTACCATTTTGAATGAACATTTTATTTGCAAGTACTCATCTTTTAGGAAGTTCAAACAGTCGAGAAACTCGATCAGTGATCCTATTAGGGGCACGTTACTTCAAGATCCTGTTGTTCAAGACTTATACTGGGGCAAGCATTCCCAACTTTCGTTTCAAGGACTGAAGCAACGATCAGTTAACAAGCAGTCAATCAGGGGAAGTCTTCTTCAGCGATCCCCAAGCATTTTATCAGTCCTTCTCAAAAGGATCATCTGTGTGACAAAACCATGTTGGCAGTGTTCTTGTGTTGAGGAATCAGAGTTCCAATCTAACCTCACAAAAGAGTCTACCTCAGTTGTCATAACCGATTGCATTACATTACATTCACATCTCATGCATAGAAAAATTCAATATCATGCATAGAAACAAAATTCATACTCATTTGCATTCTTTCAAGGTCCCGTTGTTATCAACACTTCACCTTGAGATCAAAGCCCAATTTACTTGGCATCTACCAAAACGATGTTTGTCTCTTCATCCAAAGCTACTCTTGGATTTGTATTTGTTTCCTCTTCGTCCAAAGCTACTCTTGGATGTATAATTGTCTCTCTTTGTTCAATGCTACTATTGGATGTCTTATTGTTTCTCTTCGTCCAAAGCTACTCTTGGATTTATATTTTCTCCTCCCCGTCCAAAGCTACTGTTGGACATGTTGTTTTTCACCTTTTATCCAAAGCTACTGTTGGATATCACAATCCTTAGTAAAGTGTTATTCAAAGCTACTGTTGAATGATCTTTATATCGTTGAGCCGGAATACCATTCTTTTCTCATCCGAAGCTACTCTTGGATGTTCTTGAGTTTGTTTTTCCTTCCCATCCAATGCTACTATTAGATGGTCGCTCGTATTTTCCAAAATTGGTATCCATTTCATCTATTGCTCCTCAGGATGACTCTGATATATTTTATGGTTCAGGTTTCCTTTTTGCATTCAAAGCTACTGTTGAATCTCTTTGGTTTCCGTATTATCCAAAGCTACTGTTGGATTATCCCCGATGTTTTTCAGAGTTTGGATTCCATTCGTTCAAAGCTACTCTTGGACGTCTCTGCCATAACTCCGAGTTTGTAGGTCTCCTCTTGCATTCAAAGCTACTCTTGAGTCTTGTTGTTTTCCTTCCATCCGAAGCTACTATTGGATGTCTCCGATGTTTCCCCAGAGTTTGGATTTTTTTTCAGATTCATTCAAAGCCACTCTAG
This sequence comes from Vicia villosa, assembly GCF_029867415.1. Classification (NCBI taxonomy): domain Eukaryota; kingdom Viridiplantae; phylum Streptophyta; class Magnoliopsida; order Fabales; family Fabaceae; genus Vicia; species Vicia villosa. The sequence continues at coordinate 46,908 of NW_026705106.1, read as the reverse complement.
AATGTCCCTGATGTTCGGTGTCGTCTAAAGCCACTCTTAGACGTTCCTACCCAAAGTTTTGTTTTAGATTCATTCAAAGCCACTCTTGAATGTCTTTGATGATTTCCATCGTCTAAAGCTACTCTTAGACATTCCCACTATCTTTTTACCCAAAGTTTTTATCTCTCATTTCCAAGTTTCTCCATCAACAGTTTGTCTTTTGTGACACTATATTCCCCACAGAATCCAGAGTGTCTCATATCATATTGCATTAAAAAAAAGTGTCCATTGCATTCATGTCATAAGCATCGTTGCGGCGATCTTAGGACAAAAATTGTGTACTTTGTATTTAAGTCTCTTCACATCTTCGATAGAAAAAACTTAAATAGGGGCATCTGTCGCACCGCAATTTTTGCCCTATGTATTTCATTCATTTGGATGTGTCGCACGCATTCATCATTCAATCATCACATCGTTGCATATCGATTAAAGTCAACAAAAACACCTTGCATTTTGTATATTTGCATATTTTTCATTCGGGTTAAATATTTATCTGAAATTTCTTTTTTTTAGACGGTAAATGTATATATGTGTTTATTACTATTATCATTTTTTTAAAAAAATATCAAAATTAGGTATTTTATTTAATTATTTTTTCATTAGAATTGGTATTGTTATTATATTTTTTTTAGTTTAGATTTATTTTAGTTTAATTTTAGTCAAAAAATAAAAAGAAGAGTTTTTTATATGATTTAGTTTAGGCCCAAATCACTTTCTTATTTTAAGCCCATTTTCCATTTCATCAAAAAAACGATACAAAAAAAATGGCCTTTCTTCTCATCTCCATCCCAAGCTCACTTCTCTGCATCATAAAACGGTCCACACCTTACAAAGACCTGCCCATCAGTTCCCATCATCTTCATACCAGCATATACCTGTACAAAAACAACAAACACTACACTCCAAAGTGCTGCCACACCCTGTCATTGCAGTCCGAATACCCTGCACATACATGCCAAGAATTTCTTCAATTTATTCCTACACAAAACCTGCATAACAAAGGCAACAATTCAGAGCAACAAATTTGTTCAAATTTCATCCAATTTCCCCCCATTTTTACATAGGTTTTCACTATAAAACAAGGGGAGAACGTTGAACACAAGGAGGAAGAAATTGTTACGAAAAAGCTCTGCAGAAGAAAAATCCATTCTTTCAATGCAGCAAGCCTCTTGAAAACTCACCAAACCTCAGTAACCATACACCTTCAAAAATAAGCCTTCAGCCCAGAGACCGTAAATCTCATATCTCTCACCTCACCAACACTCAATACTCATAAACAGGCCCTCACCAACATTCATCAACAACACAGCAAAACCGCAACACACAACAACAACTCAGAAGCAGCTGAGCGGAAGAAGATCTAAGCAGAGAATCAATATTACCGTGGATTCGTCACTTCCAAGAACATTTGGAGTCGGTTAATCTTTCTTTTCTGAACATTTCTACGTGCTTGTTATAATCTTCATCTTTGCTCAACTACTATGAAGTACTTGGTGTTGTTTTACTCATATTGATTGTTCTTGTCTGTGTGGATTCATGATCATGGTTATGAGATTTAGGTTTCAAAAGATTTTTGTTCTGACATGTATTCTTGTTGTAACCGTGTAAGAAAGAGTGTGTGAGTTCTGATTTTCATGGTGTATAGATGAGAGTTTAGGGATAGGATTTATAAGAGGTTGGTTTAAGAGTTGAATCTGAGAGAGGTGAGACCGAGATGGTTTATGTGTTGTTGTTTGTTCACGCGATAGAAAGAAAGAAGAGAGCGAGAGATCGAGAGAGTGCGAGGTCGAGAGAAGGAAATCGTTTTCCTGAGTTTCTCTTTTTTTTTCCAGAATCGTGGAAAGAAAGGAGAGGGAGCCGCTGACTTCTTCATTTTGTTTTTTAGGGTTCTTTTAACCCATTAGCACATTGAGAGGAGGCGGATCCGGGTCATACTAACCCGGTCCGGCCCAGACATCTACTTTTTTTTTATTGTTCTGATAACACGATTTTATATCGTATATTTAGCTTAAAATCCATAGATATTTATAGCAATTTTCCGTTTATTATATTGATTTATTATGATATTACGCGAGTTTTTGCTTTGTTTCAGGTTTTACACTTCAATTACGACTATTTGCGAAAAGGAAAGAAAATTGAGCTTAAATGACCAATATTTATGCCTAAAAGATGAGAAGGGAGTGCTGAAGTGAAAGAGGGGTGCAATTAAGGACCCAAAGGCCCAAAAGAGACGAACCAGCCCACAAAGGAACAAAATTGCGTAGCCCAAACCATGCAAGCAAGTGGAGACGCACGTCTCCACGTTCTCTTCTGCCACGTCACCAAGAGGAGACGCCCGTCTCCAACTGCCCCTAGATTCTCTCCACTTGAGACGCACGTCTCAAGTCTTCCTGAAGAAACGGAGACGCACGTCTCCACGTCCAAGTCTGTTGGAAGCTCCTCTTTTCACGCAAAGCAACTTCAAAGCCTCGCCTATAAATAGAGCCAGCCACTTCACTTCAGTCTGTCCGATTTCCTGCCAACGAAGTGCTGCCGAAATTGTACCGCGAACCGCTTTTCTTTATTCTGCTTTCATTCAACCGTTTATTTTCTCACAACGATTTCTACACTGGAAATTGTTGTGAACTTTTCGTAGATCTAGCCTTACATTAGATTTATCGCTTTTATTTCCTTGTTTTTATTTTCTGCCATTTAAATTCCGAAGAACGATCCAGCCAACCTGTGGTGGAAGTTCAGTACTTGAAGATCCAGTTACCATTTATTTAATTCAGGTTTTTATTTACCGCCTTATCTATATTTGTTTGCATGATATATTATATGCCATTTAATATGCTTATTATTATGAACCGAACCGATTTATGCATGTTTAATCGTATTAATATGTCTGGCTAAATTACTAAAGGTGTCGGTATGTAAAGTAAGTTAACCGTAGGGATCCGAAATAAATTGGCTTAATTATGTTCTATTAATTATCACTTATTTTTGGTTTATATGTCTAATTTAATTAGTAAGTCTTAAAACCAATAGAGCGAAAGTTTGAGGGGTTAGGACGGTCAAAGGTTAAAATCAATAGAGCGAAAGTTTGAGATCTTTAACCAGATAGTAGGCATAGGACATTAGTTTTAAGGATGGCGAAAGCGTATTAAAACTGATTGGAACTTATTTATTTTCAAACATTGTTTTTACACTCGAGCGGGATGGCGAAAGCGTACGTTAGGGTTATTAGCTTGCTCCGAGTCAACAGAGCGAAAGTTTGAGATTAGGAGATTTAAATAGATAACAACCTCGTAAAATAGGCATTTTATTAATTACATTGTTTCCAAAAAGCTCTTCTAAAATCTAATGGGATGGCGAAAGCGTACATTAGGATTAGGATAGTAGTCTGAATCAACAGAGCGAAAGTTTGAGACGAGGATTTTTAATCAATGGAATTATTTAAGATTTTTAATTTAATTATGCAAAAGCCAATGGACCTTCGGATTACCTTTAGTTAAACGAAATACATACTGATACTTGTCTTTTATTATTATTCTTTATTTTCTCACAATCACTTTCCCTTAGGAACAATCGAAATTTTAGTACTCCTAGCTTTACATAGTAACCTTAGATAACGGTAGATCGATTCATAGTCCCTGTGGATTCGATATCTTTTAAAACTACACGACACGACTGTGCACTTGCAGTTACCAGATTTATAGACACGTAAAGTCGCGATCAAGTTTTTGGCGCCGTTGCCGGGGACTATTTAAGTCGATATCGTAACTCACTGTTACACCGTAGAGACTAGGACAATTCTTCCCTTTCTTTCTGAACGATTGTATGCCAAATACTCGTTCAGAAGGAGGAGATTTAATACAACGAATTAACGAGATCGAACGTTTCATTAACGTTAAACGTCGAGCTCGCAATCTTCCCGAAGTAGCAGAAATTCCGATTAATCAGGAATTGATTTTTACTGATCAAATCAATCAAATCACCCCGAAGTTAGAGATGGCTGCTATTCGTCCTCTTAGAGACTATGCCGCTCCTTCGCGCGCTGAACCGCATTCAAGTATCGCACCACCTGCGATTGAGGCGAACAATTTCGAACTGAAACCTTCGCTGGTCCAAGCTGTTCAACAGAATCAATTCTCTGGAAGCCCTGTAGACGACTCCAATCTCCATTTATCCGTGTTCGTGCAATACGCCGATACTATCAAAGCCAACAACGTTAGTTCCGAAGCTATTCGATTACGCCTTTTCCCTTTCTCCTTGAGAGATAGAGCGAGAGCGTGGCTTCAATCCCTGCCTTCCAATTCCATAACTACGTGGGACGAATTGAAGAGAGTATTCTTAGCGAGATACTTTCCGCCTAGCAAAACTGCTATGCTCAGAGGTCAAATCAACGGATTTACCCAGAAAGATAACGAATCGCTCTTCGAAGCTTGGGAACGTTACAAGGACATGCTTAGAATATGCCCTCATCATGGACTCGAACCATGGCTGATCATCCATACTTTCTATGGTGGTCTCTTATATAACACTAAAATGACTATAGATGCCGCTGCTGGCGGAGCATTAATGGACAAACCCCATGATGAAGCATACAAACTCATAGAGAACATGGCACAAAACCATTACCAATGGGGTGGAGAACGAGCCGCTCTAGAGAAAGCCCAAACCAAAGGAGGAATGTACGAAATAAGTGGTATAGACCGCGTTAACGCTAAAGTAGACGCTTTAACTCAAAAGATCGAGAATTTGACCATCACTCCTTCAGCCACCGCTGCCGCTGTAACACCTAACTGCGAGATTTGTGGATTGACTGGGCATGTAGTTGTTGAATGCCAACTCTTGACTGGAGTCCCATCTGATCAAGTAAATTACGCTCAAGGAAACCCTTATTCTAACACGTACAACCCTGGATGGAAAAACCACCCGAACTTTTCCTATAAGAACAACAATGCGTTGTACGCGCCTGGACAAGCACCTGCTGTACCACCTGGCTACCAAAAAGCGCCTGTAGCTGCTCAAAACACCCCTAGGAAGTCAAATCTAGAAATCATGATGGAGAACTTCATAGCTTCCCAACAACAAACCAATAAGGACTTCCTGAATCAAAACATCCACAATAGCGAGCAACTAAAACAACTATCGAACAAAGTAGATGCTTTAGCTACGCATAACAAAATGTTGGAAACTCAAATCTCACAAGTAGCTCAACAACAAGCACCTACTGCTGCCCCTGCTGGCACGTTTCCTGCTCAACCTCAACCCAATCCTAAAGGACATGCGAACGCGATAACACTACGAAGTGGAACGAATTACGATGGACCCATAGATCCTAGAACTCAAAACGTACCCATGTCACAACAAGAGCCAAAGGAAACCCAAAAGAAAACAACTGACGAACAAACTGCTAAGACTGATGAGAACAATAACAAAGTGGAACCCGAAAAAGAGAAACCTTATGTTCCACCACCACCTTATAAGCCACCAATTCCTTACCCTCAGAGATTAGCTAAATCAAAAACCGAAGCGCAATTTAAAAGATTTGTAGAACTTCTGAAGCAATTAAACATAACCATACCGTTCACAGAAGCCATAACTGAGATGCCTTCGTACGCTAAGTTCTTAAAAGAAATCTTATCAAACAAAAAGAAACTCGAGGATAACGAAACTATAACGCTTACCGCTGAATGTAGCGCTATCATCCAAAATAACATGCCTCCAAAACTGAAAGACCCTGGTAGTTTCTCTATACCCTGCGTAATTGGAAAAACCATCATAGAGAAAGCCTTGTGCGACTTAGGAGCTAGTGTTAGTTTGATGCCTCTTTCGACCTGTAAGAAACTCAATCTAGGTGAGCTTAAAGCAACGAGAATGTCTCTTCAACTAGCAGACCGTTCAGTTAAATACCCTGTAGGAATGTTAGAGAATATCCCTATTCGTGTAGGCCAATTCTACATCCCAACTGACTTCATCATTATGGATATCCAAGAAGATTCTAACATCCCGATCATATTAGGAAGACCATTTTTAGCAACCGCTGGTGCAATTATAGATGTAAAGCGAGGAAAGCTTACCTTCGAAGTAGGAGAAGAGAAAATAGAATTTATCCTTTCCCAATTCCTAAAAGCACCTTCTATAATTGACACATGCTGTTCTGCTGACATAATTGACGAGTGTGTCAAGGAAATAAAATCCGAACCAAATAAGGAAACCGAAATCCTAAGAATTCCTATGCCGCCAATTCTTGAAGACGACAACTGGCGTGAGGAATATCAAGATAACCACCTGAGTGAATGCTTAGCCTTAACTCCCGATCCTATACCTGGACCTAAGAAACCTGCTATAGAGCTGAAGACACTTCCTACCGATCTTAGATACGAATTTCTAGACGAAGAACTAAACCGACCAGTTATAGTGAACGCCAACTTAGGACGAACCGAGACTGAAAAATTACTTAATGTCCTAAGAAAATACCCTACCGCTTTAGGATATAACATATCAGATCTGAAAGGTATAAGCCCTTCTCTGTGTATGCACCGCATTATGCTCGAAGACGATAGTAAAACCTCTAGGGAACATCAAAGGCGAATAAATCCTATTATGAGCGATGTGGTTAAAAAGGAAATCCAAAAACTGCTAGAAGCTGGAATAATATATCCTATATCCGATAGTAAATGGGTTAGCCCTGTTCACGTCGTACCAAAGAAAGGAGGAGTCACTGTAATCACTAATGCAAAAGGAGAATCTGTAGCACAACGTACCCAAACTGGATGGAGAATGTGCATTGACTATAGGAAGCTAAATAAAGCTACCCGAAAAGACCATTTCCCTTTACCTTTCATAGATCAAATGCTCGAACGCCTAGCTAAACACTCACATTTTTGTTATCTGGATGGATACTCCGGATTTTTCCAAATTCCTATCCACCCTGACGACCAAGAGAAGACCACGTTTACCTGTCCGTATGGTACATTCGCTTATAGACGAATGCCTTTTGGACTCTGCAATGCACCCGCGACCTTCCAAAGATGCATGATGGCAATATTTGCCGACTTCCTAGATGGAATAATGAAGGTCTTTATGGACGACTTCTCTGTCTGTGGAGGAAGTTTTGAAACATGTTTAGAGAACCTTGAAATGGTGCTTAAACGATGCGTAAGCGTAAACCTAGTCCTTAATTGGGAAAAATGTCATTTCATGGTTCGACAAGGAATTGTACTTGGACACATCGTATCCGATAGAGGAATCGAAGTTGATAAAGCAAAAATCGAAATTATCGAAAACCTTCAACCTCCCAAAACCGTTAGAGAAATAAGAAGTTTTCTGGGACACGCTGGTTTTTACCAACGCTTCATTAAGGATTTCTCTAAAATAACCAAACCCTTAACTGAATTACTTATGAAAGACGCCGAATTTATTTTCACTGATAAATGCACTGAAGCATTTCAAACGCTTAAACGAGCATTAATCTCTGCGCCAATTATGCAACCTCCCGACTGGAATGAGCCTTTCGAAATAATGTGTGACGCAAGTGATTATGCTGTAGGAGCCGTTCTAGGACAAAGAAAGGATAAGAAACTACATGTCATATATTATGCGAGTAGGACCCTAGACGAAGCTCAGATGAATTATGCCACGACAGAAAAAGAACTATTAGCTGTCGTATTTGCATTAGACAAATTCCGTTCTTACCTGGTAGGAGCCAAAATAATCATATACACTGACCACGCCGCCATTAGGTACCTCCTAACCAAAAAGGACGCTAAACTAAGACTTTTGAGATGGATCTTGTTACTACAAGAGTTCGACCTGGAAATTAAAGATAAAAAGGGCACTGAAAATGTCGTAGCAGATCACCTCTCTCGATTGGAAAATCTGAAACCCGAACAAGTACCGATTGACGATGATTTCCCTTATGAAAGACTCATCGCCCAATTAGAAGCAAATGAATTCGAACCGTACCGTCCAAACTCTGAAACCGACAAATTAGCAGAAATAGCTTTAGCCCGATCTGACGCACCTTGGTATGCAGATTTCGTAAACTACCTAGCTGCTGGTGTGCTTCCTCCTGATCTAAGTTACCAACAGAAGAAGAAATTCTTCCATGACCTAAAACATTACTATTGGGACGACCCACTCCTGTTCAAAAGAGGCCCCGATGGAATCTTTAGACGTTGTGTACCCGAGGAAGAAATAAGAAGCATAATAACACACTGCCATTCTGCACCGTGTGGAGGACACCATAGCACATCTAGAACCTGCGCCAAAATCCTTCAATCTGGACTCTTCTGGCCCAACCTGTGGAAAGACGTTTATTTTGCTGTACTAAGCTGTGATAGATGCCAACGAACTGGAAACATTTCGAGACGCGATGAAATGCCTCAAAAAGGCATTCTTGAAGTAGAAATATTTGACGTCTGGGGAATAGATGTAATACCCGGTATTATATTTATTCAGTTACTAATTCCAAATTAAATTGAGATGAGTAATAGGTAATTATAATACACATTCTTACTAATAGGTTTATCCATTAAACCATGTCAATTAGTGAGAATGAGGGTGTTATGGGTATTTTCCCACTTAAATAAGAATTAAGGTGTGTTTGGCTTTTATGTTGCTAATCATATTGAAACAAAAACCAGAATTTGTTTTTGGTGGAGAAAGAGGAAGAAAACGTGGAAAAGGGAGAGGAAGAGAGGGAAGCCTCCAAGCTTGATCCAAACTCAGCTCAATCTTGCATGCACCTGAATCTATTCAAGCCTGATTCTCTGATCATCTTCTGTTCTGCTCTCAACTCCATCATCATCTTCATCTTCTTCTAAGGTGAGTCCTAGATAGAAACCTTGGGCTTGCATGTTGGAGTTTCTAATTGGGGTTTAGGGTTGTGTGATGATTAATGAATCAATGAAGATGATTATGTTATACTGCTTTAAATCCATGCTTGTTGGTGATTCTGAACATGGTGCATGTGTTAAATTCGTGGAATTGTTAGTAATGCAGGGGATGAACTCATAAGCACTTTGGGACTGGTTTAGAACACCCAAAAATGCAGAAAAACGATTCTGGTTCAGTGTAACCGGTTACGGGTTCTGGTGTAACCGGTTACGCTGTTGAAAATCAGACAATCTGGGCATTTTGCGTGACCGTAACCGGTTACGGGTCCTGGTGTAACCGGTTACACTGGGCGCAGGGGGAAAAATTCAGTAACTTGGAAAATTCATATCTCCCGTTTCGTACGTCCGATTGACGCGTACTATATACCGTTAGAAAGCTAATTAAATATACTATCTAGGAAAATTAGTCCCGGTGTTTGAATATTATTATTCGGCATATCAGATGTATCTTTAGTAAAAAGCGACATGAATAGTGTTTGGATAATATGCTGTTATAACGAATTTTCATCTTCAAATATTATGTTATATTATTGCATGCTATGCTGAATGTATGAAACTCCGTCGTTTTGGTTGAACGATCGGATTGCTTGACTTGATTGTGACCTTGACTTTATGTCGTATTTTGTATGCTTGAATCGAAGTGGCCGGTAGGCTAGATTGGGATATACCTCTTACTATGAAGTCAAGGTATTTTCCCGGACCATGTAGTCCAATGGAATAACCCGTTCATGTGTATTGTTCGATATGGTGTGCATCTGAGCTACCGTTGCAGTGTGCTCGGTAAGGTGGGGTTATGCGGCCAAGTAGGCTAAGCATGATGAGATAACTCACCTCTAGTATAGTCACGTAGACTAATGCTAGGCTTTCGCCCGATGGGCTCAGGCGTCAAGGTGGCGGTTTGTACTCGGTGTAACTCACTAGCATGAAGGAGGTTAACGGGATAATGACGCCAATTAGGCCAGGTCATGGTACGGCCATTTAGGCTTGTGGACTCGTTTAACCATCCTGCAGTGTGCTTGTACAAGTCCCTTGACAAATAGGCAGGAGGTTACTCATCGAGGATGCATTTATTCCATAATCCTAGCCGGGGTTATTTACACTTCTGGATTCCCCGTAAGTGGATGCGGGTTTGCATACTTGTTTGTTATATAAATATATATATCTGCAATAGTCGTCCAATGGAGGATGATTCTTTGTTTTTCCCCGTACTTGTACCGGATGTGAGGATGAACCCCGAATCCATGGTGGATTCGTGTATTATTGTATGTTCCCTTTAGACCCGAGTGGACTAATAGGATAGGCGGACTCACTGAGATTTAGTAATCTCATCCCATTCCAATTACTTATTTTTCAGGTGGTTCGAGGCAAGATCGCGGTAAGGGAAAGATGGATTAGATCTCTTGGCGATGCTTGGACATTTCTTCTAGCTCATATCGTGCTTACTAATTTATGTGTTTTGGATATGTACCGTTCTGATGTATTTGTATTTTGGCCATGATACATTCGGCTTTTGTACTCGTGTACTTCTACATTCCGCTACAAAACATTATGTATTTTGTTGTCTTATGAACCTTTTATAATACTTTATGCATATTATTCTAGACAAATATGTGTGGGGTGTTACAGTTGGTATCAGAGCAGGTCGATCCTCGACTTTGCTAAGACACATCATAATGCAGCACAATTCTGCCTCATATGTGTATAATCAGTATGATTCCTTATGTCTTATTTATGGCATTGAGTCTGATCAGCTTGATTCCATGCGTAGGACAGACAGGGAGATGGCTGAGCAACGCAGAGGTCCCGGAAGGCCCAGAACTAGGCATGTGGAGCCCGAGCAAGAAGCCGGAGGTGCAGGCGTGCCATGGCAACAGATGATGCAGCAGATGATGCAGCAGAACCAGATGATGGCTCAAATGATGCAAGGCATGCAGGGACAACAACCTCCTACTCAAGCTCCTGTTCCTCAAACTGCGACTGGACCTGATTTTCGTGCCTTCTTCAGGATGGATCCTCCAGAGTTTGTTGGCGGACTTGATTCACTCTTGGCTCATGACTGGTTAGCTGGAATGGAGAGGGTGTTTCAAGCTATTCAGTGTACTGAAGAAGAGAAGGTGATCTTTGCTACTCAGAAGATGAAGGGACCAGCTCTTAGGTGGTGGAACACTGCATCTACTTACTTCACCACTCAAGAAATTCCTAAGGATTGGCAACACTTTAAAGTGGCATTCTTAGAGAAGTATTTCCCTAATAGTGTAAGGACCCAGAAGGAGAGAGAATTCCAGAACTTCAAGCAAGGTGACATGTCTGTTTCAGAATATGCAGAGAAGTTTGAGGACTTGGCAGACTATTCCAGACAGGCTGTTTATGCTCCAGATGAACTATGGAAGATTGATCAGTTTATGATGGGTTTGAGGGCCGACATTGCTCATAGTGTTTCCCAAAGAGAGTTCACCACTTATGCTGAATGTCTAAGGCAATGCTATGTTGCTGAAAATAGTCTGAAGAGGGTTCAAGAAGAGAGGAACCAGAACAGGGCTAATTTCAGAGAGCAAGGAAGGTCTACCCAGCACTTGAGGCCCCGTAATCCTCCACCAAAGAGGAAGCAGGTTTATGGTGATCAGTCGACTCAGCCGCCACAATGCCACAAGTGTGGAAGGAAGCATGCCGGGGAGTGCAAGTTGGTGCCTGTGACTTGTTATAGATGCGGTGAGCAGGGCCACATAGCTCCACGGTGTCCACAAAAGAGGATTCCGGAGAAGACTGCAGGTCGTGTTTACACCATGGATTCGAGAAAGGCCAAGGGAAACAACAATCTCATCGCGGGTACGTGTTATGTTAACAATCAACCTTTATGTGTTTTAGTTGATTGTGGAGCCACTCATTCCTTTGTCTCTTCTGAGTGTGTTTGCCGACTTGGTTTGGAAGCTACTCCATTACCCAGTCCTATGATTATTTCTTCAGCGACGGATGATACCGTGGAAGCTCGACTAATTTGTAAAGGTTGTTCAGTGTCCTTTAACGGTCGTGACTTTCCGATTGATCTAATTTGTTTACCCCTCAAAAAGCTTGATGTTATTCTAGGGATGGATTGGTTGTCTCTTAACTCGGTATACATTGGTTGCAAAGAGAAGGCCATATTCATTCCTGCTGAAGAGACTTCTTCTGATGATGCAATTACCAAGTTGATAGAAGGTACAATCAGCACGGTTAATTATCTCTGTTCTCAAGAAAGATCCTTTCTTTTAGTTCTTTCCAAGGAGTCCTCTGTGAGAGTTGCATTTTCGGAAATTCCGGTGGTGTGCGAATTTTCTGATGTTTTTCCTGAGGATATCACTTCCCTTCCTCCGGAAAGGGAAGCAGAATTCTCAATTGATCTTGTTCCGGGAACAGCCCCAGTTTCCATCACTCCATATAGGATGTCTCCTATTGAACTCAGAGAACTGAAGCGCCAATTGGAAGAACTTCTTGCCAAGCATTTCATTCAACCCAGTGTTTCTCCATGGGGAGCTCCTGTTCTTTTGGTGAAAAAGAAAGACGGAAGTATGCGCTTGTGCATTGATTACCGTCAGCTGAACAAAGTCACTATAAAGAACAAATATCCTTTACCACGGATCGATGACCTTCTAGATCAATTGAAAGGAGCCAGTGTGTTCTCGAAGATTGATCTTAGATCAGGATACCATCAAATCCGAGTGAAGAGCTCAGATGTACCTAAGACTGCCTTTAGGACTCGATATGGTCACTACGAGTTTTTAGTTATGCCTTTTGGTGTGACTAATGCTCCGGCAGTTTTCATGGATTACATGAATCGAATCTTTCAACCATATTTGGACCAGTTTGTGGTGATTTTCATCGATGATATCCTTGTGTATTCTCGTACTCCCGAAGATCATGAGGAGCACTTGCGGATTGTGTTATCTACTCTTCGAGAGAAACAGTTGTATGCCAAATTCAGTAAGTGTGAGTTTTGGCTATCCGAAGTAAGTTTTCTTGGACACGTTATCTCAGGAGGAGGCGTAGCAGTGGATCCTTCTAAAGTAGAAGCAGTAGTGAATTGGGAGAGGCCGAAGAGTGTGACTGAAGTCAGAAGCTTCCTAGGCTTGGCGGGTTATTACCGAAGATTTATCATGGGGTTTGCTAAGTTAGCCTTACCTTTGACAAAGCTTACACGTAAGGAGGTTGCTTTTGAATGGGATTCCGAGTGTGAGCAGAGTTTCCAGAAACTTAAGAAGAAGTTGACTACCGCACCAGTGTTAGTGATTCCGGATCCAAACCGATCTTATGAGGTGTTCTGTGACGCTTCTAAGAAAGGTTTAGGAGGAGTTTTGATGCAAGATGGTCAGGTGGTAGCTTATGCGTCTCGACAGTTGAGATCTCATGAGGAGAATTACCCGACCCATGATCTTGAACTTGCTGCAATAGTCTTTGCACTCAAGGTGTGGCGACATTACCTATATGGCGTTCACTTTGAGATGTTCAGTGATCATAAAAGCTTGAGATATCTCTTTGACCAGAAAGAGTTGAATATGCGACAAAGGAGATGGATGGAGTACCTAAAGGATTATGACTTTGAATTGAAGTACCACCCAGGAAAGGCCAACAAAGTGGCAGATGCATTAAGTAGGAAGGAATTTCGAATTGCTGAGTTGATGATGTTAGAGTATGACTTATTGGAGAAATTTCGAAATCTTAACCTTCAGTTTGAATGGACACCCAAGGGCGTGTTAATCAGTAATTTGAGCATCCAGAATGAGTTGAGAGAGAGAATTCGGATATCCCAAGGGTATGATGAGCAATTGCAAGCGAACAAAAATATGTCTGATTTTGTGAGGGCACCTGATGGGGTAATCTTATTTCAGCAACGGGTGTGTGTACCGAATGATTCGGAGTTAAAGCGTCTGATTCTGGATGAAGCTCACAAGAGTAAATTCTCTATTCATCCTGGATCGACCAAAATGTATCAAGACTTGAAAAAGGACTTTTGGTGGCCAGGTATGAAGAGGGAGATTGCAGAGTATGTAGCACAGTGTCCCATTTGTCAACAAGTTAAGATTGAGCATCAGAGACCAGGAGGAATGTTGCAGCCACTGGAGATACCAATGTGGAAATGGGATTCTATCTCTATGGATTTCATTGTGGGATTACCTCGTGCTCGAAGCGGACATGATTCTATATGGGTAATAGTGGATAGGTTAACCAAATCTGCTCACTTTTTACCTGTAAAGACCACGCACAAGGTGATTCATCTCGCAAGACTTTTCATAGCGGAGATTGTCCGATTGCATGGTGTGCCATCCAGTATAGTGTCCGATCGGGATCCAAAATTCACTTCGAGATTTTGGAAGGTGTTTCATAAGGAATTGGGGACTAGACTGGATATGAGCACGTCTAACCATCCTCAGTCCGATGGGCAGACGGAGAGGACGATCCAGACGATTGAAGATATGCTGAGAGCTTGTATTTTAGAAGAAGGTGGGAGTTGGAAAGATCATTTGCCATTGATAGAGTTCGCATACAATAACAGTTACCATGCTAGTTTGGGTATGGCTCCTTATGAAGCTCTATATGGGAGAAAATGTCGATCACCGCTATGTTGGGCCGAAGTAGGGGAGAAAAGTATTCTTGGACCGGAGATTATACAAGAAACTACCGAGAAGGTTAAGATGATCCAAAGTAACCTTAAGAAAGCTCAAGACCGGCAGAAGAATTATGCGGACAAGCGAAGGAGACCGTTAGAATTTGAAGTTGGTGATCATGTGTATTTGAAGGTCACTCCAAGGTTGAGGTTGGGAGGACAGTTCAAAACACAAAAGCTCGGTCCGAGGTATGTAGGACCATATCAGATTATGAGTCGGGTAGGTGAAGTGGCTTATCAGTTGGCATTGCCACCTTCACTATCCGGGCTGCATGACGTATTCCACGTATCTCAGCTCCGAAAGTTCGTGCCTGACACCTTCCATCCAATTCTTCCGGATTTTGTTGAAGTAGAACCGGATCTTTCCTATGATCCTCAACCTTACCGTATCCTGGAGCGTGCAAGCAAGTCTCTACGGAATAAGGAGATACCTATCGTAAAAGTGATGTGGGATGAGACGCGTCCTGAGGAAGCTACTTGGGAGCTTGAATCCGAGATGCGGGAATCCTACCCTCACTTGTTTTGGTAAGTTTTCTTCGAATTCGAGGACGAATTCTATTTAAGGGGGGGAGAATGTAATACCCGGTATTATATTTATTCAGTTACTAATTCCAAATTAAATTGAGATGAGTAATAGGTAATTATAATACACATTCTTACTAATAGGTTTATCCATTAAACCATGTCAATTAGTGAGAATGAGGGTGTTATGGGTATTTTCCCACTTAAATAAGAATTAAGGTGTGTTTGGCTTTTATGTTGCTAATCATATTGAAACAAAAACCAGAATTTGTTTTTGGTGGAGAAAGAGGAAGAAAACGTGGAAAAGGGAGAGGAAGAGAGGGAAGCCTCCAAGCTTGATCCAAACTCAGCTCAATCTTGCATGCACCTGAATCTATTCAAGCCTGATTCTCTGATCATCTTCTGTTCTGCTCTCAACTCCATCATCATCTTCATCTTCTTCTAAGGTGAGTCCTAGATAGAAACCTTGGGCTTGCATGTTGGAGTTTCTAATTGGGGTTTAGGGTTGTGTGATGATTAATGAATCAATGAAGATGATTATGTTATACTGCTTTAAATCCATGCTTGTTGGTGATTCTGAACATGGTGCATGTGTTAAATTCGTGGAATTGTTAGTAATGCAGGGGATGAACTCATAAGCACTTTGGGACTGGTTTAGAACACCCAAAAATGCAGAAAAACGATTCTGGTTCAGTGTAACCGGTTACGGGTTCTGGTGTAACCGGTTACGCTGTTGAAAATCAGACAATCTGGGCATTTTGCGTGACCGTAACCGGTTACGGGTCCTGGTGTAACCGGTTACACTGGGCGCAGGGGGAAAAATTCAGTAACTTGGAAAATTCATATCTCCCGTTTCGTACGTCCGATTGACGCGTACTATATACCGTTAGAAAGCTAATTAAATATACTATCTAGGAAAATTAGTCCCGGTGTTTGAATATTATTATTCGGCATATCAGATGTATCTTTAGTAAAAAGCGACATGAATAGTGTTTGGATAATATGCTGTTATAACGAATTTTCATCTTCAAATATTATGTTATATTATTGCATGCTATGCTGAATGTATGAAACTCCGTCGTTTTGGTTGAACGATCGGATTGCTTGATTTGATTGTGACCTTGACTTTATGTCGTATTTTGTATGCTTGAATCGAAGTGGCCGGTAGGCTAGATTGGGATATACCTCTTACTATGAAGTCAAGGTATTTTCCCGGACCATGTAGTCCAATGGAATAACCCGTTCATGTGTATTGTTCGATATGGTGTGCATCTGAGCTACCGTTGCAGTGTGCTCGGTAAGGTGGGGTTATGCGGCCAAGTAGGCTAAGCATGATGAGATAACTCACCTCTAGTATAGTCACGTAGACTAATGCTAGGCTTTCGCCCGATGGGCTCAGGCGTCAAGGTGGCGGTTTGTACTCGGTGTAACTCACTAGCGTGAAGGAGGTTAACGGGATAATGACGCCAATTAGGCCAGGTCATGGTACGGCCATTTAGGCTTGTGGACTCGTTTAACCATCCTGCAGTGTGCTTGTACAAGTCCCTTGACAAATAGGCAGGAGGTTACTCATCGAGGATGCATTTATTCCATAATCCTAGCCGGGGTTATTTACACTTCTGGATTCCCCGTAAGTGGATGCGGGTTTGCATACTTGTTTGTTATATAAATATATATATCTGCAATAGTCGTCCAATGGAGGATGATTCTTTGTTTTTCCCCGTACTTGTACCGGATGTGAGGATGAACCCCGAATCCATGGTGGATTCGTGTATTATTGTATGTTCCCTTTAGACCCGAGTGGACTAATAGGATAGGCGGACTCACTGAGATTTAGTAATCTCATCCCATTCCAATTACTTATTTTTCAGGTGGTTCGAGGCAAGATCGCGGTAAGGGAAAGATGGATTAGATCTCTTGGCGATGCTTGGACATTTCTTCTAGCTCATATCGTGCTTACTAATTTATGTGTTTTGGATATGTACCGTTCTGATGTATTTGTATTTTGGCCATGATACATTCGGCTTTTGTACTCGTGTACTTCTACATTCCGCTACAAAACATTATGTATTTTGTTGTCTTATGAACCTTTTATAATACTTTATGCATATTATTCTAGACAAATATGTGTGGGGTGTTACAATAGACTTCATGGGACCGTTTCCGTCGTCGTTTGGAAATCAATATATACTCGTAGCCGTCGATTACGTTTCAAAATGGATAGAAGCTATTGCTTCTCCTACAAACGATACACGAGTAGTTATCAAACTTTTCAAAAACGTCATCTTTCCTAGGTTCGGTGTGCCAAGATTGGTAATTAGCGATGGTGGTTCCCATTTCATTTCAAGAATACTTGAGAAACTCCTTCGAAAATATGGAGTGAATCATCGAATAGCCACACCATACCATCCACAAACAAGCGGTCAAGTAGAAGTATCTAACCGCGAAATAAAACAAATATTGGAGAAAACTGTTGCTATATCTAGGAAAGATTGGTCAACCAAGCTAAATGAAGCTTTATGGGCTTATAGAACAGCTTTCAAAACTCCAATAGGAACTACCCCGTTCAAACTCGTTTATGGAAAATCATGCCACCTACCGGTAGAGTTAGAACATAAAGCCTATTGGGCCATTAAGAACTTAAACCTAAACTACACTGCCGCTGGTGAGAAACGACTTCTGGACATAAACGAATTAGAAGAACTTAGACAAGACGCTTACGAAAACGCCAAAATCTATAAAGAGCGAACGAAAAAATGGCACGACAAGCGTATATCTAGGAAAAAATTTAGCATAGGCGATAAAGTACTTTTATTTAATTCTAGACTAAAATTATTTCCTGGTAAGTTACGATCTAGATGGTCTGGCCCTTTCGAAATAACTAACATATTTCCAAGTGGAGCGATAGAAATCAAAGGAGAAACCGTCAAACCTTTTGTCGTAAATGGGCAACGTCTTAAGTATTACCATCATCTCGAATACGATGAAAACATCGAAGTTTTTAAATTTGACGAACTGCCCGCTCTTTCGAAAAAATAGTTTTCTATTTTAAAATCGTCGAGCTTACGACATTAAACAAAGCGCTTGGTGGGAGACAACCCACATTTATTTATTCTTATTCCTTTTATTTTATTTTATTTTTAATTTTTAACCTTTAATTTTCATTTAATTATTCTATTTTTAATTATTCTAGATTTTAATTTTTTTTTTTTCATACATCTTATAATAATTATTATAATTATAGCTGCTATCTTAATTCGAGAAAATACTTCCTTTTTATAATTATAATTATTATTATAACTTGTTTTATTTAATTTTATTTTTAAAAAAATGAACACTAGCCTAGTTCTAACTTAATCTTAATATTTTCAACTTCTAGGTTTTTCATTTAACTACTAACTACGATGCAAGAAGTTGATAACATGGAAGTTGTGTTCCGTGGTAGAGGACAAGAAGCAAGATTTAACAAGTTGGCTGAAAGACACATGGAGTTGACTTGCTATCCTCACCAACCAACTATGGTGAAACTTGGTATCGAAGAAAACATCCTACACCTGCTTAACCAAATTGGTTGGACTGGTTCTCACTTGTTCCGCAAGTTTAGCACTTACCGGAAGCTCACTCTGGAATTCTTGAGCTCCCTGACCTATCTTCCAAACTGTGGACAAGGGCTGAGAAAAGGAGTTATTCTCTTTAGACTCTTTGGTATGGAGTTTAATTTCTGCATCAGAGATTTTGCTGAAATGTTAGAACTACCTCATGGACCTGATGCTTACGCAAAAGTAGCTGAAGAAAATCTTCCATACTGGGAGTTAGAAAAATACTGGGGCAAGATCACTGGAAACGACAACCCTGAAGAGAATGAATTTCAATCTGAGAACATCCACAATCCTGCTTTCCGCTACTTTCACAAGATCCTTGCTCACTACATTTTTGGAAAGCCTGATAATGTCACTGAAGTTACTAGAGAAGAGTTGTTCATCATGTTTTGTACCTCTCAGAATCGCCCGGTCAATGCCATTGCATTCATGCTAACAAACTTCGAGCGCATCACGCAAGACGAAGTTTCACCCATTAGGATCGGCGGATTTGTCACTATGATTGCTAATGCCATAGGAATGAGAGTGCCTTTGCTTAGATTGACACCTTATGGTACCCATACCTCTATGGACATCAATTTCTGCTTTAATCGAGGTATCATCGGTAACCTTGGACCTGATCGGTTTGAATTGCTCATTGATAACAAAGTTTGGTATCAGTTCACCTTACCGAATCCTAGGACGACTGTGCACTTGCAGTTATCAGATTTATAGACACGTAAAGTCGCGATCAAGTTTTTGGCGCCATCACCTGAGAGAGAGCCATCACCTGAAACTCCTCAAGCTTATGAACATTTTGATGAGGAAATGCCTGCATCTGAGTCCGAACCTGAAACACCTCCTGGTTACTATGAACCTCTTCCTGAAGATGAACCCATTCCTGATTATGAACCTCTTCCTGTTGATGAACCTATATCTGAGTATGAGCCTGAAACTCGTTCTGAAGATTCCGTTGATGATTATACTGTTGATATGACTGATGTCGAGCTCGAGCAACAACAACCCGCTACATCTACCGCATCGGTGAATCAAAGAATGCCTAATCTGAATACGCACGAGCAAGCCATCACTGCGCTACAACAAGATGTACAACATGTGCGCAACGAGCTACACACTTTGCAAATGCAGTTCTTCGATTTTATCGACACCGTAAATGCTCAGTTCGACGAAGTTTTCAAACACATTCAGTCTAATGAGCACAACAATAGACGTGGCTAGATGTTACCATATTAGACTATTAGATTTTATTTCTAGTTTTAGCAATTTTTATTCACTAGTTTAGATTTTCATTTTTCTGCACTTTTACTTCCTGCTTCTGTTAACACTCAGTACTGGTTTAATATTAAATGCAAAATTCTTTTGATTACTACTACTGTGTTATATTACACTGCTATTGACTGCTATATATATACTTGCCTGGTTATCATTTTTGCTGTTAATAGTATTAAAGTTCGACACTGTTCTGAACTGATGGACAATTTATGGTATCTGTCAGCACTGTCTAGTCACTTGCATGCGTGACCCACCTGCCTGCAACAGGAGACGCCCGTCTCCATCTGTGTGGGACCAGCTGACAAGAATCAGGGGACAGGAGACGCACGTCTCCATGCTCTGCCCCAGCAGACTGACTGCCTGAGACGCACGTCTCCCAAGGCCAGCAGTCTGCATTTGACCACGCAGACCATTTTTCTTTCCCTCTTGAATTTTGAATTTGAATTTCAAAATTCACTCTTCCTCATTCTTCCCCTATTTATTCCATTTAAACTCCATAAACCTCATTCATCCTCCATCATTCACCTCTTAAACTCCATTCATTTCCCACTTCTCTATTCTATTCAAACTTCAAACACCACCATTAATCCATTTTAATTCTCCATTAACCACACCATTTTCAAACCTCACTATAAAACCACACCACCACCACTCTTCTTCTTCACAACTTTCATACCTTTCTCTATTTTTCTACACTACATTTCTATTTTTCATTTCCATACTCACCATGCCTCCACGTTCATTAATCCGTAGTGAGCGTCCCGAGCGACCACCTCCCGACCTTTCAAACATTATCTTCCGAGATGATGACAATGATGCTCAACGAACAAAATATGTCGCCTTCTACGAACGTTCGGTTGTTCCCACAAAATTTGTGAACACCGAGTGTCTAGAAACTTTGGGTCTCATTGATGGTGTTACCCGTCTGCTCACCAAATCTAGCCTCCACCATCTTTGTACCGAACCCGTACCTACTTATGAGCCACTCGTCTTAGAATTTTTGAGTTCTTTCAACTACGACACTCCCTCTAATCAACCACTCTCAACCGGTAGCATCCAATTTCGGATGTTCAACCGTGAATATGCTCTAGATCAAGATGTCGTAGCTTCATATTTGCATTTTAATCATGCACCAATTGCTCACCGCTCAATCTTTCAAGAACTCAATGGTCGATCTTGGGAGGAACTCGCTTTTGAATTTTGGTTCAACCTCACTGGAGAAAATCCTACCGGTTGGAGAGCTCTCCATGCTTCTCACATTCAAAACCCCGCTATACGTTATTTTCAACGTGTTTTGGGGCATACTATTTTTGCGAGATCCAACAACCACAAGGTAAACCAAAATGAATTATTTTTCCTTTACTGTGCGCTTAACAATATCCGTTTCAATGCCGCACCGTTTATGTTCCAACACATCCAAGGTTTAGTCAACGCCCCCGCTACAAATCCATTCTTGCTTGGCGGCATTATTACTTCCTTGGCCTGTGCTTTAGGTCTTGGTGACGAGCTCCTCTCACTCTCACATCTCATGAAGCCCGCTCAGTCACTCGATCTCACCTACTGCCGTGACTCCCACTTGGTTTCACCCCGCCATGATGGCCGATACACTTTGGTCGTCAACAAAGTTCCTATTCCTTATGTCATCCTTCCATGCCCTGAAAGAATCAACATCCGTTATGTTCAACGTTGGAGGCTTATTGAAGACAACCCTCAAGATAACCAACAAGAACATCCTAATGAACCTATGGATGCAAATGAAGAAGAACTCAACCAAGGGCAAGCTGATGTCAACCAACCTCCTCCAAACAACCCTCCGCCTATCACTCTTGAAGCCATGTATGCTGCTATTCAACGCCAAGATCAACTCGTTCAAGCTATGCAGACAAACCAAACTAAAACAATTAGGCTCATCCGAGAGATGCAACAGGAGCACCGTGACTATGCTATTAGGAACGAAAGTCAATACGCTGAAATTGCTACATATTTGCATGATCTTGACATTCGTGTGAATGACTCTCCTCCTGATAGACGTCGCCGTGTTCGTACAAGAGGCGCGAGCAGTTCTCGAAACCGTACCAATGAGGAGTAGTTCTTATGCACTGAGGACATTGCATCATCTAAGTCTGGGGGAGTCATATTATTTCTATTTCCTTTAGTTTTATTTTTCCCTTCAGTTATTTCCCTTCCTTGTAATGTTTTTCTAATTCAATAAAGAATATTTATGGAATTTAAGTCTTATATGTATAATTCCGTAGTTATTTCAATTTCTTCCATTTTCTTGAGCCATAACAAAAATTTTTGCTCCTAAACGATAAACGCAAACCCCACACGTTTGAGAAATACGAAGTTACTCAAACACTCAACGCATTGAAACTGAATATAGTCAATATCCTTATTGTCCCAACACTCTAAAACCCCCAAGTATGCGTAACCGATTTGAATACCCGTTATACCAAAACCATCGACTTTAAGTTTTGAAATAACCCTTAGTAGTTTATTCTAGCAGTCGGCACCGTCTTAGATACAAACTACGCAGAGAGTCGATGAATATAAGTGTATGATCCTCATAATAATAATTATGTGCTTAACCATAAGAAGAAATGTGCCTACTAAGTAAGGTGATCCTCACAAGATCATTTAACGTAACAGTCGCAAATCTCAAATACAAAGAATTTAAAAACTCACTGTCGATTGGTTCAGAAGTCATCTGGTACTGAACTTGGTAGGAAGGACTATTGTCCGATTCCCCACAATCTACAAGTGATTGCTAAGGAGTATACCACTTATTGTGCCAGAACTCCATGAGAAGGATCATAGTCACTAACCGACTACTCTGCTATGTGCGTGTCAAGATAATGGGCTTAATGTGATTGCGCGCGAATGAAAAGGGTGAAACATGATGACGAGTCAAAAAAGGTCGAGCTATAATGGCATGATTCGGATTGGTATGCATACTGGGAGTTATTTAGTGTTGTTACTATAAGTTTATTGCTAGAATCATTATCATTATTTTCAAATAAGAACACTATGTAGCTGAGTATGACCGAACGACGTGGTGGAAGTGTGTTTCATTTATCTTTATCTTATTATTTTGCTTGAGGACAAGCAAAGGTTCAAGTCTGGGGGAATTTGATAACACGATTTTATATCGTATATTTAGCTTAAAATCCATAGATATTTATAGCAATTTTCCGTTTATTATATTGATTTATTATGATATTACGCGAGTTTTTGCTTTGTTTCAGGTTTTACACTTCAATTACGACTATTTGCGAAAAGGAAAGAAAATTGAGCTTAAATGACCAATATTTATGCCTAAAAGATGAGAAGGGAGTGCTGAAGTGAAAGAGGGGTGCAATTAAGGACCCAAAGGCCCAAAAGAGACGAACCAGCCCACAAAGGAACAAAATTGCGTAGCCCAAACCATGCAAGCAAGTGGAGACGCACGTCTCCACGTTCTCTTCTGCCACGTCACCAAGAGGAGACGCCCGTCTCCAACTGCCCCTAGATTCTCTCCACTTGAGACGCACGTCTCAAGTCTTCCTGAAGAAACGGAGACGCACGTCTCCACGTCCAAGTCTGTTGGAAGCTCCTCTTTTCACGCAAAGCAACTTCAAAGCCTCGCCTATAAATAGAGCCAGCCACTTCACTTCAGTCTGTCCGATTTCCTGCCAACGAAGTGCTGCCGAAATTGTACCGCGAACCGCTTTTCTTTATTCTGCTTTCATTCAACCGTTTATTTTCTCACAACGATTTCTACACTGGAAATTGTTGTGAACTTTTCGTAGATCTAGCCTTACGTTAGATTTATCGCTTTTATTTCCTTGTTTTTATTTTCTGCCATTTAAATTCCGAAGAACGATCCAGCCAACCTGTGGTGGAAGTTCAGTACTTGAAGATCCAGTTACCATTTATTTAATTCAGGTTTTTATTTACCGCCTTATCTATATTTGTTTGCATGATATATTATATGCCATTTAATATGCTTATTATTATGAACCGAACCGATTTATGCATGTTTAATCGTATTAACATGTCTGGCTAAATTACTAAAGGTGTCGGTATGTAAAGTAAGTTAACCGTAGGGATCCGAAATAAATTGGCTTAATTATGTTCTATTAATTATCACTTATTTTTGGTTTATATGTCTAATTTAATTAGTAAGTCTTAAAACCAATAGAGCGAAAGTTTGAGGGGTTAGGACGGTCAAAGGTTAAAATCAATAGAGCGAAAGTTTGAGATCTTTAACCAGATAGTAGGCATAGGACATTAGTTTTAAGGATGGCGAAAGCGTATTAAAACTGATTGGAACTTATTTATTTTCAAAAATTGTTTTTACACTCGAGCGGGATGGCGAAACATACGTTAGGGTTATTAGCTTGCTCCGAGTCAACAGAGCGAAAGTTTGAGATTAGGAGATTTAAATAGATAACAACCTCGTAAAATAGGCATTTTATTAATTACATTGTTTCCAAAAAGCTCTTCTAAAATCTAATGGGATGGCGAAAGCGTACATTAGGATTAGGATAGTAGTCTGAATCAACAGAGCGAAAGTTTGAGACGAGGATTTTTAATCAATGGAATTAGTAAAGATTTTTAATTTAATTATGCAAAAGCCAATGGACCTTCGGATTACCTTTAGTTAAACGAAATACATACTGATACTTGTCTTTTATTATTATTCTTTATTTTCTCACAATCACTTTCCCTTAGGAACAATCGAAATTTTAGTACTCCTAGCTTTACATAGTAACCTTAGATAACGGTAGATCGATTCATAGTCCCTGTGGATTCGATATCTTTTAAAACTACACGACACGACTGTGCACTTGCAGTTACCAGATTTATAGACACGTAAAGTCGCGATCATGTTCAGATCTTAAACATGTTGGGCCCTTGACACATCCATCCGGATTTCACACCACCATAGCCCAATTTCCACCTTTTAATTTCTTTTATTTTACTAGCTTGTTTGTTTAACTAGTTAATTTATGTTAGGTAAATTTTTAATAACTTAATTAATTAGTTAAGTACATTTTAATTGATTAAACAAGGCTTCAAGAAATAATTTTCATTTAAATAAATCTAAATCTCGGTCCATTGCCAAGTCTTTTCAAATTAATCCTTTTTTTCACTTCCCATAAAATAAATAAACCTTGGTCCAACGCCAAGTCGCTTCATAATAACTTCTCGATTCAATATCGAATTTCTTCTTTACAAAAATCCTTTAAACCATACCAAAAGATCGAGTGACAAGAAGTGTACACCTCTTGAATACCTCGGTTCTTTTGGATTAAAATACTAAATAAAAAGCTTTCTTATTCAAATCAAAGTGATCAAGTGACAAGAAGTGAACACCTCTTGAATACCTTGATCCTTTGAATCAAAACACATTAATAAAATCAAAGTGATCAAGTGACAAGAAGTGAACACCTCTTGAATACCTTGATCCTTTGAATCAAAACACATTAATAAAATCAAAGTGATCAAGTGACAAGAAGTGAACACCTCTTGAATACCTTGATCCTTTGAATCAAAACACATTAATAAAAATCAAAGTGATCAAGTGACAAGAAGTGCACACCTCTTGAATACCTTGATCTTTTGAATTAAAACACTTTAATTGACAAGGACAACAAGTGACGATGGGGCTCGCTCCTGTTGAATACCTTGGGTAAAGACGCGCTAGGTGCACACCTATGCTCAATCCTTTGCTAAACGTCCTTTAAAAAAAGACACATCTCCGATTTCATTCAAACCTTTTTGCCTTATGGCCCTTTCTTTTAAAAACCCTTCTCATAAACGAGACACTTATTCAATTTTAAAATGCGAACATACTTCCACATGCGAAGATCGAATATCTCCCACTTGAATGCGATGATGGCCAAAATCTTGTTTTACCTTTGATTTAGTCATCCATTCTTGTAGTGATCTCATATCCATGTGCGCGTAGTATTTCCATTTGAAAGCGATCGCGTACCTCTCGCTAAAATCAACCAACAAACTTTTTGTGGTTCTTCGCCCGAACTACGATTGCTCTGACTTTCCCATTGCACTAGGGAATACGTAGGCACAAGATACAAACGTCTTGGCGAGCATAATAATAAAAAATCTTTTCTTTTTCTTCATAATAATAAAAACCCTAAAAAACCTTTTCTTTTATCTTTTCTCGATCAATAAGCAGAAGAACGCAAACATTACGCTAACACTCAAACACGAAACTAACTAAATGGGTCCCATCGAGTACGATGGAGGTGGGGGGTGCTAATACCTTCCCCTTGCTTAACCGACTCCCGAACCCTAATTTGGTTGCGATGACCATCTTATTCATTTTCTTTTTCCTTTGTGGGTTTTATCGATATTTTCCCTTTACTTTTTGGAATAAATAAATTTCGGTGGCGACTCTGTTGATATTTCGAGCGCGCGATTACGCTCGAGTACATTTTTACCGCTACAGTACCACATGCATTTGCATAAGTTTGAGTCACATTTGAGTCGCATTTGAATTGCATTTGAATTGTGTTTGTATTGTTGAGATGATGAGATGTTTGTTGTGACGTGATGATGAGATGGTTGTTGTGATGTGTTTGAATCTTACTTGTGAATTGCATATATTGTCATGGTTGATTGTTGACATTGTTGCCGTTTCATAAGTTGATTATGTGATTTGAATTGTTGAGACGATGATATGCTTGTTGTGGCGTTATGATAGTGTAATTGTGAATTTGAATATGTGGTCTTAATTGATTAATGACATTATTTCCATTTTGAAAGTTGTATTATATTGGTAAGTTATTTTGCGATGAAAATTGTTGTAAGATGTTATGTGATGCGAAGTGGTGAAATTATGTATGATCTATATCTCCTATATTATTTATCATGCATTCCTTTATATTGTAAGATATCTCACCCCTTTGCTGATATTTCCCCTACCATGAGAAATGGGCAGGTATTCAAGATTAGTTGTGGATGTTCGAAGTGACTTTATGAAGTCTTTATGTTGCTTTATGGCAAGTCGAGTTGGTGTCTATTGCTCTGATACGTAGCACTTCGGGGGATTAGTCGTGATTATTTAATTGTTGTATTCCATGATGATATTTGTTTTAAGTTGAATTGAAAGATGTTTACAAGTTTAAAGTTGTAAGTGGTGAATGAAGTTCTGTTCCGAATGCTATGTATCTTTATTAAATGCAATATAAGTATGTTTGTTTGGTTAAGTCGAAATGTGACATCCCATTGTTTGATGAATATTTTTAAATGCACTCTGATTTTTGCTTATAATTGCGGGGTAGAATTGAGGTGTTACAGATTCAATTAATTTTTCGATAATTAATTAGTCTTGTAGCTCATGAAGAGTTGATTTAAACATGATGTATGTTGTAATATTTTATTTGTATGGCTCACTTGATAAGGACATAATTTTGAAAAAGTATCTCTATGGGCTAAAACAATATTGACACAAGTGATATGATTGTCTCAGTGACTATTTGTTAAGGGAGAGATATACAGATAAGTCTATAATTTCTTGTATTTTTATGAAAATTTCTAGAAAACAATTTTCTGTAATAGTTGTCTATGTAGATGACATAAAATTTTTGGAACTCCTGAAGAGATTCCAAAAGCTATTAATTATTTTAAAAAATTATTTGAGATGAAGAACTTAGGAAAGAAAAGGTCCTTACTAAATGAACATTTTGAAAATGAAAATTTTATATACCAAGAAGGTTAGATAGAAAAAATGTTAAAACTTTTCTACATGAGAAAATCTCGTATAAAGCAAAATGTTAAAATGTTCTTATATGGACAAATCTCGTATGTTGTCTACCTCTATGATGTTAGATCATGAGATGTGCAGACGAAATTTTTAGACCTCAAGAAGAGGATGAAAAACTAGTTGGTCCTTAAATACCATATTCTAGTGTAATTCAAACACTAATCTTGGTAATTGTACACATCATGATATGTTAATTTCTATAACTTTACTAGCAGGTTATAGTTCTTCACCTACAAGAAGATATTTGAACATAGTCAAACATATATTTCAGATTGTTTGTTTACTCATATGATCCAACTATTTCACGGTCACGTGTGAAACAAATCGTAGCAGCAACTTCATTTAATTATGAAGAGATTTTTAGAATCGTATGAGGCAAGTCGAGAATGTGTTTGATTGAGATCCCAAATTTAACACACACAAATGACTTCTAGAAAAATAAATAAACCATCATATATGAAGATAATACTGCATGCATTGCTCAATTGAAAGATGATTATACTAAAGGAGATTGGACATAACACATTTCTCCAAAGTTCTTTTTCACTCATGAACTTCAGAAAATGGTGATATAAGTTCCAACAAATTGTTCATGTGATAATCTTGTAGACTTTTCAGTACAAAAAGATTGGTCTTCATCGTCGAAGAAATAATCGTTCAGCTGAGGGGGCGGGAAATGAATTCGTTTAGCTGAAGGGGAGAAATGAGTTTTTCTTAAAAGAATATTGTACTCTTTTTTCTTCACTAGATTTTGTCACTAGGTTTTTTCTAGTAAGGTTTTAACGAGGCATATCCTGAACAAACATCCAAGGAAGACTATTATGAATAATGAATTATTGTCTCCCTATAATTTTCTTTCTTATTTGTAATTATCTGTATTGATTAGTAATGAGGTAGTTCCCTCACAAAGAATGTTGTACTCTTTTTCCTTCACTAGATTTTTTTCCACTGTGTTTTTCTAGTAAGGTTTTAACGAGACATATTATTTATGGACATCCAAGGGGATGACATGATTATGGATGTCCATCAATTAGGAGATTTTATATTGATTTTCTATTTTACATATGTCTTATAAATAAGGCTCATATTGTACTTGAAATCTACACTGATAATGAGAACAATACAATGTCTTATAAATAAGGCTCATATTAGTTTGGAAGGTGAAATAACCTTTATAGAGCGGAGCGAGACACGTAAATTAACGACCCAAAATAAAGGAAAACAAATAGATGAAAAAACAATTTTTGGATTTACCTCATAATTACAACGAAACTCGAGTACACTTGAGGGGACCGCCACACCCTACTCTAGGGACCTATGGCCACGTGTAAAGACAATCCTATGAAATATCTCAATGATGAAATTGCCATTTAATGCACTTATATCCAAGGATACTCACGCTGACTCCCAAGTCTTTTCTACTTCGACGAATAAAAAACCCAACACAATATACTGAAAAACTTCTCATTGTTGCGTTATGGTATACCTTGGGGAAATTGTTCTAGAACTACCACATGTCCAATAAGGAGAAGACCCAATCACCATGGTGTTGAAGGTACAATGAAATCGCAACCTAGAGACCCGTACTTGATCCACGCTTCAGGCAGTCGATCACCATTGGGTATTATCTAAGAGACCCTTGCATTCCATGTCAGGAAGCATGAGGCGTCTTTAACTGTCCCTCATGTATAAAACATCTCACACAAGATCAGAGGTTTGTTTTAACCATAACTTACTCTACTATTTTATTACTCATTCATTAACTTAAGTGTTGTAGTACTAACCTTGCAGGTTCATTCTTTCTTCGTTGTAACGAAAAATGACTCTATTACTCCAATACATTTCACCATACATTTCTAATTCCACAAACGAAACAATAACATTCGAAATTTTTTTTACAATTAAAAACTATTAATTATTAACTTTCAAATTCCGACAACATTTTCTTTTATTTTTTCTCTCTATCTCTTTCAATAAAAATATAGTAAATTAATTTAAATAAATAACTTAAAAACATTCAAAAAATCTATTAAACTAATTTAATTAGTAGCGAATATCAACAACTTCAAACTCCTGACATTTCACAAGCATTAAACTTATAGAAAAACATTTAAAAATAATAAAATAAGATGTAAATAAATGTGAAAATTAATTTTACAATAATTATTTCATTAGAAATAAAAATATTAACAAAAAAAAAAAACACCAGAGCTGAGAGTTACGAAGTAAGAACACAAAACAGTGAGTCAAGTCGCGTAGCGAGTCTGAGTCTAACTCGGTGTGCACACACACGAGAAAGAACAGTGTGTGTGTGAAGACTGAGAATCAGAAGCAAAAACAACATGGCGGTAAGAGCCACAGTATCACGGTTTCCAATTGATGCGGACGCGCGCGAGGGTTCCGGCCTCCTATGGGGAGTAACCGTCGCACCATTCGCCGCCGCCGACGAAAACGGCCAATCTCCGGCATACGGATCCGGCGGCGACCTCTTACCCCGGTGCGAGAATTGCTGGGCTTACTTCAACACCTACTGTGAGCTTGAACAATGGTCATGGGCTTGCTCCCTCTGCGGAAACCTCAACGGCCTCTCTTCCAACGCGATCGAACGCTATTCTCGACCGCAATCGTGCGCCGAGATGATGTCCTCTTTCGTAGATCTCGAATTGCCTCGTAAGGATTTCAATTGTTTTGGTTTCTTCGTTTGATTTTGCTCAGTTTTTTTTTTTTGGAATTTAACGGTTTTGGATTTCGATTTTGCAGAAGAAGAATCTGATGCTGCTGCATTGCAAGCATGTCCTGTTTATGTTGCTGCTGTTGACTTGTCGTGTAAGATTATTTGCTTTTTGCATCATTTTACTGCTTATTCATCTGTTGTAGTAGCTGGGATTGGATTTTGACAATGGAATGGTTTTGGTTCAGTGAGGTTTTGCACTTGTTTTGTTGGTTCATTGACTATTACCTGGATCCTAATTTCTAACTGCAAGTAGCTTTAGAACTTACAATAACAATAGTATCAAATTTTTCATTCTTTAGAATGTGGTACTGGAGGGTTAGACTGTGGGTGTAAATTACATAATGTTTCGGGGCTCAATGTGAATGATAAAAGACAGAAAGCACATGCAAAGCTTATTTGCAAAGCTTATTTTACTGCTAGTTAGACACATAATTTGTAGAAAGATAAGGTCGCAATTACAGAAACAGCCATGATATTAATCTGTTTTGCTTATCATTTCCCCCTTTCTGCCTATTCTTGGTCATTTTAGAACTGTGTAGAAGGATGCAATCATCAAGATGAAGAAAATTTCCCCTAATTTAGTTACTATAACTTTGATTGGTTTCAAGCATTGTATTTTTCCTATACTTGTCTTCTTTGTAGCCTTGATTCAGTTCCTAAATAATCCGATGTATCATTTTGTAATTATTACTTCGTTACCAACTTAAATAAACATCTCGGGTTTCACTGCAGCTTCAGAGGAATTTCTGGAACTCACTAAAAGTGCATTACTGGCAGCTTTGGAAGGTATTATGTTGATTAAACTATATATTTCTTTCCTGCATAAGGTATGTTCGTTGAATATTGCTCTTATTTTTGTTGTTCTATTGCAGCGCTTGCTCCCGGTTCACTTTTTGGGCTTGCTACCTTCAGCCACAAACTAGGACTGTATGATGTTCAAGGTCCAATACCTGTTGTGAAAAATGTTTTCATCCCTCCTGATGCAGAGGGAACCTTAACAATTGAGCTTGAAGATGTCATGCCTTTGTTACAGTTTCTGGCTCCTGTATGTTAATTTTACAATGTTTTTTTGTTTTTTAATTTTATTTCTTGGGTACAAGTTCTGATGTTAAAGCAGATGTATTATACTATTTGAAAAAATATGTCAAATCTTAACTCCGTATTTTTATTGAAGGTGGATACCTGTAAGGACCGTATTGCATCCACACTTGAAACACTTAGGCCAACAACTTCATGGGAGAGAACCACAGGAGCAGGTCAAGGACTGGATGGTGTTCTGCTAGGTGGGCGTGGTTTTGGGGTGGCAATGGAAGCCCTCTGCAGTTACCTTGGATCTGAATATGGAAACACTTTTGCACTAGGTCTCTATGATTATCCATGAATCTTACCATTTATGATTTTGTTAACATACTTTTGTAATGTTTAATCTTACTTCAAAATTCCAGTGAGCCATTATTTCTATTGAATACTGCAGCTAGAATCTTTGCTTTCTTGTCTGGTCCTCCTGATTATGGAGCTGGACAATTGGACACGAGACGATATGGTGAGCAGTATGCAAGCAAAGGGGAGGACGCGGATCGTGCTTTACTCCCAGAGCAGACACCTTTTTATAAAGATCTGGTATTTAACTTATTGTTATTACTATTACTATTTCCCATATCCCAGAAGTGGGAGAATTAATATGTGTTTCACAGGCTGCTGTTGCTGTTCAAGTAGGTGTATGTGTTGACATATTTGCTGTAACAAATGAGTACACTGATTTGGCATCCCTAAAATTTTTGAGTATTGAAAGCGGGGGTTCCTTATTTTTTTATACAAGTACCGAAGATTCAACTTTGCCTCAGGATATGTAAGTCTCATCTGTAAACATCATATGTTTCGACATGTTTTAACTTTTACCGGTAAAATCATTTCAACTGTTTGATGTGCTTCAATAGGAAATAGATATTCAATATTTGCTGATTGGCTGTGTATCCATGTCTTCGATACAATCTTTGGTTGAGGCTGTACTATACCATTTTTTCTCTCCTTAATCCCTCTGGGTATTTTTGTGCTAACCATATAAAAATGAAAGCATATTATCTTACATACATCTTTTAAAGTTATGAAGTCCAATTAAATTGACCACTTATGCTTTTATCAATCACTTACCTTAGTGATAAATGTGGACTAACATTTGATAATTAAACAAATGTTTTTGAAAATCTGAAGTGTTGCACACTACCATCTTAAATATCAATGATATTTAGTAAAGTAAAGACTTGCCCAAATACCAATGATATTGACCGCTTATGCCTTTTTATCATATATTGTGATGTCTCTCTTTGCAGGTATCGAATGCTGAGTAGGCCATATGCTTTTGGCTGTGTTCTGCGATTAAGAACCTCAACTGAATTTAAACCTGGAAATTCTGTAAGTGTGTTGTATGTGATGGATTTGTAATTCTCAACTTTTGCATCTTCTTATAATCTATACAATAACTTAGTATTGTATTGCAGTATGGTCACTTCTTTCCAGATCCACAGTATGAAAATGTTCAACATGTAATATGCTGTGATTCATATGCTACATATGCTTATGACTTTGTGTTTGAGAACAACATTGGGTTTTCAAGGTATAAATCATTACTTGTTACTATCACGTCTTCAACTTTATGACTTGAATTCTTATATATTGTTAATGCGACTGTTTAAATGGGGTGCATTCAGAAGTTGGAAATGTCATGTTAAGTCTTGTACTTTTGTGTTATTTAAACGTTACATCTTTTATTACAAAGCAATCCAAATAACTAAGCTCCAAACTCATTAATTTTTCTATCAATTATTGTGTGTGTGGTTTCACATAATGTAAACATGGCCTTTTTTATAGAAGCACGGATTCCGACACAGACATTGGGACACTACACGACAGGGACGTTTGACACCGATAATGCAAAAAATATAGGACAACGTCACCACTACATACATGATAGTATTTTACCTTCATTTATTATTAATAGATTTAAACAAATTTTAATCAAAATTAATGTCTTTAATCCTTCATTGATCAACAATGCTTTAAAACATGTTTAACCCTCTAAGATGTGTGTGAGATTTGTCCAAAAAATATATAAGGTGCGTTGTAGCTAAGGAAAAAAACAATTTTTTGGTGACGGTTCTCTGAATTGTCCGACACGTGTTGTTTGAGTGTTATATGGGTGTCAGACCGATTTAAAGAATGTCGAAGAAAAGAAAAAAAAAATTATTTTGGGACACTGCTGACTTTTCCGACACATGCCATACAGATGTCGTACAAGTGTCGGACACCGTGACACGCCTACTCCAAGAGGTGTCTGTGCTTCATAGGTTTGTGCAACAGTGCAAGCTTTAACTCTTTGTTTGTCTGGGTCTTTGGTTTTTCTTCTGCTGAATTCTGGAGTGGCAGTGATTTTTGAAAACCAAGACACAATCCAATCTAATCTGTTGAAACTAAAGGAAATTTAATTTCATTGTTTTGTGGCTAAGACGGTCCAATCTTATATTCACATACACTGCTTTTTGCTTGACAATGAATAATGTGATTTAATATGTTTGTGACATATTTTCAAGAGAATGTATACCTGTTGAAAGTAGCAGGGTTAGATACACTGCTTTTTGCTTGACAATGAATAGTGTTATTTTTTTATGTTTGTGACATATTTTCAAGAGAATATATACCTGTTGAAAGTAGCAGGGTTAGATAAATATAAATATAAATATAATACTCTTGTTGGCACGTGAATGAATGCAAGGGATTTTTTTAACGGAAAAGTAGCTGAATTTCTACTATCATTTGATATCATTTCTACCATAATATAGGAATACTTGTATGATATGGTTCCTATTCAGATAAAGTTTTATTCTCTGTTTTTTTTTTTTTGTAGAAGTAAATCAGATGTTCCTACACTCCAGATTGCATTCCAGTACTCAGTTGTAGTTCCTCCTCAGGAGCTTTCCAGTTCAGGAGGGGTATCTACAAGCAGGTATATATTCATATTCTCCTGTATGGATGTTTTTCATATCACGTATGGTGGGCGTATTGCTATTTTTTTTCATGGTCAAGTTCATTCATTTAAATATATTAATTACTTTTCTAAACCACTACCTTACCACTTATTTCTTTTTATCACTGGGCATTAACTGTCTCTTCTGAAGTTTGCTGCTTGTTCCTTGGCAAAGTCTTCTCTTCTGCAACCAAAGTTTTTGCATATTTTCTTATTACAAGCTCAAAGGTCCAATAGGAATATTACTATCTGTTAGTTGTAGATGGGATTTCTTAGTAGCCACATAACCTTGTCTTATATTTCTAGGTTTTGTTTAGTTTCTACTAGACTGTGAAGTATGAATCGTGTATGAGTCATTTGGCCAACACAACCAAGAGCTTAACATTTTTTGAACCAAAGGCTCTTCTGCTCTTTGAACATTTTGAAACAAGTTCCGATGAATATTTCAGCACATTTCCTAAGGAATATTTTGTTGGTTTTCTCTTCACAGAGGCTTGATTCGGGATGGAAAACACTGTTGTGAAATTTGCCACATTCTCCAATGAATAATTTTAGAATAGTTATATCTGTATATATGAATTTTGTTTCTTTCCATATGCCTGCTTGTCTTTTTGTTGGGTTTGTTCTGTAGCGTGCCTTTAATTATAGTTGTTTATTAATTCTCACTGATACTATCAATTATGTGATATCTTGAGAGGTTGTCTTGGCACAATATATATATTTAATTCATGTCAAGAGTTCTATTTTATTTTGCATCCTGAGAAAATCGTTACTGTTAACTTGAACAATATATGTTGTTATGCATTTAGTTGCTAATGTTGTTGTTTCTCTTTACTCAAGTTTTTGGGGTAGTTGTGGTCTGACAACCGCTTTTGGAATGCCAATTCCTTTTCATTATTGATATTTATTGGCTCATCTTCCTAGTCTTCTGTAAATATGCTTAAATTTATCAGTTTCTTCAAAGATCGAAAGTTTTCTGAACGATGTATTGAAAACTTTTTGGGCTTAGTTTGGTGTACTTAATTTTGTTACAGAACAAAGCATCATTCTCTTCAACGCCGGCTAAGGATCCGAACAGTGCAGTTTGGCGTTGCTCAGGACATTCACGAACTTTACGACAGCTGTGATCCTGAAGTTGTTCTATCTTTGCTTGTGCATAAGGTGACTATATATTCAACCTGAGTTATATAACATTGCCGCAATAGCAATATTCTCATGTCCTGTATTCTTCTTAAAACTAATAATAATGAGTTGTTTTCAACTCAATTTTCTGATTAATTTACTTGTATTGTATTTTGCAGGTTATACTCGCCTCTTTGGAGGAAGGAGTTCGGGAGGGTAGACTTTTGCTTCAAGAATGGCTAGTGATCCTTGCAGCTCAGTACAATGATGCTTATAAACTTGTTCAGTATAGTAATGGAAATTCAATAAGATCTCAGATTGATGTTGCCTTCTCTCAATGTCCTCAACTGCAGCCCCTACCACGCCTAATCTTTGCTCTCCTTCGAAACCCTCTTCTTCGCTTCCACGAAGAAGGTGTTCATCCTGACTATCGGATCTATCTTCAATGCCTGTTTAGGTAACTGATGCTTTCTTCTTTTTTTTTTTAGCAATGGAGTTTGCATGATCATGTTGTCTGGTAAAAGGAAATAGACTAAACATAAAACTGATTGAACTGAAGTCTAAGACACCCAAAGGTTACCTTTAAACAAATTTTTCCCGTTTTAATTGGTTTAAAATTTTAACAAAAGTGAGTGTGCAAAAGTGAGTTGAAAGATAAGGATACCAGTTGTTAATCTGGTAACCAAATAATAAAAATGCAAAGCTTCAGAAGCTGTCAGTATGTTGTTTTGAGAATTGATTATGTAATTCATTTTTTTTGTGTTGCAGTGCTTTGGAACCGAGTTCTCTTCATCGTGCTGTGTATCCAGTATTGACATCATATGCTACTCCAGACAAACAAGCATATCCTCGCCATTCCTTGAGTCGTGCTGCACTGCTTACCAGTGGCAGCCCAATATTTTTCCTGGATGCATTCACAGTTTTGATTGTGTTTTATTCCTCAACTGCAGACCCAACTCTTCCTTTTCCTCCACCCCATGACTGTAAGTTTTTTCTATTTTTTCTTCCTTCTGTCTGCATTGGATTAATTAGCATCAGTTTAATACGGTCCGCCTAAATTATATGCAAAATACCTTGTCAGGCTTGTTAAGGACTACAATCAACAAATTGAAGAAAGAAAGATCCATCACTCCTAAACTCATATTTATTCGAGGAGGGCATGACGATGCCTCAGTTTTTGAGAACTTTCTGATCGAGGAGCAGGATGTTGATGGAAGTGGTCTTACAAGTGTGATGGGTTTTGTTTCCTTCCTTGAAGATATAACTCAGAAAGTTTTAGAATTCATAAAATAGAGAGATCCCTTTGGGGTGCAATGTCTATTTACAGATACAGGAAAATAGGAAATGTATACATACATTAAGGGAGCTTCCATTTTGTGAGGAAGGGTTTAAGTTAGTAAGGAACGAGCAATTGAGTCAAGGTGGTGGTTTTTTCCCGTTTGTTGTACCTGTCTTTTTAATCATTTGTGACCCCTTTTGAAGTGCTAGTCGATGTACATTATGAGTTTTAATAAAAATATATTTCCCCCTTTGTAAGACCTTTTCTTCTATCTATTATGATAAAGTGAAGAGATGGTTTGAATGAACATACAAATTTGGTTTTGACATGTCTGTTAGAATTGATAGCAACGACTTGCTTTGAATGCAACTTTGCACATGATTGTTCAGATTGTTCTTTGTGTAAATATTAAGACTATCTCGGCTTAAAATACTTTCCTTCTTCTTTATCAAACTAGGCTAGGCCATTAGGAAATTGTTTTTTCCACCGTAAGCATTGAAATATTCTTGGAATCTCGAAATGCACTTTCGGATGCATTCCATTTACATCAAGTTCATGCCCAAGTGAGCCACATCCTTAGTTGATAAAAAAAATACAGTCCGGAAAATCTGGGGAGAAAAAACAGTCCGGAAATTTGGAAGTATACTTCTGTGATCGGTCGGTTTTATTTCTATAATTTGGGCAAACACTGTCTATGAAAAAAAGAAAAGCATGACAAAAAAGGTTTGCAAACACAATAATGTTTTTTTTCAATACATTCAATATTAAGACTTATAATATGCACTATGTATTTGGTAGGAGTAGAACTTCATTTATTGGCTATATGTATTTGGTAGTACTTCATTTTTATTGGCTTATGATTCAGGATGGAAAGACAACCCTGGATCTAGGCTTATGTTATGTAAAAGACTTCATGTCTAATGACCTTACTAGATTACTCAAGGTAGTTCTAGCCAACTGAGTTCTATAATGTGCAAGGTGTAATTGTGTGGAATAGGTTGAAGTTTCAATTAAATGTTATGTGCTCTAATCGATGCTTCAAGCTTCTTCAATTGTTGGGGATCTTAGAAACAGATCTTTTTCAAAATGATGAAACCTTTGATGGAATCTTTGATATGAATGATCCTGCAATTTTTTTCCAGCATAGCTTTAACTCATAGTTTTGTGAAAAATCAAATACATCGTGCAAATTATAGGTCTAAATATTGAATGAATTGAACAAATAGGATTGTATATGCAAACTTCTTTTGTTTTGTCTAGGGTGGATAAGAAGATGCATCTCCGAATTTATTTATGTTCAAATTAGCATGTCTCAGTCACTGAATACTCCTCTCTTTTGCAGTCCCATCCTAGTGGACATTTTATTTACGAATAACTTCCACCCAAATAATCGAATCTTGGTTGAAACTTTGATTTTCTGCAGCAGACCCAGTTCTTATTGCACTTCCACTGCCACGTGATAACCTGCATTGAAAATCACAAATAATTGATGGTAACTCGACCTGACTGAAAAACCCTTCACATCATGCCACTAGACAAAACTATCTTCAACATCCTGCTTCAAGATCACTCCCTACAATAAACTCATCAACTCCTCCTACTGAATAGCAACATTAGTTGAGTCACTAGTACCATATATGTAAATATCCCCTTTCCAACCATTCTAGGACCACACCCCATGTTAGCAATCATTACATATGGGTGGATTGAATAGGAAAATACATCAGAATATACTTTGCATAAAGCCTTAGGCCTTAATCTTGCTAAATTTCCATTTTCTAATCGACTATCTTCTACTGCCTCAACATCTAACTTATTGAGACCACTGGTTTCTTTATCCACTTCCAAGTTTAGGAACCCAAAGAATTCCCATATTACCCTTATAGCCTGCAGCAAGGCCCTAGAGTAAGAGATTAGGGATGACAATGGGTCGAGTGCGGGTTTCACACTATCCAAACTCGCACCCGAAATCGGCACCCGAATTCGAATTTGAACCAAAAGGCTATTCGGTGGAAAAATAACACCCACGTCCACACTTGTTGGATTCAGTTTTTTTTACCCATACCCGAACCTGCAACAAAATACATAAAATACAATTTTCCTTTATATACATAATATATATATATATATATATATATATATATATATATATATATATATATATATATATATATATATATATATATATATATATATAAGCGGGTGTGATTTCGGGTTTCGGGTGCGGGTCACACTACCCAAACTCGCACCCGAAATATCGGGTGACACCCGAACCCCAAGCCAAACCCAGTCAACTCGGGTTTTCACCCGTTGACTCGGGTTCGGGTGCGGGTGGGCCCCACAGATTTGGGTGTTCTTGTCATCCCTATAAGAGATGATCAGTTTAATGCTCTTTTGATCAGCTAAGCACACTGACATCCTTGAATATTTGGATTTAAACCATTTTCCATAGTACAATGTCAAGACATTCGATTGAACATTGTATTCCTCTAATATCCAAAATAATTGAGAGTAAAAACCTCTTTGCATAATACATAACCCTTGTTAAATATCAGGATTAGCTCATTGTTGATCCAAGGGACAAAAAATTGTTTCTAAGAAGAAACAAATTATTAGACTTGACCCATAATTTTACTCCTAAATTCACCATAATTAGGTATTTATTTGTTGAAACAATAGGTGAAACAAAATCTAAATAATGAATTCTCTTACATGAATAAGCTAAGCTTTGGAGAAAACATTGTTGACTTGGAAGTTATTTGATTCTGTGCCTTCTAGTTCTTTAGAACCGATCTCACTTTTGGAGTGCCAGTCTGTTTAAATGATGTTCCAACATTTGTTTGGACATCAAGCCTTTTCTCCATGATTGAACCATTGACTTAGGTTCTGGAGTATTCAAAAATTCTACTATCAGCAGAGTACATCCTTCTGGTATCTTGAAGGAAATGATGAAGATCTTTGATTTTTCTTTGTAATGGATTAGTCAGGATATTCTTTCGAAAAACCATCAACAACCTTAAGGCAAGTCTTCCATCTTGTATTTACCTCATTGGTCCCATGATAGAAGTTCTTAGAACTTTGTCAACAGTCTGATGTTACCACTTTTATAGGCTTCATCTTGATTTTGATCAGAAAGCATGTAGATGAGCTAGTGGATTCTTGAGGAACCACACAAATAAAAGCTATTTTGGACTTAGCTCCCCCATTAGTCTTCATCTTATTAGTGACCATACAATCTTCTTTAATGAAACTTATCTTCATACTTTAGTCACACAGTTGGCTTATGAGAGTTTCACTAGTCATTAGTTCTTTAGAAATAATAAAAACCTTATTAAGATTAGAAAATATTGTTCCAACCAGTTTCTCAATATGTGTCTTGAACAACCAATGTCAAAGAAGATATACCAGTATTCTTTTGCAAAATAAACTATAAGGGAAATACTTTCCTTGAATTTTATCCCTTGCTCGGTCAACCTTTGGGATATAAATACATCTCGAGGATAAAGTGGCCTGACATGCTCATCTTATCCCACAGAAGAAACAATTCCATTTCAAGCCCCTGTCATTAGCTTGAGGATTCTGATGTCTGGTATGATGTTGAAGCATGTTGTTTAACATTATTGACTCAGCTTAACCATATTAACAATATTAACATTATTGACTTAGCTTTTCCGAGTTTTGAGTCTGATGATATGAGTAGTGAGAATTTGTTTGTTTCGGTTGCTGGTTATTTGATTCCGGGATGATTTGTTTGAAAATGTACCTATGATTAGTCCTTTGATTTCCCAAAATGTGATTCACAATAATTCCTTATTTGAAAATGTTTCCATAGAGCCTGATTTTGTAAACCTTTACCCTACTTTTAAGCTTAGCCCACTCGCGGCCACTCCTCCGGTTTTATACACACATACTGTAGTAGATCCTGTTGATGAAGATCCATCACTACCACCTTATGATACACATATTGCCGAAGTCATTCACGAAGAGCTTCAACCATATGAAGTCGACGATGCCTAAGAAATCGAGCGACTCAAGGGACTTGCAGTGAATTTTGATGAAACTCCGGGAGATTTCACCGAAGATGGTAATTTAGGTTCTGATTCTGATTCTTGGTTTGATTTAGATTTTGATAGTTTAGTGAAGAGTTAGAAAGCTAGAATAGTTGAACATAGGTTTTAGATGACTTTGGCTGAGCTTTTACATGAGAGTAAAGTGGTTCATGTTTCAATTTACGAGAATTTAGAAGTTGAAATTAGTGGCATTCGACACGATTCTAGGCTTGTAACTTCTGGTAATTTGTTTGTGTGCCGTGTTGGAAGTAAAAACGACAGACATATGTTTTTCAGAGAGGCTGATAAACGAGGAGCTGCTACTGTTAAGTTAACATTCATAGCCGTTACTTCTCTTTGGAAAACTATTAGCTACAAGAACCTTACATCAATCGAAGTTGAAAGCATCTCAAATGGATATGATGAAGGAGGATTATCAGCGGGAGAAAGCTTAGAGATTTACAAAGAAACCTTTTAGAGAGTTGGATCAGAATCATTTTTCAGAGCTTCTCTAGAAACTGTCCACCTCAGAAACTCCACCAAGTTGTGTTATCTTTGATGTTTTTTTGCCTTGGACTCTTGATGTTGGTCAGAGCTTTGGGTTACTCAGAGTATGGCCGGAATTATAAAGCTTTAATGATTACGGAATAGGTTCCGTGCCTAAGAAGTTTAAGGGAGAATTTGTTATTGGCTATAATTTTACACTAGCCAATTGTAACAGTAAAATCATCGGTGCAGAACTTTATTCAAAAGGTTTTAAAGTAGAAAATGGTCCTCTAGAAGCTGCTGTCAACAAGGTTTCTTCAAATTAACTAGAGACAGTGATGGACATGGAACACACACATCTTCCACCATTGTAGGATCCATTGTTGCTAATGCTAGCTTATTCGGAATTACCAAAGGAACAACTAGAGGCGGTGCTCCAAGTGCAAGGCTTGCTCTCTACAAGGCCTGTTGGTTTGGATTTTGCAATGATGTTGATGTTCTTTCTGCTATAGATAATGCCATTCATAGCGGTGTTAACATACTTTCCCTCTCCTTTGGTCATAATCCCCCGCAGCCAAATTACTTCGAGGATGCATTCAGTGTTGGAGCATTCCATGCATTTCAAAATGGGAAATCTTGTTTCTGCTTCTGCTGGAAACTCGGTTTTTCCTCGAACGGCTTGCAATGTTGCTCCTTGGATCCTTACCGTCGCCGCTAGCACGTTAGATAGAGAATTCAGTTCAAATATATACCTCGACAACTCAAAAGTTTTGAAGGGTTTTTCTCTAAATCCAATAAAAATGGAGAGTTTTCATGGTTTTCTATATGGAAGTGCGGCTGCAACTTCTGGAGTTCCAAAAACAAATGCTAGCTTCTGCAAGAACAATACTCTAGATCCTTCCTTAATCAATGGAAAAATTGTTATCTGCACAATTGAAACATTCGTTGACAATAGAGAAGAAAAATCCATAATAGTAACGCAAGGTGATGGTGTTGGAATGATACTTATTGACCATTATGCCAAAGAAGTTAGTTTTCAGTTTTGTCATCCCAAGCACTATTATTGGTCAAATATAACACTAGATATTATCAAGCTTGATATCACAGGACCTGGACTGAATATTCTGGCAGCAAGGTCTCCAGGAAGCCACAGTTGAACAACTACCTGTCAACTATAACATCATTTCAGGAACAATATCTCCATTCTCATACGAATTTACAATATAAAATTATCGCAGATGTTGTGTTATTAAATTTGAAAATTTCTTTATCCACCTCCCTATGGGGGTCACCCCCAGCAAAAACCCCAACTTACCCCTGCTTTGGAGATGCATCTCCGAAGTATTGTTTTTTCTAAATTTTCTCAGACTTCGGAAGTGCACTTCCGAAAACATCAAATGGGGGGTGTTTTCGGAGATGCACTTCTGAAAACATTTTTTTTCACATTTTGGGGGGTTTCAGAAATGCACTTCCGAATTATGAAGAAATTGTGTTTTTTTTTATGTTTTTCTTAACAGTCCCGTATTTAATTAAACGAAAACGCCGAACAAACTAAATGACATATCAACATAAAATACTAATATGAAAAATAAAATCCGAATAATATATATATATATATATATACAAAACGAGTAATAGTGTGCGAAATACAATCCGAATACAAGAAAAATAAACCCGAACCCCTACTGGGTATGCCTAACCCTCTCTCCCTGGGACCTCCTCTGCCTCCTGTATGCCGCTGCACGACTCGCCTCACCGACGATCCTCTCCACCACGGCGACTGCCTCTGGACTGCCCTGATCAATGATACATCGATCCAACGCGTCCCGCCTAAGCAGCTCTATCCGCTGGCAGATCGGCAGGAGATCAATGGCATGGTCATCCTCGGCCTGCTGGTTCTCCAGGATCTCCTCGTATGTTGGCCTAGGAGCGCCGGAGAGTCGGATGTCATCAGAGGATGTGACACCCGATAGAACCATGTGACATACCCCTCCACACTGTGCCAGTCCTGGGTGACCTGCATACGACGATACTCCTCTGGTACCACATGACGCTCCCAATCCGCAAATATGTCAGTGAGCTGCACTCAGGTAACTGTGTCGGGAGCAGCCTCAAAAGGTGACCTGGGT
The DNA here is from genome assembly GCF_029867415.1 of Vicia villosa. Classification (NCBI taxonomy): domain Eukaryota; kingdom Viridiplantae; phylum Streptophyta; class Magnoliopsida; order Fabales; family Fabaceae; genus Vicia; species Vicia villosa. Next base: position 3,359 of record NW_026705106.1, on the reverse strand, counting down.
ATCATCTGCACAAATCCAAACTGCCGCATGCACCGCTCAGGGAGATACCTCACCATGGTGTTGGTCCCGCATGCCAACCAGCCAAAATATAACGAGATGCTGTCAAAGGCGAAAACAACAGTGTAGTCGCTGAATGGCCTCCAACTGATGTCTGTAACACCCCTCTAAAAACCCGCGACAATAGAATAAATATTAATCAGAGTCAACATGCAAGAGGTGTCACAATTCGTAAATAAAGAAAAATACACGTTCGGTACATGTCATGCATTCACTGAAAACATCTGTAATTATAACTCAATAAACAAACCATGTCTACACAGCGGAATTAAAATCATCAAGTCAAACATCCAACATTAATGTATCAGACTCTAGCAACAAAACAAATAGAGTTATAATCGAACTCTAAAAACAACGCGTTCCCAGTGTTACATCTACCAGAGCATGACACCGACACAATACTAAAAACCGACTTATGAGCTAATCCTCACCAAGTCGCGCCGCTATCCTCAATCTGAAAATGACAACAAGTAAGGGTGAGTCTCATCACAGTTAACCAACGTTATTGCATCATAAATAATAACATATCATAGTGATATCGTTCACCAACTGTTTCATATTCAGACAAATCATCATTCACACATCCACAGATAAACAGACAAGTCATCTTAAAACATACACCATCATGTTATAACCAAATCATGCACATGCATGAAACTGACACTATGCATGTGGTACCAAACATCACCAGTGGACATCATCCACCGACCGATCTATCATCATCCAGATACGGCCCTGCCAGCACAGATTCCACACAATGGGAATCCTGCCCTTCACTGTATCCTCTCATCATTAGGATACAGCCCTCATCAAATGACTATGAATGCATGCAACATATATACAACATACTATCATCATCTTCATACTATGAGTAGCATCATCTTATACTCATTCATCATCATTCCTCATCATCATCATTAACAAGTATGTTCAATATACATATAGTTGCATCATTCAATAAATCAGACAATAATATTTCATACAGAATCATCAGTTTAAAGTCACACGTCGTCAGACTTTCAATTATCACAAAACAGCAAAATCTGCAGGTCACGCTGGCCATACGCGTACCATACGCGTACCAACAGGGCCAGAATTTCACAAAAACACACACCATACGCGTATCATACGCGTACGGGCAGAAGCACAATTTCAGACAAAACATACACACCATACGCGTATCATACGCGTATGGACAGAACCATATTTCCACACAAAACAACATCATACGCGTATCATACGCGTACTAGCAGAAGGGCACATTCTGATGCACCATGGGGAGCGTACCATACGCGTACCACACCCCCCATACGCGTACCGTACGCGTATCATACGTGAATGGACAGCAGTTCACAGAAACCTGCAACTCACCATTCGTCTTCCTCGCGATTTCATCAGCACAGTCTGCGATTTGGGTCTAAAAACCAGAAAATTCATCTCATAATAGCATACGAATTCACCCAGAAACTACAGTATATGATCCAATAATCAATTTTGTTCATCATACTCTAGATCTACTCAGTTATTAGGGATTTATCAGTCCAAAATTTCAATCCAAAAGATGAACACAACACAGAACATGGAAACCATTGATCAAAACAATACTACCAATCTATACTATTACCTATAACACGATAATAGAGATTAAATGGAGAGTCTCCCCTTACCTTAGACAATTGTTCTTGATCCTTGGTCTCTCCCTCTACAGTTCTCCTTCTCGTTCTTCGTGTTCTCAACCCTCTGTTCTTTCACGTTCTTTCTTTCTTCCCAATTCCAATTGTTTTATGAAAAATAATAATAATTTAGTAAAAGGATTATAAAATCACCCTCCCCCTTTTACTATTTACTCATATGGCCCAAAAACCATAAATCATTATTTATTCATTATTTTCACAAAATCTTTATAATTCTAATTATTAATTCAATATTCCAATTAAATTAATATTAAAATTATACGGGTGTTACAACTCTCCCCCACTAAAAGAGTTTTCGTCCTCGAAAACATACCTCAGGTAAAAAGTTCTGGGTAAGAGTCCTTCATCTGACTCTCTAGCTCCCAGGTAACATTCCCTTCAGCTGGTCCTCCCCAAGCTACTCTGACCAAAGCTATTTCCTTGCCTCGCAATTGCTTCAGTCTCCGGTCTTCAATCCTCACAGGTAATGTCTCAACCGTCAAGTTATCTTTCACCTGTACATCATCTACTTGGATCACATGGGACGGATCCGAAATGTATTTCCTCAACTGAGATACATGAAACACATCATGCAAATTTGCAAGCATCGGCGGTAGAGCGATACGATAAGCCACTTCTCCCACTCTTTCAGAAATTTGAAATGGTCCAATAAAACGCGGAGTCAACTTCTTTGACTTCAATGCTCGACCAATTCCCGTCATAGGAGTAACTCTCATAAACACATGATCTCCCTCTTGAAACTCAAGTGTTTTCCTCCTTTTGTCGTGATAACTCTTCTGACGACTCTGAGAAGCCTTCATCTTCTCCTGAATCATCTTAATCTTCTCTGTAGTCTGTTGTACAATTTCTGGGCCAATCACAGCACTCTCACCAGATTCGTACCAACACAACGGCGTCCTACACCTCCTACCATACAAAGCCTCAAACGGAGCCATACCGATACTCGAATGATAACTGTTGTTGTAGGTAAACTCAATCAAAGGCAGATAACTATCCCAAGTACCTCCTTTTTCCAACACCCAAGCTCGCAACAAATCCTCTAACGACTGAATTGTCCTCTCAGTCTGTCCATCAGTCTGCGGATGATAAGCAGAACTCAGTCTCAGCTTAGTACCTAAAGCTTTCTGCAAACCTTCCCAGAACTTAGACGTAAACCGCGGATCTCTGTCTGACACGATACTTGAAGGAATACCATGCAGACTCACTATCTTCTCAATATACAATTGAGCCAGCTTCTCCATCGGATAATCCATTCTCACTGGTATAAAATGTGCAGACTTCGTCAACCTGTCTACCACGACCCAGATAGCTTCACAATTTCTGACAGTTCTTGGCAAACCCGACACAAAATCCATTGAGATGCTATCCCACTTCCACTCAGGAATATACATCGGTTGCATCAACCCAGATGGTTTCTGATGCTCAATCTTTGACTTCTGGCAAGTCAAACAAGAATACACAAACTCAGCAATTTCCTTCTTCATTCCCGGCCACCAAAACAACTTCCTCAAATCATGGTACATCTTGGTAGCACCAGGATGAATACTCAATCCACTACGGTGTCCTTCTTCCAAAATACGCTTTCGGAGTTCAATAATATCAGGAACA